>NC_140590.1:384814436-385131458 GCF_964204655.1 Triturus cristatus | reverse complement strand
CCCACCAGTGGTGGAATCTAGATTCGGCTTCATGAGAATATTAAAGTCCCCTCCGATCACAATATCCCCACCAACCATCAGTAGGGACTGAAACATTTCATCATATATTTCAGGACTATCATCCAAAGGGGCATAAAAACTTACAAAGGTGATGTGCGATGGTCTATTCCTTAATTTACATGTGGCCCAGCACCACCTACCCTGTCTATCCGCATCAGATTGAATCATCTCCGCCTCTAATCTCCTATTGAGAAAAAGTGCGGCTCCTCTCTGTGACTCACCCCTTAAACATAGAGAAATTATCGACTTTTGAGATAGAGATATGTGTTTCTTGCAAAAATATGACTGCGGGATTTTCAGTCAGAATTCATGTCTCTATTGCCCGCATTTTCTTATTATTATTTAGGCCGTTCACATTAAAAGAAATAATTTTCAAACTTATTTTAGTCATCATTACAGCCCTTACTTAAAGCCAATAACACACATTTTTTTTTCCTTTTATCCAATCTCATTTTAAACAATCAATACCCTGCTCAGTGTTCAGCAAAAAATCCAACACAAAAACCACGTTTATCTCCAACTATTGTCAAAGCAACGAAAATAAAAACAGCAGAGAATTTGCCAAGAACTTCATTTTTAACTTTTTTACCCAACCCAACCCCCCCTATAACCTGTGGCACCCTCCTAACGCTACCTGACTCTACCCACGCTCGCCACAGGAACCTTTCCCTTAACATTGGGGTGTCATGAACTTACTCCCCTTGGCCCCAAGGCCGTGACCCCCCCCCCCCCCCCCCCAGAGACTAATAAGGATTTTCGAACATAGAATAATAGAGAAGAAAAAAAACATTTGTGAATAATCCAATTTTCACAGGAGGCATACAAGTACTAAGTCTTAAGTTCCGACTAGTCATTTTAAATTCCATGGAGCAAAGCCTGTGCTTCCTCCACATCCGAGAGCATATAGAATTTCCCTTTAATTAGTACTCTGAGTTTAGACTGTTGTGCAATCATTGCTTGGGCCCCTTTAGCTTTGAATAGTAGTAAGATTTTAACAAACTCCTTCCTACATCTCGCCGCCGCTGCAGACATATCAGAGAAGATTCGGCATTTCACTGTGTCATTCACGGGGAACTGCCTTTGCTGGATTGCCTTAGATAGAATTCGCTCCTTAATTCTGACATCTGCAAAATTTAGCAGAATAGTTCGCGGGAGAGTTGAATTCGGGAATGGGCGAGCAGGAACCCGGTGAGCTCTGGTGATAGTGAGATCGTCTTTATGCTCTGGTATCACCACCTGATGAAGAAACGTAGTCACCCATACAAGCATTTCTATCCCTTCAATTCCTTCGGGAACACCCACTATTCATAGATTGGACCTTCTATTATAGTTCTCCAAATCGTCCAATTTGATCTCGAGAGCCTTTGTTATTTTAGAGACATCTTTGGACTCCTGCTTTAACTCAACCATTTGGTCCTCTAGAGAAGAGATCCTCTCCTCTACCTCAAGTAAACGTGCTGGAATAGTAGAAACTAGTTCCTCGATTTTATCCATTTTGTCCAGTCTCTGATGAATCGCTGTTAGTTCAGCGTTTTGCGACCTCTTGATATCTCTCACTTCATCCAGGATTAGGTTCAGCATATCCTTCACAGACATCCTCATTTCACCCTCAGTCTCTGTGTCCATCTCTAACAAAGGGCCTAAGGGGTCAGCTACCACCCCGTCACATCCCCTGTCAGAGACTTCAAAAGGCTGTGTTGTTGTGCTCCTTACATCTTCTTTTTTAACATCCGCAGCGTCAGTTGTTATCTTTTTTTCTTTTGAATCAGATGTAAGAATGACAGAAGGAGCAGGGCTTATAGAGGTGCATGCCGCCAGACTCGGACTATTTGTGCCAGCATGCTGAATCTGGCCTGATTCCAAGTTCAAAGACATCAAAGAGGGCGCTTTATTGGGCGAGAGAAGAGGTAATTTTTTAGCGAACAGGGGAAATTGCTTAGACGGAGGATGCAATAGGGGAGGTTCAGTGGGCTCGTGAGTCTTAGAATGATCTTCAGGATGTGAAACATTAAGTTCACCCCTCATATTCAATTGAACTAAGTTTTCTATTAATATGTCCTCGGCCTCTGAGCTCTCTGTTGAACGTACCAAATCGTCTTCCTTGGAGGCAGATCCATCTATTAACCTTGCCGCTGCCGCCTTTGCCTGCTGTCGGAGTTGCTTAGCTTTTATGCGAGCATTTAATAGCTTTCCCATAATGCGTGCCTCTATTATTGTTAAAAAACTCCGGGGATTCACGCCGCTCGCTTATCGCTGAAAACTTTTTTTTTTCCCCCCTTCGAGAACTTTTGGGAAAGAGTAACTACTTAGAGTGGTTTACTCACTGAGTACACGATTTGGCAAAAGCAGGAGGCAAGAGCTGAGGCGGCTCTATTCCAACCGGTCCATGGCAGCAATACCGTTGCGTGTTCCCTCCCAGGTGACGGGGGCTCCGGACCGCCTCTTCCCTTGCTTATTCGCTTGATGCCTGCCACAGCCTCAATCAATACCAGAGCGAATTATCCACGGGCAAGGCAGCAGTCAGATTCCAATCCGCCAACAGGGAACAGAGAGCTGACAAAGAACAGCTGTGAGCCTCATCTCCCTCGTCTCCCTCGGTGCCAACAGCGAGAACACGGAAAACAGCGCTCAAGCGGGAAAATCAGAGCCGGAGCAGTCTCACCTCCTCACCACCGTAATTGATTTTTTTGAAAATTCTTTTTATTGGCATTTAAGAATATAATCATACATACATCACGTTCCTCACCACCGTAATTGATGTTTCCATACTTCAGTTTTTTTCCCCTCCTGGGATACAAAAGAGACTCTGGCACCGGCTCCGACTCCGGCTCAAAGATCGAAGACAGGTAAAGACAGGGGTGGAAACCACACAGCCACAGCACGAACCAGCAGACGCCCCGTGGCCACCGCCGCCATCATTGACCTCAAGAGGGGGAGGGGCAACACGGTTCTCAGGTGCTACGTGGAGGCGTGGAACTCCACCGGATATTTACAACACTCAATACTAACAAGAACTCACCCTACTATCCTTACGCACTCCATACATAGCATACCATTGATAATGAGTGAACATGCAATTATAAAACTGAAGCAAGTTTCACACTTGCTTATGACATCAAGTGTGATTGTATATTTACAGGACTTAATTCAGACATTAAATCACCCTGCTATCGTTACAAAGTCAGGACATGGCATTCCATTTGTTATAAATTTATAAAGAGACAGGGAACAACTGTAAAACTACATAAAGCTCTGCACCTATGTACACCATAACACTAGTGTTTTCTACCCGCGTCCATACAACACGCAAGCAGCCACTTCGCATTGTCCTTCAATTGGGAATAGGATGTGAAAAAGAGAAAGACAGAAAGTCTGGTACAGTGTGAAGTGTCAGCTTGTTTGCGCCAGCTAAGAAACGAAACCAGGACAAGATAATTAAGTGCTTTAAGATCGGCAGTAAAGATTGCAATCTCTTTGTTCCCAACATCAGTGAGATGCAAATGAACAAACAGCATGACGCCAAAGGTCTTATTTTTTAAAAAACAAACCAGGTCACTGCTACAGTGAAAGGAACAACAAGCGAGTTTAAGCTATTGGCATTGTAAATGACGATGCCTTTTATTTATGTTTGAAAAACGAAAACACAAATAAAAAGCATTGTTATTTGCAATGTGAATAGCTCAAACTCACGTAAATGCGAGACCTATTGCATTGTAAATGCTTGTTTAGGTCTCGGCTCGAAGGCTGCGCTTGCGCAGTCTCGCTCCGAGATTTAATGTTTTGGAGAAGAGGGGATTAAACCCGCCCCTCTTCTCCCCTCTTCTCCATTGGCTGGCCTCTTGAATGCTGGCCAGCCATTGGAGAAGAGGTTTGTCTCTCCGAACAGGCCCTGTCCTTTTCGGATTCGGGGGCGTGTTCTTTGCTACTTTTCTCATTATCTCCTCCAGCCAATGGCAAGAGGAGAGAAAAGAAAAACACGCCCCCGAATCCGGAAACGCCGCTGCCTTTCTCCGAGGCATTTCTGCTTCGCCTCGGAGGAAGGTGGTGGTGTCTCCTACCTACTTCCCCTTTGAAAGACTCGTTTACTTTTAGAAGTAATTATTCGATTTACATATTTTTGTAAATTGGCTCGTACTTCTCCATTTAGGACCGTGTCTGACCGCCACTCCTGGTTATACCCCCCAATAAAGATAGGGTTTATTTTAACCTTGCATTTTATTATGTATACGCGCATAAGCATCTGTCCAATAAAGGACGCTGCTCCTCGTCCTAAGTTGACAGCGTGCTAAGGTACGTGAACTGATGTTGCCTTGATGGTTGTTTGAATGACAAACTATATCCCAGGTAGCCGTGCATAACACTGAGCATGAATATAACTTGTCCACACCCACACATTGTCTACTGCTTTTATATATTCACATCACTTTAGTGACCTCACTTCCTCATATAACCACCAAAAGACGTAAGATCTTGCGATGGCTAGGCACTAAGCGCGATATCTGCTGCCTCACCATCTCAACGTCACCATAACCGTTCGGCAATCCAACTAGGCTCGACTTGTCATGCTGCCGAGTGCATCGATAGTTAAGTCTCCGAACCCGGGTTCGCTAACCGAGTTAAATCTTGATCAGCACTCTCCAAACTACCTTCCCGTAACCTACTACACAGGGTCAGAACCCCTGCCTGAGCTCTGGGTGCCTGTCAGGTTTCCCGTGTTTGGCTCTTGTGCTCACTCGATTGCTCTGGCCTGGCCAATGGCGCCTCTCCCCCCCGCCATGGCTCCCCATGTCCCTGCTCTCTCAGTGAGTGAAAGTGGCTGCCGCCGCCGGCCCCGTGCCTGCAGCCTCAGCAGCGCCGCCATCTTGGCGTCCCAGGAGCCGAGAGGTGGCAGCAGCAGAGAGACGCGCGAGCCCAGCTCACAGAGAGGGACAGGGCAGGAGCCAAGCGGCGTCGGGAGACGCCGCGCCCCTAACCCTAACGGGGACTGTGGTGAGCCTAGACCTGCGGGCGGGCTGCAGGGAGATGGCAGAGTCAAGGAAACCGAAGGGGCAGGGGAAGGCCTTGGTTTCACCTCGATCCAGACTTATCGCACTGCCGCTGGGCCTCTTCTTAAAGGGCTACGCTCCTAACACTTCCCCCCCACCCCACGACAGTGAGGGAGGAGCTCTAGAGTTCCCTGTGTAGCATTCCACCTAGATGTGCACCCATTCCAGGGTGTCCAGTCACCCTCAAGGTTCCCGTGACAGACCGCTCTGCCCACGTGTGATAGGAGCAAGCCGTCCTCTTTGGCCATGTAGCACGTGTGTGCTGTTCATTATTTGTCTGATCACGTGTGTGCTCGTCCCCCGGTACTGATCTGTCAGATCACCGTGCCCGCGCATCTCCCCCTCTACCCTTCTCAACTTGTCAAAGTGCGTTCGAATCAGGTGTCAGTAAATTGCTGAACTTAAAATAGGTAATATTAAATACTTTTTAGGTATACCTGGCATACTGCCCTCCAATCCTAGCCCTGACAATAGTGCATCACTACGTATTTCTGAGCATGGGGCTGTAAAAATGTAGACTTGGTCGCAGTGTTATTAAACAATGGGTTTTGGTATGATGCTCTGCCTGGATCAGTGCTGCCTTTCATGCGTCCGCAAACCATGTCTTGTAAGTGAGTGACTCGTGGTAGATTTAGCGCAAAGCCTTCATTTAAGTCTTGCATGGCGTTCTTTCTAGATACAGGTGATATGGTGCGTTCATATGGTGTGTAATCGAAGTGCAGCGTGCAGGTCTCTCAAAAGAATGACCTGTAACTGTGTCTCTACAGTGGACGTATGATCAAGTGACCTCGAAAGGCATATTGGGCTTAACTGCCTGACTAGGAAGATCTGTACTTCTGCAACTATAGAAAGCTTTGCACACTTAATCGTTGGATCAATCAGGTGATGTACGGAGCGCCCTTGGCTTATTCCTTTTTATTATTTGTATTGTAAACAACTTTAAATAGGTACTAAGTGAATATATTGGGGCAAAATACAGGGTATCACATCTGCGTTCACTCGCACCAGGTTAATTGGAAGCCATCCAGTTATGTTAACTATTGTTTAATTTTTAACAACATGCTCCGATCGTGTAAAGTATATAGCAAGAACATTAATAAAATCTTGGTAAGTAAAACGAATAGCTATAGATCAGACTGTAGTATACTTGTGCTCCTAAAAAATCACAGACATCTCAAATTTACATTTTACTAATGTTTAAAGCAAACAGTTTTCTGGATTTAGCTAGTCTTCGCAGAATCGTTTTTGCACGTTCAACTAGCTTTTCTTATTGCGCCGCTAAATAGTGTCGTAAGTGGCCGACGTAGTAGTATTGGGTATTTTTGAAATTGTATTAAAGTTAACTATTGCTTTGTGATCGGATTTTATGGCCTTTGCGCTGTTTTGTCAGCAGTCTTGTAATTCAGACATATTTCCGTCAGAAACGACACTGTTAGGGACCATAGCTAATGAATGAGATTGTGTCGTTAGCTCCCCAAACTCATAGTAACGCTTTTAAGTGCCCTGACGTCACACGTTGCAGTTGTTCGATAGTTGGCAGATGAATAACAATAGAGCGGGAAACACTTTCCTTGGTGCTGTATGCAACTTGAAGGTCGCTCGCTGTTTGCATCAAGCAGGGCTGGCTCGACTTTTAGCCTTCATATGTTGACAAATCGAACACCTTTTCGTTGGATAATGTATATAACTGTACACACTATCCAGCGTCAAAATGCGGTTTCAGTTGCTAAATGAATGCTTGAATATTATGGTAGATTCTAATATCGTTTCATTTAATGTGTAGTCATTGCATGTCAGAGCATATGGCATGGTGTCTTATTTTCGTAAGACTATATTGATAACGTCGCCGCTTGGATCCACTGTTTTACACCCATTTTTAAGTCGAGGGACCGTCCGGTCTGCCAAAGGCAGAACCGGAAGTCCGGAGATCTTATGTTTATTAGAGTGGCTATTAAGCCCGCCTCTCTTTTTGCTTCTCCTCCATTGGCTGGCTTCCTAAACGGAGGCCAGCCATTGGAGGAGAGAGCCGTCCCTCCAAATAGGCTCCGTCTTTTTCAGATTCGGGGGGGTGTTCCGTGCTGTTACCTCACTCTTTCTATCTCACTTTCACTGTCTCTTTCACTACCTCTCTCTATCTCACTACATCACAACACCACTCTGCTTACATCTCACTACCTCACAACATCCCTCTCCCTCACTACATCACTGTTTCACTACCTCACTCTCTCTCACTACATAACTCTCTCTACCTCACTACTCCACTCTATCTCACTACCTCACTATCTCACAACTTCTCTCTCTCAAAACATCACTACCTCACTCTCTAGCTCACAACCTCACAACTTCACTCTCTCTCACTCACTACCTCAATCACTCTCTATCTCACTACCTCACTCTTTCTATCTCACTAACTCACTTTCACTCTCTCTTTCACTACCTCTGACTCTATCTCACTACATCACAACATCACTATGCTTATATATCACTACCTCACAACATCCCTCTTCCTCACTACCTCACTCTTTCACTACCTCACTCTCTCTATCTCACTACCTCACTCTCTATCTACCTCACTCTCTATCTCACTACCTCACTCTCTATCTACGTCACTCTCTCTCACTACCTCACTCTCTATTTCAATACCTCACTCTCTCTCTCTATCTCACTACCTCACTCTCTCTCTGCTAATGCAATAGGTATCACATATGCAAAAAAAAAAGCTAATGCCAATAGAAATAACAATGCCATTTATTTAGGGATACAATAATGATAAAAAAATTAATGAGCAATACCAATAGCTCTACCTATAATATTGCCGAGACCATTGCATTGTAAATGCTTGTTTTTTTAGAGCTGCCAGTGCTCCGCGCCAGCAGGATCAGCCCACTTAAAGCCCTGGACATAAGGCGAGACTGTGGCGGAGGGTACTGGGAACGGAGACCTTGTTTGGGGCAAAAATGTTTGTGGCCATTGCTAAATTAAAGACGCATAGCGTGGCCTTAATCGCGGGGAAAAGTGTGATTATACGCTGCACAGAGCATCACCTGATTCACGACGATACTTTGTGCCATCCGCATCATGCAGGCTTTTCTTTTATTCAAATTAAGTATGGTTTGTTTAACCCAAGAAATAAGGTGTTCATTTTCAAAATGTTCCTATTTACATTGCACGCATATTTCTTAGCAGCCTCCCATATGATCGTTTTCTCCTTAACCTGAATGCGACCTCGTGCATAAAAGCAGAGAGGAAAGGTCAACTCTGTAGTGAACTCCCTTTTGTTGTCTTCACTCACGAACGACTCAAGCGATGCACTGGTATCAAGGTTACATTGCAACAGCAGGACTGGACTTGCACTAATACCCCATCCCACTTCGCACCATAACTGGGCCTTGTAAGTTTTCAACAGCGGGGAGGCTTGGACTCCTGTGTTCCGCCATGGGCAGCCCAGACATTTTCTTATCGGACTTCTTAGGTTCACCCACTTGTGCCACAGAGAGCATGGAAAGTAAAGTCAGGTTAGTAGCTACCTGATGTATACTTGCCCACTCTCCGTTTCACTGCAGTGATGTGATGCTGAATGAGAGTCAGTGTCTCCCATCACCTTTGGCGCCTCATTCTTCGGCCAGCATGATTGGAGTCTCCCTTTGAAAGCGTAGTTGAGGAAGAAGCCCACAAGTAAGTGTAAAGGTGGGAAGCCATAAACCACTCTGCTAAAAAATACAAATCCCGACTAGGTGCCGCAATGCATCTCCCTTCCATGCTCCTGCAAACACACACAAAAGGCATCGGTAATCAATAGTCGGTGGCTTGGCACAGCAGCACTTTGGGGCATATCATCAAGGGCTTTTTCTCCACTTTTCTGGCTTTAAAAGCCAGAAAAGCGGAGATAAAACCAACGCCCTATCAGCAAGAGGTTGCTAACTTGCGTATTCACATGTTTGCACCCTTTTACACTACGCCTACCTTTGTATCTCTAATGAGATACAAAGTGGGCGTTCCTGACATACACTACATCTCAGGAGAGCAATAACGCGTCTTTGCGCTATCAGCAAGGATGCCCTTGCATTTTAGCAGACGATAGTTTTTGGAGAAAACTGCTGTTTTCTCCAAAAACTAACGTCTGCTAAAATCCTGACTAAGCCACCCCTAACATTGGGGGTGGATTATGCTGATACGACCACAGGGTCGTATCAGCAAGGTTATCGCCCTTTTGCAGGGAACATCGCTGGAAAACCAACGATGTTCCCTGCAAAACGGCGATAACATCGCTATCTCTGGAATTTTTATCGCCCTAGAGCAGAGCGTTAATGATAACGCGCTACCAGGGCGATAAAAAGCAAAGATAGCCAGCGATAAGAAAATTATCGCTAAGCACGGCCAGCGATAATTATCGCTGGCCGTTGCTGATATGGCCCTTAATCTCCTCTCGGCTCGCTGGTCTTGCTAAAGACCCGCTTCCGGTAGTTGAGGACAACTTCCGGTTTGAAGAACTTGAAATGGAAATATGACAAATGTAGGTCCCAGGCTAATGTTTTGCTCAGCTTTATCGGTACCTCCAAATTGTGCCAATTCACAAGTGGGCGATCCCATGAACCCACCACTTTAATTTGAGTTCAGAATTAAGTTTGCTCTTTTTTGCTTGTAAATTTGTTTTTAACTCTCCAACTTTATCAGAATTTGACTCTCACAAATACTCAATAGTGTTACGAGTCACCAAAATTGACTAGATCGTGCTGGTAGCACTGAGGAAGGAAAAAATATGTCATTCTTCTACATGCCAATAAACCTGGTTCTGACGGGAGACTTCTGATTATTGAAGCCAATGATCTCGTTCAATAGACGTGTAAGTGTGAAATACATTCTCCCAATTATTTTATTTAATCACCCTCTTTCGTCTTCTAAAATGTTGGCATGTACACAATCTGTGGCATTATTGTATCACTCATTTGTCATTGTAATGCCAAAAGAAATAGACAGGACCTTAATGCTTTCAAAAATACAAAGTTTATTTAGGAAGATAACACACTTAGCATCTCTAAATAAAATGTTATTCACCAACAAATTATACTTGCCATGAATAAAAGTACAGGAACAACATATTCCTAACAATGTATTCTTCAACTTCTAGTGTAAAATAATTTGCATAAAACAGAAAATATTGCACCAAGCATAAAACAAGCCTATCTACCTGTATTCACTTCATGTAATAAAGGGATGCCTCTTTTATTCTGTGCATTCCAAATATGTTTTACAACTCGGGCTGCATTATACGAGGCACATTTTCCTTAATTGCGCTGGGCGCACCTTTAAAAAGGTGAACTCAGAGCAATGAAGGAAAATGCGCCGTATTATGATGAATGTGCTACCCTCAGGGTAGCCACGAACTCGCGCTTCCCTGGGGGCAGTGGTGCAGGCGGCAACCCGCACTGGGGGCCGCACATTCATGTGAAAAAAGCAGCTGCTGCTTTAAAGCCGCTCTGTGTTTTAACAGTGCAGGCGGCAACCCACCTGCATTTTTAAGGGGGTTTAGAGATACCCTTGCAGGCGGTTGCAGTTAGTGACTGCACCCGCCAGCAAGGGGGTGTCTGGGGGGTTCGTGTGACCCCCATTACTCCCTCCAGATGGCTGCCATCAGTAGGCACTGAGAGCTTCTTTGCCTCTGTGTCGGTGTCTGTAATACGGCGCGGGCGCAGAGACGAAGGGATTCCCTCATTTGCATGAGGCACACCCTCATGCAAATGAGGAAATGCCCCCTGATGATAGCACTGGCACTTTATGTTACATAAGGGGAGAGTAGCCTTACGGCTTGAGTGGTCGACCTTGAAGCTGGGGAACCGGGTTCGAGTCTCGGCAACGACGCTCAACATCCTGTGATTCTGGGCAAATCACGTAATCTCTCCGTGCCTCACAAAAATTGAATGTGTCCTCATGTAACAAAACTGGTGCTCATGTAAAGTGCTCTGATACCCGATGTCTCGGGACTAGTTCGTGCTATATAAAACTCTTGATTTTTTTTTTTTTTTTAAATAAGGGTCCGGACATGCATCTGCGGCCCCTTCTGTAATACCTAAGTTCCTGGGGGCACGCAAAGCGGACGCAAACGCCTGTTGCGCCTCTGGGGCACTTTGTGTAATACAGCCCCTGGTGTTCCGCTTCAGGTTTAGTATTGGACTCTTCAACCAACCCTTTCCATCGAGTACATTTTTGTGACAATGAAGGCCTCATTATTTTGACTCTGTCTGATTCATTTTGAATACGAAAAGATTTTGTAATATTGCAGGCAAAAGCCCAAACATGCCAATAGACCGAATCGAGGTGGGAAATTCCCGATTCTTGAATCAAAAACATTTCTTTTTTTTACTTGTCTCTCACCTAAAATTGCCTCTTTTTCAGTGTATGTCAATGGGAAAATGCATGCTCCAGATTTATTTCGAAATTTCTCACTTTTCAGCCGTAAAACATTGGCAAGTGTGAAAGCCCTTCTCCCAGATCATCAGTTGAGGTCATTAATACTATGTCCACATAAATTCACCTCTTTATTACTTGTTTAATATCTGCATACATCAATGAGCATTTGAAAGTTGAAACATTATTTGTATTAGAATCTCAATGTATGCAGTATCTGGTGGATGGATGATGCTGCAAGGCATTTTCTGCTACAACTACTCCACAATTCAAAATTACTTGAAAATGTATGAAAAATAAAAATTTCAAGAAATAAGCATACCCCAATTATCAAGATTTACTAACTTTTATTACTGTTAAATACGCCTGCAATCACACATTATATTTTTTTGTCCTGGTCTACTTAAATGTAATAAAAACAGTAAAATATCACCCTGCAAATTACCTTTGACACACTTTCTGAAGCACATTGTTTAAACTGTTCAGTAATCAGCCAAAAGGCTTAGCATTCCTGATCAAAATGCAACCAAAATAGTGGACAGAAACAATTTCATATTGTTAATCCTTCTGAAGTAATTAGTCATTTTTAAATCATCCTGAAGTCATGAGGAATAATCTCAGTTTAAGAAGTAATCGTAAACTAATTTTTAAATCATCCTCAGTCACCAGGAAGATTCTTATCTTGCGAAGTAATCAAATGGTCATTTTCAAGTCATCCTGAAGTCATTAGGCTCCGGTTTCTAAACCTTGCTGATGACTTCAAGAGCTTGATGATGTCTGATGACGTGCAAATTACTTCTACAGTAGTTGGATGATCATCCAATGATTCTGGGATGGCTTCTAAAGTAATCCTGTTTGACCAGGGTAGAGAGCAGTCTTACATCAGGCTCAGGCAGTGAGAGTGGCGTCCACCAGAGGGCAGTCTGACAACCGCCGATTAACCTCCCATCTTCACTCTTTGCTTTTGAATGCAACAGGCTCCGAGATCAGATAAACAGCTTCACCTCCTTGCAATCTGCAGCAAATAACAGATGTTAATATTTCCAAATTTATGGTTCTTAATTTACCGACCTTTCATAGAATTGTAAACTCGTAACTGGATTTTCGTGGATTCAAACTCGTAACCTGTCAACAAACCGTTCAACAGGGGCAAGGTTCACCTCATTGGCCTAGTCCACAGCTGCAGGGAGGGGGGAGAGTAACACACTGTAGAGGCCAAATATTATACTAATTTCATAGTATAAAAACCAGTGGTTATCCAGTGTGTTTTAAAGGGACCGATTCCCGACTGGCAGGCAATTCAACAAACAAATCGGGAATCTGCGGCTAAAACTGAGCAGCTAATTCTGTGTTTAACGTTGAGGGCAAACATGCCCTTTCCTAGTCATAGTTTCACCCACATAAAGTGAACACAATGATGAGGAAGGGTAAGCCTCAGTGTAAGGGAGATTACAGTCACAGTGAGGAATCAAAGCATTGTGCGCTTCCTTATGTATTGACCTTGAGGCAGCCAGGCCTTGGGTACCAGACAGGAGATAAGAGAGCAGCAGAGACCACAAAAATAGCTCCCAGGAAAAGAAGGAACAATCCGACAAAGCCAAACAGTTTATCTTTGTGCTTCTTAAGAGCAAGTGCTTATGCGTTGGACATTGAGATTTAGGGTTATTACAAATTGTGTGCGTGTAAAATGCAAGGAACATGAGGTGTATTTTTTAAAGATGTAGCAAAAAACGTCAGTGTCAAAGACAGTCACAGCTTGAGTAATCTAAGAGCAAAGACGGGCAGAGTAAGAAGCAACGGATGTTTCACTATATATACTTTTGCTCTCTGCACAGTTGGTTTTTAACTGTTTTGCAAAGCATGTCAAAAGAAAACTTTTTAGATGCACACACTGCCTAACTCAGTCAGTCATAAAGTCTTTATTCGGTTTAAATGCAAACCATAAAAGCATACTACAATAAATACATATTAAAAAGACAGAATTCATTTTTGGTGGGTTACCAAACTTAAGAAGGAACACATTGACACGGATAAGTTTAACAAGGTAACGTGTCCAATTAAAAACATTAAAAGGGTACAGTTCATTTCTTCAAGGAGCAAATTACCACAGTTAAAAAATTCGCAATATTAAAAGTTTCCCAAACATTATTTAACAACTGAAGATACAAGAAAGCAGGTCTCACTTGAACAAAGCCTTTATCTCTTAATATAGGGATTAAAAAACGTTTCCTAATGTCAATAAAGTGCTCACAGAAGAAAAAAAGGTGTATCATATCCTGGGGGGAAAAATTATCACAAGAACAGGGGCCAAGGTCCAACGCCCTTTTCCAACCTTTCTTAGCTCCAATCAGTAGATGTAATTGATTCAGTCTAAATCTGGTTAAAAGAAAACGATGATTTGCATTTGTTACATATCCAAGATAAGGTTCCATAGAGGATATTGTTTTACAGAGCTGGTGGGCCCTAACGGTGCCCTTAACCAGCTCCTTCTCTTCCCTTACCGAGGTAGATATGTACATATGAGTTTCTTTACACCAATTAATGTCACCTTTTACCAGGGTCTCAGGAAAATGAAACAATTCTGGTCTACCAAGCTTAATCGCCAGGTTCCGAATATATTTCAACCAGGGTATGTGTAGCCCATGATCAAGCGACATACAGTCTCTCAAAATTGTGTGATTCAGGTGTAAATCCGGGTTAAGCCAAATGCTGATCCATTTCAGCATCGGGGCCAGAGCAATACTATCTTCTAGAAAACCAATACCAAGTTCCTGGTGAACAATATAGTTGGCAGTTGAGATCGGGACTGAGAGGAGGTTTTTTAAAAATCTATCCTCAACAGTCTGTATGCTTTTGACATTATTAATGCCCCAAATCTCAGCTCCGTACAAAGCTATGGAGAGACACTTGGCTTTATACACCTGGATAAGGGCCTTCATTGGTCTAGCACCTAGTTTTCTGGCGAAGCCCAGAACACCCACAGTTGCTCTTGAAAACACAATCATTTTTGCCGTAATTTGGGTTACCCCAGAGTCTCGATCATCAAAAAGAACACCCAAATAAGGAAAAGAAGAAACCCTGGATAATTGATGACCCCACATAAAAAGGTTTTAGATTTAACGGATTTAGGGCCGATGACCATGACATGTGATTTAACAAAGTTAACAGATAAGTCCAGAGCCTTCATAAAATCAGCAAATGAATTAAGCAGTAGCTGAAGGCCCACTCCCGTTCTAGCAATTAGGGCGGCGTCGTCAGCATATAAAAGAGCAGGAACTAAACATTTCCCTGCACGGGGGATATCTTTACATGAGGCGATTAGGGTATTGTCTAAATCATTTATACACAGTGTGAAAAGGAGAGGTGCCAAGATGCACCCCTGCCTAACCCCATATGAAATGGGTATATCTTTTGTGCAATTACCCCTTTGATCGTAACGAACTGTTGCTATTAACTCTCTGTGTAGATCCGCTAAAAAGTGGACGATGTCTTTGTCTACACCAAGTGCAAGGAGCATGGGCCACAGTTTTGATCTATTTACACGGTCAAAGGCCGATGACAAATCCATGACGGCAACCAGCAAGGTTCCTTTCTTGGCCACCGTGTATTTACCAATTAAAAGTTGTAGATTTAAACATTGGTCTGTGGTACCCATCCCTTTCCTAAATCCATACTGGACCTTAGAGAGTTTTCCTGATTCCTCTAGCCAACCGTTTAGTTGGGCGAGGACCACCCTCCCTAGAACTTTCACTGACGAATCTATAAGGGAGATTGGACGGTAGCAGCTCGGGTCGCCTCTATCCCCCTTTTTAAAAATAGGAATGATTAGTGAGGTACTTAAGGCGATCGACCGTTATTTTCAAGAAAACCTCGGTTCGGTCACGTCGGCGGTGTCCTTGTGGGAAGCATTCAAAACCGTGATTCGGGGTGAGGCCCTCTCCTTGATTACAGCGGCCAAGCGTCGGAGGGACGCGGAGGTCGCCCAGCTGGAGGCGGAGATCGCAGACCTAGGGCTTGCCCTGGAGGGTGAGGTCACGGAGGAGGCGCTGCACGAATTGAGCCTTAAGCAATCGGAGTACAGGGCCCTCGTGACGGACGCAGCCAAGGCTCTGAGTAGGGAACAGCGGGGCCGTCTGTACGACGTCGGGGACAAGGCCGGGAAATTGATCGCGTGGCTGGACAAGAAGGAGAGGGTCAATCGAGTGGTGCCGGACCTAGTGACGGAGGCTGGCGTCCTGGTCACGGAGCCGGAGGACATAGTCCAGTGCTTTGCGGATTACTTCCGCACGGTCTATACATCCGTGTCGGATAGGCCTGTGGAGGACTCATGTGCACTCCTGCGCGATCTCGCCCTGCCTTGCCTCTCCGACGTGGACAGGGACGACCTTGATGGCGACATCACGGTCGATGAGATTGCGGGGGCGATCCGTTCTTTGCGTCCGGGCAAGGCCTCGGGTCCGAATGGTCTGCCCATTGAGCTCTACAAACTCCAGCCGGACAAGATCGCTCCGCATCTACGAGCCATGTTTGTGGAGGCGCGGGCGACGGGTTCCCTCCCGCTCGACCAGCGCCTGGCAATGATCGTGGTCATCCATAAAGATGGCAAGCCTAGAGACAGGTGCAGTTCATACCGGCCGATCTCGCTCCTTAACGCTGAGCCGAAGATCCTTGCTAAAATCCTCGCAAACCGGCTAGTCAGGGTGATCGGTGACCTGATCCACCCCGACCAATCTGGATTCATCCCACATCGGAATACTGCGTTGAATCTTAGGCGCATTCATGGTGTGATCGCAAGGGTCGGGACGATGCGGGAACCAGCCGTGGTTGCGGCGCTCGACGCAACGATGGCGTTCGACACGGTTGAGTGGGCATATTTGTGGGCCGCGCTCGCGAAGTTCGGCTTCGGGCCCGGATTTGTGGGCTGGGTGAGGCTCTTATACGAAGGACCTCTCGCCAAAGTTGCGGTTAACGGGAGGGCCTCCAATCCCTTCGACTTGGGAAGGGGTACCAGGCAGGGTTGTCCCCTCTCGCCGCTGTTGTTCGCTCTCGCCCTTGAGCCACTAGCGGCATGGATACGGTGGCACCCAGACGTGAGGGGGATTCGCTGGTCCCCCGATCACGAGGACCGCATTTCCCTCTATGCCGACGACATTCTGCTCTATCTTACCTCACCCCGGAAGTCCCTTATAGTTGTCTGCGACATCTTGACTTCCTTCGGGAGGAACTCGGGGCTCACCATCAACTGGGGTAAGTCATATCTGTACGCCCTGTGTGGAGACGCTCCGGTTCCCCCGCGGAATTGCCCGATCCAGATCGCCCGGGAGGGCTTTCAGTATCTTGGGATCTATATTTCAGCCGACCCCACGGTACGGTATGAGCGAAACCTGCTCCCTCCGTTGGCGCGCCTGCGGCGGGACGTGGCAGGCTGGAGGCGGCTGCCGCTTTCCCTCCTCGGTCGTGCGGCGCTCTTTAAAATGATGTCGCTTCCCCGCTTTCTCTATGCCCTGCAGAACACCCAGGAGCTGGTCCCGGCCAGTTACTTTCGGGAGGTTGAGAGTCTACAGCGTTCGCTGCTGTGGGACGGCCGCCCGCGTATAGCGATAGCAAAACTAACTCTCCCTTGGTATGACGGGGGTATCGCGCTTCCCGACATCCGGAGATACTATTGGGCCTCCCAACTGAGCGCAGTCAACCACGGAGTCTACGGTCCTGCGCTTAGCCCCGGCTTCGCTATGGACCGGTGGTTGTTGCGGGGTGGTGGCTACTATAGAGCACTTTATTCAAGGGCCCCGGCTGGATCCCTCACGGGGCCGACCGGGGTGGCGGTGCACGTGTGGAAGGCAGTCACGAACTCCCTGGGGTGGAAGGATAGACTCACACTGGCCACTCCGCTGTTTGACTCGGACATGCTGGGGAAACTCTGGAACTCTAAGGGTTTCGACAAATGGGACCTGATTGGTATTTCCAGGGTGGGGGACATGCTGGCCAAGGGGCGGATTAAGTCGTTTACAGAGCTGCAGACGGAATATGCGCTAGAGGGCACGGAATACTTCCGGTACGCGCAGGTACGTCATGCGCTGCGGTCGGTCCTCGTTGAGGGGGAGAAGGTGCCCGAATCCTCTCCGTTGGAGGACCGGATCTTGGACGGCCATGTGCCGGAGAGCACAATCTCTCTCATTTACAAGAAGCTGGTGAACGTCCGTACCGATCTCCTCCTGGGGGTGCGGGACCAGTGGACTAGAGACGGTCTTGAGCTGGACGATGAGGACTGGCAGTGCGCTGTCTCCTCCCCGAAAGAGGTTGCCATCCCCGCCAGGCTGCGGCTGGTCCAGCTTAAGATACTCCACAGAGTCTATGTCACTGGCCCCCGGTTGGTCCACATGGGTTTCTCCGAGGACGGGCTGTGTAAGAGGGGCTGCGGGATGGTGGGCACCTTTCTGCACATTATATGGGAGTGTGGTGTGATTGCGGAATTGTGGAAGCAGATTCATGTTGTGATGCAGGAGGTCACGGGTATTGTGTTGCACTCAGAGGCGCGGCGCTGTCTCTTGAACGTGTGGGGCCCTACAGACTACGATGCTGCGCAGACTCAATGGGTGACCCTTGGTAATATGGTGGCCAAGCGGGATATTGCACGATTGTGGGGATCCCCTAGCCCGCCCACCCTGGATGCATGGAAGAACAACATGGACTGGTGCATGTTTCAGGAGAAAACAGTGTATTGTGCACGGGGGAGGCCCAAGAAATGGCACAAGGTGTGGGGGGGGTGGAACCAGTATAGGGGGTACATCTGCCTGCCTCCTGCCACTGACCCACCAGAGGAGCACCTTTCCCCCTAGCCCCACTTCCGACTTGAGTTTTGCGGATGAAATCTGATAGAAAGTTAGTGCCTCTGCCTCTCCCTCCCCTCCACACTTGAGGGCTGATCTGATGGTGGATATGGGGCCGCCTCATCGGTGGGATCTGACGCGAACACATGATGTATATTGCCTTGCTCGTTATGTTTTTCTTTAAAAATTGAAACCTTTTTTCTCTCCTGTGTGGTAAATATTCTTTTTACCTTGACTGAATTTCATACGGAATCTAAAATAAAGTAAAATAGCTCAGAATAACAAGAGGCAGAATCCGTGGTATAAGAGATTTTCTGAATGGGCTTTATTCCAAAATGGCCGACTCGAGTGGCGGCCTTCAGGTTCCGTCACCACGAGGGTTCAGGAAGTGAAGTACAATACTTTATTGACAAGAAGTAACTTTTATAGGTCATACATTACAATGAAACGAATGCAAAAGGTGTAACAATTGATAAGAGAAATGACATAGTGGTACGTAATCGAAACTAGGCGTAATAAGGAGCAGAAAGAAACATGATTGGCTCTGATTATCATGCATAGGTGGATCTATAAGATAATACTTAACATAGATGCGCGCGCAGCAGCATGACGTGTGATTGACGTGCAACTAGGGGGTGAAGGGGACTTGACATTTAGCTCTACATGTGGAGACGAGAAGTCTGGGGGGTCAAGTCAACCTAATCCCAAATCATATCTAACATCCTATGTTTAGAGAACTATGTTATCCACAAGGAAGGACTCTCGGACAGAATCTATTCTATACTGACTGTGTGTGCGTGTACAAGCGTCTAAGTGTCTATATGAGATGCGAGGGGCAGAAAACTTTCCATGGCAACAGGGCTATGAATTACTTGCAGGAGGACGGAAAGGCCGAGTCCTTTGCTTGTGAGCTAAAGGAAATGTTTACCTAAATCACTAGACAGGAATGCATCGGCTGAAGAGCAAAGTAGATAATTCGAAGGTGAAATACAGCTTCTTGGCAGGCAGGCAAGACTGGCCGAGGCAGGCACCGTTAGCTGCACAGGGAGTAGGACAAAGTTCATGGATACAGATGCGAGCTCAAGCTGAAGCTGTCAGAGACAGAGAGCAGGGAAGGCTTTGAGGACAGAATCGGGCCTACTTGCCTGAACTGTAAAAATGGAGTAACTTAGCCATATAAAGTCGGTGGCCTTTCATACTTAGGAATCGAATATCCAGCCCATTGATGGCGGATCTGACAGAGAACATGTTGACGGTGGACGCACATATGTTTGCGTTTTGGAAACTGGAACTGGAGGGAACATACATGTACTTGTGACATGCACATAGAACCGTTGGGGTCCAAGATAGGGGACATAACTGATCAGGAAAATCCACATTTCCACATTCCCTCCTTGTCCCCTACTTGCCCTTCAAGAGATATCAATCTTCATCATTCCATCGATTTGCTCATGGAGCATCATTTCTTCTTCCTTCTTCTTCCGGCATTCTGAACGAGAACTTTGATATGGAATGCATGATGTGGCACACAGACCACAAATCGCTGGTCCACATTGCAGGCATAAACAACAACTGAAGAGCATAAGAAGGCCAATACCTAGGAACGATAGAACTCTCCATCCCCAGGCTGATATTACACTCCAAAACCACCCGGACCACGTCCAAGTGCCTGGATTCTCGTGTATCTGGCTCACAATCTTATGAAGGCGTGTTATAGCTTTATATACAGATGGCGAATTTTCTGGTATGAATATGCAGCAGCTGGATCCGATGACCCTGCAAGCTCCGCCCCTATCGGCCAGGATGACGTCAAGGACAAGACGATTCTGGAGAACAACAATTCTCATCACTGATTGTTCCTCTGTCAGATTGCCTAGGGCGGCTATAGTCTCGTTTACTACAGCTTCAAGAGTCTTGGTTAGTCTACGTATCAGCTTACTATTTGATATTGTACCTATATAGGGAAAGATACCTTTATTGAAATCTACATACTTGTCCCATGCCGTCTCAGTATAATCGACAACTGGGAGATCTCTTCGCTCTCTATTGTGTACTAAATGAACATCTCGATAATAATCAGGAGGAGCTAGGAAAACAGGTGGTAAAAGGAATGCTATGTAACAGGTACCATCCCAATCTAGAGGCAGACGCATATATGCCGTCTGACCACATATAAAGTAAGAATGGCGAGAAGCTCTAAATGAGGATTTACCTTGATCACTATATTCTATTGTAGTAACGCATTGGCTATGGCCCATATGTATGGAACCAACTTTTCTTACACATAATTCACCCTTAACTGGAAATACTGACATAGTGGGCAGAATTAGTTCAACTTCGGATTTGACATTCAGAATCATAAGATTAGGTGTAAAATTACCTAATTTATACACTTCATTTTCTAGATCAGTCCCTGTTCTACTGGGGTGACCCTCCTTATTAGGATGACAGACTTTGAATAAAACTAGATTCAGATTTCCCCATATCCAATGTTGTTGATAAACTGCTGTGTCTGGGTCTATGGAATTTAGTAAACTAAACCATGCTCCACAGGAGCCATTGTGTGTGAACGGATGTGGAAAGAAAGGCAGAACTCCTTTGTTATTCTGATAGGGAGGGAGTCGGCCACACACCCAACAATTGGTGGCATTACTAGTCTGATGGGAATGATGTAACATACTAATGAAGGTGTTATTGCGCAGCGCAAGTCTATAAGATAATTCATGTGGCGGTAGGTCACTAAAAGAATGTTCAGCAGCAACATTATAAACATGTCTAGAAATAGGATGATATATGTGCAAAATCACACTCGTAATAATTATTAAAACACTCAATAAAAACAAAATTAATAATGTCCTCATACAGTAGTTACGCAGTGATTTACAATACGCCTGTCGTTTCAACATTTCTCGGGTATTTTCTCTACTCAGGTCCAAGGGATACATGTCAGAGACAATTCAACCGCTTCACCTTGGAGAGGACTTAAACAATCAAATTGCTCGACTGTTTGGGCCTAAGCTTTAATTTATAGTTCTGAGAGTCACTTTGCTCAACAAAAGGAAGTTTTGAATCAGTCTGTGAGGGAGTGCAGGGTACAGTGTCTATATCCGAGGATAGTCCATGAAATTTCTTAATGTGGCTGGAATGTATCCAGCCCTTGCGGCCCTCAACTTTCACGGCTGTTCTTGTGGTCAGCAGGACTAGCTCCGGTGCTTTCCACCTGGGCTCCAACTGGGTCTTCCGATCAAAATTTCTTACAAACACCAGATCCCCCGGAGCAACGTCATGGGGTTTCACCTCAGTGTTGTCAGGAAAAGCTGCAGCTACCTGTGAACGACAAGATTGTAGTGCAGACATCAAGGAAGCCAAGTAATCTGTCAGCATATTACAATTAACATCAGTTATTTTACGTGGTATAGGCGTCCCCCACATATTTGGTGGCCTTCCGAAGATCACCTCATACGGGGATAGCCCTGTTCGAGAGTGTGCTACCATTCTTATGTAAAATAGTGCAACTGGTAATGCTACTATCCAGTCAACACCTTTCTCCTTACATATTTTAGACAATCTGATTTTCAAAATTTGATTATGTCGTTCCACGAGACCTGCTGCCTCGGGGTGTCGGACACAGTGGAATTTCCACTGATATCCCAACAAAAGTGAGACATGTTTCATTAATTCGGATGAGAAAGGCTGGCCGTTATCTGAATATACAACACGTGGTAAACCGTACCGCGGGAAGAATTCTCGAACTAACTGTTTGGCAGTAGTCGGGGCCGTGTAATCTGATACTGGGTACGCCTCAGTCCATCGGGAGAGAGCGCAGACAACTACAAGAACATATTTGAATCCTCGACATCGTTCCATCTGGATATAATCCATTTGGAGCACTTCAAAAGGATGATCAGGAGTCTGAAATCCACCCTGTTCTACGGGAACACTTTTTCCTGGGTTGAACTGACAACATATCATACAGGTACGGACTTTTTGTTTAGCTGCTGCTCGTAAATGTTTGTTGAACCAAATGTGTTGAATGCTATCTAGCATAGCTTTCTCTCCTAAATGCGCTGGGCTGTGAATTGTAGCTATAATGGCTTGGACCATAGAGTCAGGAAGAAACCATACAGATTTCTCCTTCGTCATCCATCCCTGATCTGTCTGGATCCCTCCTAGTTCAGTCCATTTCTTTAATTCTTCTGCAGTAGCATGTGTCTGTATGTCAATTACGTCAAGTGCGGGATCCTTAATTGTCATACACTGTGTTGGTGTCTGAACTATTGGCTTTGTCATGTCTAATGTGCGATTCTGAGCAGTCTGTTTAGCTGTTCTGTCAGCTAAATCATTGCCTTGAGAAATGATATCAGTAACCTTCGTGTGTGCTTTACATTTCATAATCGATATGGCAGTTGGTAGATGTATTGCGTCTAACAAGGCATGAATGAGGGTTCCGTGCTGAATGTGGGCACCATGGGAGGTTAAATAACCTCTCTCTCGCCACAGCACGCCGAAGTCGTGTACAACTCCGAATGCATAACGTGAGTCAGTGTATACATTAACTTTCTTATTTGTGGCTTGAATACAGGCTTGTGTTAGAGCAATAAGTTCTGCTGCTTGGGCTGACAAAGTATCTATACAATTTGTCTCAATAACTTCAGTGTCTGTTGTGACTGCATACGCGGCCACTAAGTCTCCTGTACTTGCTCTCATGCACGATCCGTCTACATACAACGTCAGGTCTGGATCTAACAATGGAACGTCTGTCAAGTCTTGTCTAGGTTTCGTCTTTATTTCAATAATTTCAACACAATCATGAGCTAGTGGGTCTGTTCCAATTACAGGTAATAGTGTAGCAGGATTCAATGTATTACACCGTCGGATCTCTATGTGTGGCTGAAACAATGTCAGTTCATAACCGGTAAGTCTTGCTATGGTCAAGTGTTGTGTTTGTGTTCGGTTCACAAGAACTTCTACTGCATGTGGTACTTGTACTGTCAATGGATGTTCTAACACTATGGCATCGCTTTGTCTGATTGCTAAAGCTGTTGCCGCCACTGATTTCAGGCACGCGGGCAAAGCCTGAGCTACGGGATCTAATGTACTGGAAAAATAAGCACATGGCTTGCGTGATCCTGCTTGATCCTGAGTGAGTACTGACAAAGCAGTACCTTCGCGTTCTGTAACAAAGAGTGTAAAATGTTTGCTATAACATGGTGTTGCTAAAACAGGTGCTTGGCATAAAGCTTCCTTTAGGCTTTCAAAAGCTTGTGTATGTTCCTGAGTCCAAGGGAGAACAGTCGATGTGGCTGCCTCCTGTGTGGTTAACTGAATGAGTGGTTTTGCTAGAAATGCGTACTGAGGGATCCACTGCCTACAATATGAAGTGAGGCCTATGAAAGCCCGCACCTCCTTTTGTGTCTGGGGTATTGACATGTTAGCAATTAACTGGATGCGATCTGGTGTAAGCTGCCTTCCCTCCTTGGACAGCGAGTGACCAAGATAAATAACTCGCTGGACACAGAATTGCAGCTTAGAAGGAGACACCTTGTGCCCCTTGTCGGCTAGAAAATGTAAAACTGTCAGAGAAGCCTTTTCACATTCAGGTTCGCTTCTCGCGGTGATCAGCAGATCATCGACATATTGAAGCAGTGCCGTGTTGACTGGCATGTGGATACTGTCAAGTTCTCGTTTCAGTGCTTGGCTGTAGATGCTGGGGCTTTCTGTGAATCCTTGGGGAGCGCGTGAGAATTTAAAGCTGCGCCCATTTAAACTGAATCCGAACAAATATTGGCTTTCCGGATCTATTGGGACGCTGAAAAAGGCATTCTTGAGATCAATTACAGTAAAGAATGTTGCTTCGGAATCAATTGCTGTCAATAATGATGATATATCGGGGACCACAGGAAATTGTGGCACAATGCACTTGTTTAGTTCACGCAAATCAATAACCAATCGGTATACTGGCGGAGCAGTAGGGTCAGTTCGTTTAAGAATCGGAATTATCGGCGAATTACATACATTGGAGTCTGTTTCTACAACTACTCCTTGGGCAATTAGCTCATCAATGATTTTCAACAAAGCCACTACAGCATCTTGCGGTAACTTGTATTGTCGCATTCGTGGTAATACCACTCCTGCCTTGAGTGTAACTCGGTATGGTGTAATGTTCATGTAACCAACATCAGTAGGGCCTTGTGCCCATAGATGTGCTGGTAAAGTCTGTAGTCGGGGATCCATGTCTCTAGACACATAGTGACCTTTAAAATCACGTAAAAACAACCTTATTCCTCCCGGAGAACAACATATTATGGCTCCTAGGGCTTTCAGAGTTTTAATTCCTAACAGATTTTCTGGGCATGATTTAGTAAGCAATAAATCTGTAGTTCGTGTCAAAGGTCCTATCGTAAGTGGAAGAGGCTGCGATACTTCATTAACAATAGGTTTTCCTGAAAAACCAAGGGAAATATTTTGAGAGCCTGAGAGGGGTGCCCCTGGAACTTCACTACGTTTTATAGTTGTTCGACTTGCCCCTGTATCGAGTAAGAATTTTCTATCTTGACCTAATAATTCACTATGTACATAAGGTCCTTCTTGATCTACAGGAATCTCGATAAGCGGTAAGTCAACTTCCCTCTCTAGGCTGGTTCATGCGTAACGCTGATACTCAGGATATTCATACTGTGCAGTCTGATACATTTGTCGTGTTGTGGTTTGTGTGGCAGTAACAGGCAACGGTGGTGCAGCTGGCACAAACTGTATTGGCTGTTGTGCGGCTGGCATGGCCTGGGAATGCGGCATAGCTCCTTGTTCATTCTGATCTTGTCTGAGTGGCCGTGATCTTTCTTGTGTTTTACCTATGGCGATATTATGTTTTAAAACTGGACAATCGTGTACGTAATGACCTGGCTTTTTGCAATAATTGCATGTCCCTTTTACCGGTCCTGCTGAATCGGACTGTGTCATACCCTTTTTATGTCCTTCAGCCGGTACTGTCTGAGACACTAGCATTTTCATTTTTGTATCTTTCATACGTCTTTGTTCGTGTTCTTGTTCATCTCTAATTCTATTGTGATGATACTGTAACATTTGTAGCATTTGTGACGGAGTGTTACTTTGCCAGGTACTCTCGAATTTCAATATTCTATTCTTTACTGGAGGTAAAGCATTTTCTACTAATTTTGTCACAAATAAATGTGGATACGACTCACTACTTGTTTTTATACCACTATTTATTCCAAAACATTTTTCAAATCGGGCATAATAGTCACTTGTGTCTTCATCATGCTTTTGTTTACAGGCCGTGATTGCACCCCAATCTTCCTTTTTCGTAGTTAATAAACGTGGCAGTACTTGTACTAGTAAACCTGGTAATGCTTTGACTTTATCCCCGAGCCCTGAACCTGCAGCTCGGGCCTTTTCTTCCGTTTCTAATGCTGACCATTCTATCTTTTGGTCTCCCACTTCCCACTCTTTTTCTTTCAGTTTTTCATAAATGCCAGCAGGTAAGAGCACCTTTAATATCGTCATAATATCAGGATAGGTATACTCTCCCATCAGCAACATGTCCTTAATTTCTCGGTGGAAACCCGCTGGGTCTTTGTCATGACTTGGTACTACTTTCTTCATTTCTAACAATTCAATTTTTGATATGGGTGTGTATACAAATACACGGTGAAACTCATTGTCTTCGCCTTTTATTGGGTGCACTTCTCGTAAGGGATTTTGTCTATCCATATAATACGGCGTTCTTTCTCTGCGGGGCAGCGAGAAAGAATCCGGACTTACAAAAAGGACATACTGTTTACGTGACACTAATATTTCTTTAATTAACTTGTTACTAGAACCTCTCCATCTGTTCGTGAGTAGTTCCGTTAATATATCAGGTAAAGGACCAGGGTCAGCATGTTGGCTCTTATATAGTATAAGGAGTTGCTGAATCATATAGATTCCAGCTAAACGTTGTTCATCTGCACTAAGGTTAAAAAACGTGTGTGCTACGGTCTCATCACCGTATTTTTCAGGACTGTCAATCCAGTGAACGGCTGATCTGGCTAATTCTTGCTCATCCATGGAATCGAGGAGATGGTAACCCCTTCGTTCTCGTAGTATTTTATCTGCGGCTTGGAACAAATGTTCAGGAGACTTTAAATTTATTACAGGCGTCGGATACGTTCTGCTATTATTTGGACATTCTGAGTGTATGGGATCAGAAAAGCATCTAGTATTATCACAGGATCTTCCTCTGCCTACGTATGCTATGGTTTCTGACTGTCTTGCGGAATTCCCTGATTCGGATACTTCATCTTGCTCGAACTCGTCTGTTTCCAATCTTTCTTCGTGAATACGTTCTATTTCTCTACGGATTTTTCGGCACATGGCTATTATACAGTTTTTCTTATCGTGTCTCCCTTCTGATATATTCTGGCTCCATCTTGTAAGAATAAGCATTGTATTCGGGTCTACCCCCGGTCGGTCTTGATTTCTGATCACACAGTTTATGAGGAAACGTAACAGTTCCCCCTGTATCTCTACTTTCTGGAATTCCATAGCTCTGTTAATACATTCTGGGTCTCGCCCTGTTTGGACAAAATGATATATGTTATCTAGATGCGTAGTCATTCCTGGTAACCTCGCTAAATACTCTGCGGCTCGTCTGATACGTAATGATGCCAGGACCATTTCGTCCTCTTTACCGACCACCGGGTCATATCTACAATCTATAAGGAGTTCCTTAAGCGTACGTTCACTTACGAATTTGGGTGTACGTGAATGCGCTGATTCTTGAAAAACAAGTTTATTTATTCTAGGTGGCGTAAAAGTATTGCTTGCACCTCCCGTGGCCCCTTCAGGGGCGTCGGGTGTGAATGGATTCGTCGAACGTGATACAGCAACTATAGGTGTCGATACCACTGTAGAATCGATTGCGGGGACAGATGCGGAAACAGATGTGCTTGCCGGAGCTCGTGTCGGGACTTGCTGTTGCACGGGGACAGATACCTGATCCTGACGTTGAACCCCTCCGCCAGACGGTCTATGTGGTGTGGGGTTAGCATACTCGGGAGCTGCGTCATCTAGATATGAGGAAAGAAAAACATCTTCTGCGGTTCTGGGATGCCCTTTTGGATGTACCTTAATTGGAAATAATGGGGGTGGCAAGTCTTTTGGCATCTCTGGAACAGCCTTAGGTAGTCCTTCGGCTAGGAGGGGATACATACCACTCATAAGAGCGTTTCTTTGTCTATCTACTTGTTCTGATTTCACTCGGATACCTTCCTCAATTAATATATTTTCTTGAACTTCCTTTGAACTCTCTTTACTCCTCTCTTCTTGTCTACGTGCTTTTTCTGTACGTCTATGAGATTCTTTACGCCATAACTCAACAGCGTCTTTCTGTGACTGTCTGACTTTTCTTTTCCATAACTCTTCCTCCACTTTCATGATGCACTCTGCATCCCAGGTTCCCGCTGCGGGCCACCTTTGACTTTCCGGCAATCCCTTGGTATAATCTACCCATAGATCAAGAAACAATATGGCATCTAAGCCATGCTTGTGATACATAAAATGCCCTGGGGTGTCCCTAGGAGGAATAGGAACTGCTTCTTCAAGCACCCCTTTTCGGGTAGTAATCTGTCTTAACTTCGAGAAGAGCGGCATCTTGACAACTGATCTGATACTTACTCTTAAATTCACTTAATACGAAAAACACAATAATGAACAGTGAACAATGAACAATCAGTCATACCACAATATGCAAGACATTTGAACACTTTAAACATTTAAACATTAAACATTTTAAAAATGACCGACGATGATGACAGTCTGCATAACTAATCACCAAGCTGAATTCTTGACAATAACTGAATACTTCGGAATACTTGATATACTGCTAAACAGTACATATACACTGCTAAACAGTGCAGACCGGATTTGTGTACCCAAATCCGTCTTGACCGGCACAACCTATGTGCGCGTCAACACGCCTCCCCGGCGATGGTACTCACCGAGTAGCTCCTTGAAACGGAAGGCCTCAGAGAATGGACGGGACTCGATGACTGCGGATAGCGGACCCTCTGGACATCGGGATTTCGAAAACCTGGTGGGCCTCTGTATACCTCCGGTCTTGCTCTCTCAGCTAGGCTCTGGTCGGGATACTTCGCACTTCTCACCGCCTCGTCTGGGTTGATCGCAGCCTCAGTCGCCCCCGCTTGACCGGAGGGAGCTTACAGGAAATCCTGCTGGTACGCGTTTATGGTCCGTCCAGCTGTGGCAGGAGACCGGGCCTGCAACGCACCGCCGGCGCGTGAGATGAGAAAGTGTCCCTGTTCGGGCGCCATTATGTGGTAAATATTCTTTTTACCTTGACTGAATTTCATACGGAATCTAAAATAAAGTAAAATAGCTCAGAATAACAAGAGGCAGAATCCGTGGTATAAGAGATTTTCTGAATGGGCTTTATTCCAAAATGGCCGACTCGAGTGGCGGCCTTCAGGTTCCGTCACCACGAGGGTTCAGGAAGTGAAGTACAATACTTTATTGACAAGAAGTAACTTTTATAGGTCATACATTACAATGAAACGAATGCAAAAGGCGTAACAATTGATAAGAGAAATGACATAGTGGTACGTAATCGAAACTAGGCGTAATAAGGAGCAGAAAGAAACATGATTGGCTCTGATTATCATGCATAGGTGGATCTATAAGATAATACTTAACATAGATGCGCGCGCAGCAGCATGACGTGTGATTGACGTGCAACTAGGGGGTGAAGGGGACTTGACATTTAGCTCTACATGTGGAGACGAGAAGTCTGGGGGGTCAAGTCAACCTAATCCCAAATCATATCTAACATCCTATGTTTAGAGAACTATGTTATCCACAAGGAAGGACTCTCGGACAGAATCTATTCTATACTGACTGTGTGTGCGTGTACAAGCGTCTAAGTGTCTATATGAGATGCGAGGGGCAGAAAACTTTCCATGGCAACAGGGCTATGAATTACTTGCAGGAGGACGGAAAGGCCGAGTCCTTTGCTTGTGAGCTAAAGGAAATGTTTACCTAAATCACTAGACAGGAATGCATCGGCTGAAGAGCAAAGTAGATAATTCGAAGGTGAAATACAGCTTCTTGGCAGGCAGGCAAGACTGGCCGAGGCAGGCACCGTTAGCTGCACAGGGAGTAGGACAAAGTTCATGGATACAGATGCGAGCTCAAGCTGAAGCTGTCAGAGACAGAGAGCAGGGAAGGCTTTGAGGACAGAATCGGGCCTACTTGCCTGAACTGTAAAAATGGAGTAACTTAGCCATATAAAGTCGGTGGCCTTTCATACTTAGGAATCGAATATCCAGCCCATTGATGGCGGATCTGACAGAGAACATGTTGACGGTGGACGCACATATGTTTGCGTTTTGGAAACTGGAACTGGAGGGAACATACATGTACTTGTGACATGCACATAGAACCGTTGGGGTCCAAGATAGGGGACATAACTGATCAGGAAAATCCACATTTCCACACCTGCATGACAGCTATAGAAGACTACATATGTTGATTGACGAGCTGCCGAACCTCCGGGTTGTCGGCTGAATAGCTGTGTCTCTGAAATATCCGAATAAAGGTTTTTAAAAATAAAAAAAAAAAAAAAAAAATAGGAATGATGACAGATTTCGCCCACGTCGATGGAAGGCCAGATTGACAAGCATTTGTAAAAACATTAAATAGAATTTTAGACCAGAGTTTTATATCTGATTTAAAAAGATCAGCCGGGACTCCATCAGGTCCCGGCGCCTTATTACTTGTCATTTGCAAGATTGCATTTGTGACCTCTAGTTCTGTGAAAGACAAAGTATAGCTCTCAGAGTTAAATGAGGACCCCACCCTCGAGCCATCTCCATCATACACCTGTTTAAAATGGGTATACCATTTGTCCTCTTGGATGCCGCATTCAAGCTCATTATTACTTTTACCGTTAAAAAAAGGCTTGTTTACGATAGACCAAAATTTAGCACTATTTTTAATGACATCAATGGACAGGAGTTCATTCCATGCCTCATCCCTAATTTCATTTTTACGTTTTTTCTGGGCCATTTTATAGGCCTTCCTACAAATGGCAATTTCTGCTCTATCAAGTGGGACCGTTTTGAGAGCTGTCATTAGCTTCCGTTGGGCAGATGAGCAGCTGTGATCAAACCATTTCTCCCCGGTTTTGGGTTTATCCTTACATACTATTTTAAGATCACTATTTACCTGACAGCAAATTTTATCATAAGCTGTCAGAACTGCGTCGCAACAAATCCCGTCTTGTAAACACAAAAGTATTTAATCCCCAACCGTTCCCCACAAGTTTTCAGTAAAATCCTCTGGGACCAGCTGACACCATTTCAGGCGGCGTGTTTGGTCAGTTGGCCTTATGTCCAGTGTTCTGACAGTAGGATTATCAGATTCTCTTTTTTTGAGATCATCAGTGAGAATTAACTGGACAGGGTTGTGATCACTATAAACAGACCATTTTACCTTATATTGACTTACATTATCAGCTAAGTTAGATGTGACAAAAATGTAGTCAATAGTGGAACCTAAGCCACTTCCTTTGTAGGACGGAATGTCATTAGTGTAATTGACGGGATAGACCATGGAATTCCCAACAAGGAGCTCATCTAAAAATATCCCCTGTGGTGTGTGTTCAAAATGTAAGTTTCCTTGATTGGGTGGACCTAAACTGTCCCATATAAAACAGTTATTAAAACAACAATGAACATTAAAATCAACAAGCACAATAACCGAATAAGGATTTTTGCAAGATTCATTATACATTTGCAAAAAATCAAATAAACTGAGTAGGTGTTCATTTGGCATACTCTTAATGAATGAATTATAAAAATTTACAATGAGCCAAGTCCCATTAGAGTTGGATTGGATTTCTACTGCTAAACAATAAGGCGAGCCTGTCTCCACTTTACTGTATTTACCTTCAATGGTCAATGCAATAAGGGTTAGAAGTCCGCCTTTAGCCCTCCCCCTACAAGAGGCCACCGCTGGTGACCAAAAAGCAGAAAACCCATCCAGCAAAAAGGTATTTTCAGTGTCCCAAGTTTCTTGAAGACCAATAATTTCGTGGCCTAATAAACTGTCCCTCCATATGGGGTCATGAGCTTTGTTGTTTAGGCCAGCTATATTCCCACTAAGGACACTTGTACCTGAGGGCATTCGAGGGGCAACGACAGTATCATCCACTCTTTCATCAATGACATTCCCCATCGCAAGCATAACGTTTTGGGTGCCCTCTATACTTGTAACTGGCACAGAACCACTGGAAACCATGTCCACTTCCTCTATAGAGGATGAACTTTCCCTAATAAATCTAGAAGTAGCCCCAACAGGGTGCAGTCAATCATTAGAATCTAAGTTACTCAAAGCCTGAAAACGATTTGAAATAACAAGGCCTTGAGGAAACTGACCTTCAGGATGACGTGCTCTGCCCTCCAAAGGGACACTACAGGGTAAATGTATCTGTTGTTTGTAGAAATAACCCAGTGAATGAAGGGTAATACCCTCATCAGTGTGGGGGAGCAACGTAGCTTTTGATAAAATATTGTGCACTATGAAGGGATTTCTAAAGTTTATTACAACACAGTCCCCCTTTATAGTCTTGCGCGAGCGCCCAACCCAAGAAACTCTTCTCGTTGTTAAAATTTGGTGGGCTAAATGCGCTGGAAAACCATAATGCTTATTTAACCACGAGACTGATTTATTTTTAAGGGATTCATGGGTTTCTGGGATAGTTTTCTGGGCAACATCCTTCAAGGGGGGTACATTTGTTAACACTACAACAAATGGGGCACAGTCAGGGGGAAGATTTGGTTTTGCTCCTCCTAAATGAGTGCTTGCCATTACATTATTACTACTTGAGCCACTTTCAGGAGGTAAAATTTTGTTCACATATGTCGTGGGTTCGACAACCAGTGGATCTGCACTGTTTAAAGTATCCTTTGGGGACCTAGGGGTGTCAGCAGATACAGGTGGGCCCTCGGCTACTCTAGTCATATTCCCAGAGGAATTATTCTTACGTGCCAAAAGATTACGTAGGCCTTCAATCTCAGCAGATAGTTCATCAATCTTGGTAACTAAGGGTTCGACAATTTTCAAGATTTTGGACTCTAAGAGACCTACCAAGGAATCAAATTGATGAGAGTCTAACTTGGCCATAGATTTATTAGGGGTGGCTAATTCCTTGGTAACCTGATTTGATAGAGCAGGACCCGTCTTTTTATGAGTACTTCGTACGCAACCCTGTTTCAAATGAGTGCGTTTACGGGATCTTAGCACTCTCTGAGTTGACAGGTCCGGCAAGTCTTCTACGGTCTCGTTAACATCAGTTACTAAGTCCCTATTAACTTTGGGAGATTCTAGTTCACTAGGATGTTGGTCGCCCAGGGTTAACAAATCATTATTCTCATTTAAACAGTTCATAGCGTGTGATGGGGTAGATAGGGGAAAGGATGAGGTGACTGTGTTATTTGACAAAGGGCTAGTAGTCGTTGAGATTGAACCCTGACCTAAAGATTTACGCCTATCGCTGTTAATTTTGGTGACTACTTTGAGTAAGTAGTTGTCTAATGTTGACGTAGTCGAGGATTTACTGCTAGCAATTGCTTTAGCCATATTTTGCAAACCCCTAGGAAAACCTAAAACTTAAATTAAACTATAACACAATATGGCAACACCAACACCTATGATGAAACCTAATAGCCAAATATGAACAAGTTAAGAACAATGCAACACGTTCAATATACCATGAAAAGGGCAGAACGCCCCCACCGTGTGATTACTTATAAAGTCTTATGACGTCTTACACGTTAGAGTGGTGGCCCGTCCCGGCCTCAATCGGTCCTCTGAGGGCCACAGAGGGCCCGCCCTTTGCCCGGGCTTAGGCCGGCGCCGCCCGCGCGCGTCCCGCGACGCGGAGGGAGCCTCGCAGTTTTAAGCGCCTCCGGGCGCGCAGGAAGCGGAATCGGGAAGTGGCGCTTGGAACTCTGGGGGCTGTAGTCCCCCCACACGGCGGCCAGCAAAAGAAATGGCGGCGGGGGAGACCACAGCGCTTCCACTCCCCAGGTATGCAGAGGTGCGCAGCAGAGCGTCCGTCCGGTATGTATGTTCCTCTGAAATGCCCCCCGCTCCACCGAGGGAGCCTCGCAGTTATAAGCGCCTCCGGGCGCGCAGGAAGCGGAATCGGGAAGTGGCGCTTAGAACTCTGGGGGCTGTAGTCCCCCCACACGGCGGCCAGCAAAAGAAATGGCGGCGGGGGAGACCACAGCGCTTCCACTCCCCAGGTATGCAGAGGTGCGCAGCAGAGCGTCCGTCCGGTATGTATGTTCCTCTGAAATGCCCCCCGCTCCACCGAGGGAGCCTCGCAGTTTTAAGCGCCTCCGGGCGCGCAGGAAGCGGAATCGGGAAGTGGCGCTTGGAACTCTGGGGGCTGTAGTCCCCCCACACGGCGGCCAGCAAAAGAAATGGCGGCGGGGGAGACCACAGCGCTTCCACTCCCCAGGTATGCAGAGGTGCGCAGCAGAGCGTCCGTCCGGTATGTATGTTCCTCTGAAATGCCCCCCGCTCCACCGAGGGAGCCTCGCAGTTTTAAGCGCCTCCGGGCGCGCAGGAAGCGGAATCGGGAAGTGGCGCTTGGAACTCTGGGGGCTGTAGTCCCCCCACACGGCGGCCAGCAAAAGAAATGGCGGCGGGGGAGACCACAGCGCTTCCACTCCCCAGGTATGCAGAGGTGCGCAGCAGAGCGTCCGTCCGGTATGTATGTTCCTCTGAAATGCCCCCCGCTCCACCGAGGGAGCCTCGCAGTTATAAGCGCCTCCGGGCGCGCAGGAAGCGGAATCGGGAAGTGGCGCTTAGAACTCTGGGGGCTGTAGTCCCCCCACACGGCGGCCAGCAAAAGAAATGGCGGCGGGGGAGACCACAGCGCTTCCACTCCCCAGGTATGCAGAGGTGCGCAGCAGAGCGTCCGTCCGGTATGTATGTTCCTCTGAAATGCCCCCCGCTCCACCGAGGGAGCCTCGCAGTTTTAAGCGCCTCCGGGCGCGCAGGAAGCGGAATCGGGAAGTGGCGCTTGGAACTCTGGGGGCTGTAGTCCCCCCACACGGCGGCCAGCAAAAGAAATGGCGGCGGGGGAGACCACAGCGCTTCCACTCCCCAGGTATGCAGAGGTGCGCAGCAGAGCGTCCGTCCGGTATGTATGTTCCTCTGAAATGCCCCCCGCTCCACCGAGGGAGCCTCGCAGTTATAAGCGCCTCCGGGCGCGCAGGAAGCGGAATCGGGAAGTGGCGCTTGGAACTCTGGGGGCTGTAGTCCCCCCACACGGCGGCCAGCAAAAGAAATGGCGGCGGGGGAGACCACAGCGCTTCCACTCCCCAGGTATGCAGAGGTGCGCAGCAGAGCGTCCGTCCGGTATGTATGTTCCTCTGAAATGCCTAACTCTTTGCAGACATGCCAACCCACCCGATTCAGGTGGGAGACTACCGATTTCAAGGCTAGTCTCCCGCCTCCCGATTCCTGCAAGCAAAAACCCGATTCCTCGGGGTTTCAGCAGACAGGGCTTGGTATCAGCGGCGTCACTAGGGTTGGTGTCACCCAGTGCGGTAACTCATGGTGTCACCCCCACATCCCCCTGTGTCTCATACCTACGTACTCCTCCGTGCCCCATACCTCCACATTTTCCCTGTGCCCCCTACCTCTGCACGTCCCACTCGTTGTACCTGTTCTGGGGTACAATTTGACCCCGCGGGACCCCCTACAGTGAGCCCCCACGAAAACCTCTACAGTGAGCCCCGTCTCCTCTGAACACGCCCACTCCTGCCACCTGTGGAGTGGGAAGGGGGGGCTCGAGAGTAGTCTACTCCTTGCTAACAGCCATTGAATTTAAGCCACCTGCACCACATTAAAACCATGTCTCCACTCCCGGCCTTTTAGGATATCTAGACTATTTACCCTCACTGCCCCTACCTAGAATGTCCAACGTGGTCTCCCCGGCTGGCACTTGCACTCACCCAAGGGATGGAGACTCACGGGCTGCGGCTGAGTACGGTCCTGCTGATTCTCCTCGCCCGCTCTCGTCTCCGCTCCACTGGCTTACCGCCCGCAGATTGCGCTGCCATTTCCCCCCTCCGCTTTCAAACACCGGAGGTGCCTCTGGCGCGGTGCATCATGGGAGACGAGGGCACGCCCCTCGGGTGACAGAGCGATGGCTTGCGTGCAACCCACACGAGCTACAGGCTGCAGGCCCTGGTACACACCAGTTTAACTCACACTTGTGTCCAAAATATATGTGGAAAAAAAACGTATATTAGTTATGGTGTCACAGAACTAATAGGGCCACTAGAGAGAACAGGTGTAGACATTGTAAAGGCCGGGACAGGAGACGCCGGTGGCATTTCTTCAGGGGAATGCGGCGGCCAACTTGACTGGCTCAGACAAGACATAATCACCTTAAAATGTACAACGGAAGTTTACCTTTTTATCAAAAATACCACGAGCAATGTAATCTTTACGTGTATTTAGAATTAATTCTTATTAGAGAATGATACATGTCGGCGCACGATAATAATTTAAAACAACGCCCTGACTTTTTTTTTAAAGTCAAGACAACTTTCTTTTCTTGACAAGAATCCCTTCTCGTATCATTTTAATGTCTTCGGAAACGCAGCCCTCGTTTTATTTTCTGACCTACCGCCGCAGTATGGTCTCGTCTCATGTTCTAACATGGCTGCTTCGTTGCATGCCCTTCACGTATAGACTCAGGTCCCACCCACACTTATAAGAGTATTTCTGACGCACTAAAGCAGCTGCAAGGGTTGAGCCAGGCATTGAGCAGTGCCGAAGGAAGTGAGTAATGAATGAAAAATGTCCTAGTTTAGGGCCGTGCAGGCTGGTCCGCGGGCGGGGCGGGGGTCCCATTAATTTGCATTTTGGTCGGTGTCACGGTGTCACCCCATGTAATGGTGTCACCCGGTGCGGTCCGCACCCCCCGCACCCCCCTAGTGACGCCACTGCTTGGTATTGTGTAACGTGTGTAACGTGCTAATTCTTCCAGCAATAGTCAGAGTGGCGATGCAGGGGCTCTAGAAGGGGTGAAAAAAAAACAAAGCCCCATTAACAAGGAATGGTCTTTTAAAGACCTGTGAAGGGAGAGGATGTGGTCGTCAGCTAGACTGCCGACTTTGGTGCTGGAAACCAGGGTTGGAGCCTCGGGGTCGCGTCCACATCCTGTGATTCAGGGAAAATCACTTAATCTCCCCGTACCTGAATGTGTAATGCAAATACGGTGCTCATGTAAAGCGCTCCAATACCTTTGGGTCGAGTTTGCGCTATATAAATATGCAACAACAAAAAAAGTACTCGGGCGGCTGTGTGTGTGCCTGGGCTGCCACACAGGTGGGGGGGAGGGCTGGTATATGCACTGCCAGCAACCTGCCTGGCCAGTGAGTGCAGAACACTTGCATCACCCTCTCTCTGCGCTCCATGCTTCTGAAAGGTAAGAAAAAAACGTGCATTCGCGTTTCAAATGTCTGATCCTGCAGCAGCACACTTCCAAGGCCCATACATGATAGTAACCCGATTCAAGGCCCCATTCTCCTGATTTTTTTTTTTAAAAGAATCTCCCACTTTGCTCTTCTGAAATGTTGGCATGTATGCTCTTTGTACTCTTTTAGGTCTGTCCTAGAGATCACATTAGCTGTCTCACTAGTCTCATGTTTCCTAAAAAAAAAAAAAAAAGAATACAATTTCATATATACATACAGGGGGCTTTCAGTCAACCCTCCTCATCTATTGGTCTGTTCAAGTGTTGTGAAAGTTCTGCTTCTGCCCACAACAGCATACTGCATGGGGTAAAGGGTCATTACCCCAGGGTCCCTCCAGTCCTCATCCTATTCATTACTTACGATAACCATCTCCCAGACAGAACAAGCATTTACAATGCAATAGGTCTTGCATTACTGATAGTTTGAGGTATTGGCGTTGCAAATAATAATGCAACGCCAATAGCTCATACTTTCAGTAATGCGAGACCTAGTGCATTACAAATGCTTGCATAGTGAGCCAGGAACCAGCATTGTATGTCTCAGTGCAGTGCCGCAAGCAGCTCCTAGAGGACCCTAGTGAGCAAGGCACTGGCACTGCATGTCTAGGTGCAGTACCGCAAGCTCCTCCTAGAGGTCCCTAGTGAGCATCATAAACTACCTAAGCGAAACAGTACACAGCTGCTTGAGATATGAACAATTATATGTTTAAAGTATTAGGGCCGTGGTCACATCAATGGACAGCTGAGATCCACTATAACACAAAACAAGCGCGCCCATGTTCAGGTAAAAGAAAAGCACATCCGTCTTTATCCCATCTGAGGCGGCCGTGCTGCTTAAATTTTAGAAAAGCATTGTGAGAGAGAGAGAGCAAGTGTGTCCTGCCTGCAACAACAGGCAGAAGAAAGCCAATTAAGAAAATAGTGCTCCCAGGCTCTAATTAAAGCATACGTGTAACAACCAAAGTAAAAGGGACAGTCCTCATGGGAGGTTACAAATGAAGACAAGGCGGAACTAAGGAGGGAATAACAAGCCTGTTAATCAATCAGAAGCCAGCATTTATGAAGGACAATGACACAAGCCAATGACCAATGTAAGAAGAGATTGGATGGGGCTACAAGTACATACTGCAATACAGCATGTCTGGCAGAGCAGCGCATGCGCACTGACTCTAGGCTCGACCGAAAACAAGAACAGTAGAATTCTGGGATCCTAACCCCACCACCTCCCACTGGTAGTACTTAACTAGCACTCACCCAGCATTCCGCCTGTTCTGTTTTTTCTGTCTACTGACAGAATGGGACGTGGACTGCTGTTGCTGCTCCTGCCGGGCGGAGTGGTGTCTCATGGGGACGTCGGTCTGCTGGGCTTTCCTTGATGGCTTGATTGTGCCTCCCGGCCTGCTGGGCTTGCCGGGAGGTACGTTGGTTGTATGCCGGCCCTTTGCAGCTGGTGCACTGAGGCTTCTGTGGAGTTCCAGGACCTGGCTGCATGACTTCCTAAGGCCGGCCCAAGTGGAAGTCGCATTGCAATTGGGTGTTCTGAGCTGCTCTGGATCCTTCTCCTGGCTTGTGGGTGGCCTCTCCTTTGGCCCACCTCTCCCTTGCTCGCTGGGCCAGTCCTGGCACAATGGGCAGTCGCTGTGGCTGCTTGCAGGTCAGTGCTGTGTTAGGGGTGCTCTGCTTCCAGGTGTTTTGGAGCGGTTCTGGCAGTGTTTGTCCTGCTGTGTCATTCTTGGTTGGCATGCCTGTGTGTCCTGGGGGCATTTGTTTTGGTTCTTGCTGCATTTTAATGTCCCATGGTGAGTACCGCAGAGCAGTTTTCTCTTGTTAGGTCTCGCCTAGGCAGCGCGCATGCGCTGCTCTAGGGGGGCCTTTAGCCATCGGTCTGCTCATTTTCAAGCACACACTCGTGCTTGTGGCGGCATCCACCTTGTGGGAGCGAGCAGCGGCGTGCCACAAGCACGAGTGCAGTGCTTGAAAATGAGCAGACTGCTCTCCCAAGCGCGCGCGCGCACCACTCACGGGCTCACCTCCTGTTCCCTACCTCATCTCCCTCTCTCTCCTCGCCCACATGTCCCGGCAACTCACTCGCTCCGCCCTCTCCGTCTCCTTTTTTTGCTCGTTGTTTTTAAACAGCTGTTTGTGCACGTTTGTGCGTTTCCTTTTATAACAATGCTGCAACTCAATTCAACCTTAACCCTGCAGGTAACATTTGAATTATAATCAGTGCGACGGCCGCCCCAGCCTCATCTCTAAGTATTGCGGCGGCATGCATTTCTTTTGTCTGTGTCAGTTTTCTCCTCCCCCACCCTGCTCTTTTACAAATGCTGCATGCGAGTACTGTACAGGACAGCATTAGCAGAAAGCAATAAGTAGACCAAGAGCAGAAAGCAATAAGTAGACCAAGGAGACCGCGGTCAGATAAAATATGAACATTAATTATCCGTCTTTAGGAAACAAAGTTATAAACAAATACCCAAATAACCCTTCACTTGTGTTGTTTTTTTCCCATCAGATGCTCATTTTTGTTCCATTCTGCTCATTTTGTGCCGGCTGGTATGTAAAGATCACATTTTTTTCTGTTTAGCTATGCGGGGCGGGACCAGGACCCTGGTGGTGCGTGGCAGCGTATCTCTCTTGACAGTCTGTCAGAATCCCTGGACACAAGAGGTGATCGCCCTCCCTGACATGGAACACACAGTCTGTAAAAAGAACATGTACTCTGCCATATCATAATTTTTAAATGCTTCCATATTCTGAACAGAAGCAATGTTTGAAGTGGCTGCCGTAGCTTAGGGAGTGGGTGGAAAGGGAGCAGCAAGCTTTGCCATGTCTTTGTAACTGTGTTTGCGTGTTACAAAGTTAATGCAAAGAATATTGACAATGTACTAGAGATCTCATCCGATCGCGCGAGCCAGAAATAGTTAGGCTCCTGCAAAATTAAAAGGCAGACTAGTCGGTGAATGCATTCACCAAGCTTAATTAATCGCACCATGAACATGGATGTAAATACATTTTTAGTAGGTTGCAACAATAAGCCAGTTTGCTGTAGACTAAAATCTTCACCTGCTGAATTTAAATACGTAATTAATGGTAATTTGAATTCCGGTTGCTTTTATGGAATACAATCCGTTGATGAGAAGCAACACTACAAGTACAAGCATGCATTGCCATAGAATAAAGGGACAAGAGTACTGCGTTTTTAGTGATACACAGTAATTGGTAACCTGGCTAAAGTATTTGTACGAGACATGCCTCGTAGTTTAGTTAGCGTTCTTTAGCACTCGTTGGGCACCGTCAATCAATCAGTTATTTGTCTAATGTTTATTCAGCCTCCTGCCCTGGGATTGGTTACACACAGAGGGTCTCTAGGTTGTTTTAGACTGCATGTAATTTATTGCAGGACACTGTTGTCCCGGTGTGGACCCCCTCTTTCCCTGTGAGCTTTTATCGCCATACTCTTTTTTCAATCCCGCAACAGCATGTCTATATCTCTCCCCATACTGTTGGCGAACAATTATAATATTTTTAAAAAACACACAGGACAGTGTGGATATACCGTCCATGTTATTCTTGGCACGGGACTGCTATCACAAACAGCAGAATAAAGAAATTATAGCCTGATTTCACATTTAAAGACAAAACAATATTTAAAAGGTTCACCTTGATGCCCGCTTCCGCCCTCTTTCTGCCTCTTGTTTTTGACCTTCTTAAGTTCAATGTCTGTATCCCACTGTACCTCATGTTAGTACCCTGTCCTGCCCTCTTCCTGCTATTAATGTTCGCCTTCCCCATCCACACCAAGTCACCATAGATAGCGCACCGCTACCTCAGCACTAGCACAGCACCCATGCAGCACCTCCTGACTACCAACACAGCACTACCTCAGCATCAGTGCAGCAACCACCACCTGAGCACCAGCATCTCTTCAGCATCACTCAACACCACCACAGCACCACCTCAGCATCACTCGGCACCACCTGAGCACCAATACAGCATTACCAAAGCACCACCAAAGCATCACTCAGCACCACCTCGCTATTACTGAACAACACCTCAGCACCACTCAGCACCACCTCTGCACAAGCACACCACCACCTTAGCACTACATCAGTTTAAATCAGCATGACCTCAGTACCAGCGCAGCACCACTTCAGCGCCAGCCCAGCACCAGCACAGCACCAGTGCAGCACCACCTCACTACCAGTGCAGCACTACCTTGGAATCAGTTCAGCACTACCACCTCCGCATCAGCAGAGATTCACTCAGCACCACCTCAGCATCACTCAGCACCACCTCAGCACCAGCGAAGACTCTACTCAGCATCAATCAACACCACCACAGCACCACTTCCACATGAGCACAGCACCACCTCCGCATCAGTGCACCACCACCGGCAAAGCACCAACCAGCGCAGCCCCATCAAAGCATCAGCACACCACCACCTCAGCACCAATGCAGCACCATGTCAGCGTCAGCGCATCACCCGCACAGCACCAACTCCGTATCACTGAGCACCACCTCCATACAAGCACACCACCACCTCAGCACCATGTCAGTATAACTCTGCATCACCTGAGCATCAGCACAACATCACCTCAGCACCACGACAGACAAACTGGAAGACGTATATGTTAATTTTTTTTTTAATAGGGTCGTTCATTTGTACATAATGTTTACTTGGTTTAATATAAGGTAACAAAAATGCTTATAACACTTTATTAGAACATTGGAATGTGGAGCACTCCATTGTAGACAATGGAGTGCTCCATGCTTCTACGGGCCGGTAAAGGCCCGCAGAGCAACATTCCAATGTTTTACAAAAGCCTCTCGAGGCTCGAGGGGATTTAAATCACCTCGAGCTTCGAGAAGCCTTTATTTAATTTGTTAGAACATTCTGCCCTCTAGTGGCAGAATGTTCTAATAGCCTTATAGCCCTTCGTAGCAGGGCTATACCGCTATTAAAGTCCCGCTGCTTTTGTTAAAGTCCCTCGCCTTCGGCTCGGGCCTTTAACGCTGCAGCGGGCCTTTAATAGCCGGTATAGCCCGCTACGGCGGGCTATAAGGCTATATTATAACTTTTTAACATGCTGCACAGCAGCCGCACTGCTCTACAACATAGCCTAAACACATTGGCAAGGCCAATAGCTCTGGCTAAACACTTATAAGATCCCACAGACAAGACCTATTGGCTATGCCAATGCTTGTTTTTTTCTGCTGTGTGCCCAGGTACTTTGGCTGGTGTTTGCACCTGGGTTGGCTGGGGGGGCTCTGTTGGGGTTGCCAGTGCGTGTTTTGTTGACTGCTTGTCCTGCTTTCAGTTTTCTTCTCGCTGCCTTGGCCTGGGTGCTTTGTCAGCGGTGCCTGAGTTTTTTGCGCTTTCAGTGCTCTGTCTCCTCTCTGCCTTTTCATTGTTGCCTGAGGATTGTGTGGGTTGCCTACGCCATCTTGTTTGGTGGTGGCTGGCTCATTTGCCTCATGTTCTCTCCTGGGCGGAGGTGTCCGGTCCTGGCCTCTGGGGGTCGTATTTTGATTGTCTGTCTTCTGCGGCTGAGTCTCTGGTTGCTGGGTCTCTGGTGTCACTGTGGCTGGGGTTTTGGTCCCTGCGGTGGTAGCTGGGTCTTGATTTTTTTCAACTTTGAACCTGGTCTTGCCATTTGGGTTTGGTCCCTTGGGGTTCCTGCCCGCCTTTTCTGGTGTCCCTGGTCCCTGCTCGGCCTGGTCTTCTGGTGAGCCCTGCTGTTGCTGTTTCTGCTTGGGTCCGGTTCTGCCGAGTCCCTCTACTGGTGTCTGCTCCCTTGGTGGGTTGTGTGCTTCTGTGCCCTCTGGGTTCGTTCTTCCTTGGTTCTGTGTCACAGCAGGTCTTCTGGGCTGGTTATGGGGCCTTTGCTCTGCTTCTGTTTTTTGTGGCCTCGCTGACCCCTTGTTGGGCCCTTGGGGGCCTGGGCCTGTTGGGTTGTCGTCCCTTATCTGCCCTTGTCTCCTGGTTGTGGGGGGGTGGGACTTGCCTCCGGGGGTGTCTGACTCCATCCTTGGGGCTTGGTGGTCGCCCATTGGGTTTCTGTAAGTGCGCCTTCCTGGCTTCCCTTTCCCAGGTCGAGTTGGTTCGTGTTTCCTGCCATACTTTCTCTGGGGGATGGTGGTTGTCTGTGCCTCCGTCTGCTCTGGTGCAGGTGTGGTGTTTGGTCACGGCCTTTCTGCAGCTGGTGCTGGGGCTCGCTTGGGGTGGTCCCTTGGTTTGGTCCCTTTCTTCTCTGGGCTGGTTGGTCATCTGATTGTCCTCTGCCTTTCCTGTCCAGTTCGGGGGGTGTTTCTGGCTGCCTGGTCGTCCTGGGTGGTCTTTCCATGGCTGATTTTCTTTTTGAGTACTCCGGCCTGCTTTCTTCTGGCTGTGGCAAAGCTATTGTTCGGCTGGGTTTGGGAGATTGTGGCCCCAGCGTTCTTGTGGGAGGGTTAGCTTTTGCCTCTTGGCTTGTCCCTGGGCTCTGGCTCCTTTTCCGGGTGTGGGTGCTTGGCGGACATCCTGTGGCTGTGCTGGTGGTTGATACCGGATGTATCTGCCCTGGGGCCTGGTCCTCCTCTGAGAGTTTCGGTGGCTGTGTCCTCTGGGCTCTCTGGTGGCCAGGTCGGTCTGGTTGGTGGGGGCTGGCCTTGGTTGGTGCATCCTCCCTTCCTGGTTTGGTTAGTGTGACCCTGCCCTTGGTTGGTCCTTCGGGTGTGTGCCTTTGCCCTGTTGGCTGGCCCTTTCCTCTTTTTGGGTTGGTCTCTGGTGGGTTACCTCGGTGGTGTTGGGGTTGTCCAATCGTTGGCCCTTTCGTCCTTCATGCCTGGTTAGGGTGGAGTCTTTGGGGTCTTCCCTTGCTTCCCCTCGATTTTCTTTGGGGTTGGTTGTGTGTCTTCTTGGCTTTAGGGGGCGTTCCTTCAGTTCTTGCTTGGGCAAGCTCTCTGTCGGTTCTGCTACTGAGTCTGTGTGGCCGCTCGGTGGTTCTGGGCTTCGGTTTGGTGGGGTGCTTTGTGGCTGTGTGCTCCTGCCAGTTGTTTCTGCGGTTTTCCCTTTGCTTCACTTGGGATGCTGCTTTTGGGGTGGTAACCTGGGTGTGCTTGGGGGATTGGAAGGCCGAGTTTCTGGCTTTGGTATGCTCCACAAGTAATGAATGGGATGAGGACGGGAGGGACCTGGGGGTAATGCCCTATTACTTACCAGCAATCTTCATTACTCCTGGTCCCGTTGTCCTCGTCCCATTCATTACGCCCCTCCCTCCTTCCCGGACAGCCAGCCTTCCTGCAGATGGCTTGGTAGTTCAGGTGTAATGCTGGGTGAGTACTGGTTAAGTACTACCAGTGGGAGGGGGTGGGGTAGGATCCCAGTATTTCACTGTTCTTTTTTTCAGTCTGGGAGATGGTTATCTCCACAAGTAATGAATGGGACGAGGACAACGGGACCAGGAGTAATGAAGATTACCGGTAAGTAATAGGGAAGCACTCTTCATCGATTGGATGTTGCACTGTGAGCGACAGACTTTTCCGGATCACAAGCGCACAGTTGCCTGAAAAGGATTACCAGGACTACTCCATTGTGTTTATTTTTTTTTTGGGGGGGGGGGCATTTTCTGCAAATGGCATCGGTTTGTGAAGAAAAAGACATTACATGCTTGCCAAGGCCCTGTGGCGGTTGGTCATCTTTGAAAGTGGTGGTGCTAGAAGTTCATCTCATTTATTTCAAAATTTGCCTTGAGAGTTCCCTGTATGTTAAGAATTAAGTGTCAATTGCAGCATTTTGTTATGGGTACCACCTTACGCCAAGAACTACCACTAGCATTTTGCCATACGTGCCCCCTTATGCCAGGTATTACTTCCAGTCTTTCAAGATCTTCTTCCAATATCCCAGCGCCAACATTTTGCCACAGGGGCCCTCATGCTAAGAATTTCCTCCGGTATGCAAACAACAGAATTTTTCCACAGTGTCCCCTACACCAAAAATTACTTCATGTATGTCAGGGCCTGTATTTTGCCATTGACGCCATTCCTTATCCCGAGAAAAATCTCTAATTTCCCAGCACAAACATGTTACCTTGCATGCCGCTATAAGCCCGGAATTATATTGAGTATGCCATAGCTAGCAGCAGACTCACAATCATAAAACACGCAAACAAACACAATCTTAGTCACTCACACTCTCACTCATACTCCCTCACACATTCACTCTCTTCCTCCTCACTTACTTTGAAACACACTCTCTCACTTACTCATTCTCACTCAAACTTACTCCCACTCACTGTTACTCACACACATACATACTCATACTCATTGTTTCTCATTTTCAGGAAAGCAGGAATCTGGTGCTAGACATCAAAGTCAGAAAGGCATGATTCCCAACGAGGGGCCAGATGGAGCAGCAAGGCCATGTTTGAAAAGGGATAGACCCCTGTCAGCTTCTTATTAGGACTGGAAGCACACCCCCGATAAGTAGCTGAGATAGTGCTGGGGATTCTTCCTCTACTGACTCTGTGTGGCTTATCATTTGCTCGTGCGATGCACTGATGTGTGCTCTGACATCCACATTTTAGCAATTATACTGTGATGCCGGAGGCATGTGCAGTATGTCTGCTCAAAAAATTGGATTGTTCCTGTGTGAGGGGAATTGTTGACCTATGCACCTCAGAAATTCGCAATTCCAGGCATCCACCTACACAGTGCGTGTTTTTAAACAACACTCTGTAGCTAGATTGTGTTTTTAAACAGCACTCTGTAGCTAAATTGTGTTTTTAAACAGTACTCGGTAGGTAGATCGTGCCTCAGCTTCCCCATCCTCCCTTTGCCATCAGGTGCCTGGAAAGGAGGCCGAGAAGGTTGGCCGCAGCACTGTTTAGTTAAATAATTAGTGGGTGTGGCAAGGGGCAGTAGATGGTGCTCACGAAATACAGGGCTGTGCCCTGAAGAGCCTTATAAAGAACCACCACTGCAGGCACATCAGCCCTCATTCCTGATATCTGCCCTCTTATTTCCGCTCTCTCTCCCCGCTCCTCTAAAGTGCTGGGCCAGCGTTTCTCTGGCTTGACCGGGGCCAGGCTGCGTGCCAAGGAGGGGAAGGAGAAGGGCTAGACGCACATACCCAGCTGGCTCCTCGTGGGTGCTGGGCCTGCGTTTCCCTGGCTTGACCATGGCCAGGCTGCACACCAGAGAGGGGTGCAGGCTGAATACCTGAAAATGTGAAGGACTTTCCCCAGACCCACTTAGGTGCTGGGCCTGCATCACCCTGGCTTGAGCGGGGCCAGGCTGCGCACCGCGGTGGAGAAGGGCTGATAGTCCAGACCCTGTGTGACTGGACCCCAAGGCTGGGCCTTCATCTCTGGCTTGCCCGGAGCAAGGCTGCGCTGAGGGGGAAAGAACCTAAGGGCGAGCACCTCTATTAGACACTGCAGTCAGCTGTGGGACCACCAGATAGACCAAAGGGACAGCGACCAGAGAAAGCAACTGAGCGAAAATACCTGAACTAATATATCTGAGCAAAAGATTTCTATGCAAGAAGCTCCACTCCAGCCTCACCAAAATATCACCAACGATGAGCACCGAAGATATGACTCACCCAATCGACGCCAATGAGGACAACATGGAATGGCACACTAAGGCAAAGAGAGGACGCGAGTCGTGCCCGAATTCACCAGAAAAAGCCACAAAGCTTGCCCGCGCACCTGCCAGAAGCACTGCAATTGCGACCGCAAACCTTTTCCAGGTTCTTCAAACTGCCCAGGACTGCGACGCCAGCCCTCAGGTCCATGAGACGGCTGAAGCTGAGACCTCTACAGGTCCTGCAAAGCGACTGCGGATCCCTCCCATCATCCTGATGAATTTAGCCACCCACAAGGACCTCGTGGAGCTACTGGAGGAACACTGCAACTCCACCTTCACAATGAAGCCCCGGCAGGACCACGCCAAGATCATGCTCACCACACCAGAGGACTACAGGATTGTGACAAGCATGCTCACGGAACAGGAAATGGAATACCACACATTCTCACTGACACCTGCAAAAGCCCAGCACTTCGTAATATGGGGACTCCCAGTAAACGCATCCCTTGGGCACATCACTGAGGACTTATCGGAGCTTGGACTTCCAGTTAAAAATATTATACAGATCGCCTCACCGGCGGACAAGAACAAGAAATTTTCCCTGTTCATTGTAACCCTGTCAGCAAGCCAGGATCTGAAGCCAGCAGACCTCTCAGCAGTCACACGGCTCTGCAGCTGCACCGTCACCACAGAAGCGCCGAGGGGGAAACGGGGCCCAGTCGTGCCAGCGCTTGGGGCACACCTCTGCATTCTGCCACCAGAAGCCAGGGTTTGTACGCTGTGGAGGCGAGCACACCTCCAACCAATGCACCAGGAACCGAGAAACCAAACCAGCGATATGTGTAAATTGCACAGGAAACCACCCAGCAAGCTATCGCTGCTGTTCCTACCTGCAGAAGGCAAAGAAGGATGAACAACTCCCCCAACCACAAAGGGCTTCTCGACACGCAACAGACCAGGGTCAAAGGAAGACTTACAACCACAAACCCGATTTGGCACACAGGAAACCAACCCCAAATATAACCAACAGCTGTAGTGAAGCACGTGTGGATGGAATGACATATGCAGAAGTTACAGGACCTAAACAAGACAGCCCACCACCAACAGATGCCCCGGGACCATCCTGTGAAATAGGCTCAGCCATCAACTGGCAAGAACTCATCGTGAAGGTTGCGAAAGTAGTTGCAGACATGAACATCCACCCTGTGGTGACAATGGTGGTGAATCTCATCGCTGTACTTTTCCACGGTGAAGAAAACAACTCTCATGGCAGCAAAATCTAAAAGAAAAACTCCCTCTTCTTGATGTGGAATGTCAGCAGCATTCAGACGAAAACCGCTGAACTCCTACACCTGATGAAAACCCAGGATGTGAGTATAGCGCTTATCTCCGAGACCCATCTACAAGGAAACCAGAAGCTTAACCTAGCAAACCACGGGGTGTACCGCACAGATCGAACCACTGGAGCCAAGAACGGAGGAACAGCAGTGATTGTCAGCACAAAAGTGAAGCACCACGAGATTGCACTACCACCAGTGGGGAGCATTGAAGCAACTGGTATACAGATCCAGACATCAGCAGGCCTACTACGGTTGATTGCTGCCTACTCACCACCAGAAAAGCTACACCGAAAGGACCTAGATGCCTTACTGGACCCCAACATCCCAACACTAATTGGAGGAGACCTTAATGCCAAGCACCAGTGCTGGAACTCTCGCACTGCAAACAGGAAAGGACACGACCTACTTGCCCACTCAAAGGAGGAGGACTTCGTAGTGGCTGGCCCAACTCAACCAACACACTATCCAGGCTCTGCACTGCATAAACGGGACGTTCTGGACATAGTCGTGATGAAGAATCTCTCCCAGTCCATGGAGCTGGAAACCTTAACAGCACTGACGTCTGACCACAACCCAGTATTGATGACAGTTGGAGACGTGATTGAAAACCAACACCAGGGCACCAGGCACAACTTCAAGAAGACGGACTGGAGCCTGCACAAGAGAAGCCTGGAGGAAACACTAGTCCCTGGTTCCTTACGCTGCATTGAAGACATTGACCGGGCGGTCACCACTTCACAGCTGCAGTCCACACTGCTATTGAACGCAGTGTTCCCAAGCAGAAACCCCAACGCTGCTCCATCTATGACCTCCCGAGCGGCATCAAGAAGTCGATATCTAACAGAGCCCGGAGAGAGTGGCAGAAGTATCGCACCCCTGACCTGCTGTAGAAGTAGAACGAGTTGACAAGACAGCTGAAGATGCAAATAAGCCAACACAGAGGTGAAAAATGGGAAGCAGCTTCGAAGGACTCTGACAACTCTCTCTGGAAAATGACCCGACGCTTGACTGGAAAGAAGGAACCAAACCCACCCATACAAGGAGAGATACACTTGGCATGCAGCAACAGGGAACAGGCTGAGGTCTTCGCTGAGACGCTGGAGGCATCCTTCAGGCCTAACCAGGCAAGCAAACTGGCAGCAGAAGTTGATCAAAAGGTCACTAAGCACCACCTGGAGCACCCATCAGAAACAGAAGCTGCAACCATCGAGGAATGTTCTTCTGATGAAGTCCTAGCCCTGGTAAAGAAATTTAAAAATGGCAATGCTCCAGGAAAGGACGGAATAACCAACCAAGCCATCAAGATGCTCCCAGGTGCTGCAGTGGATCGACTTAAAGAGATATTCAATGCATGTGTGCAGCACCATTACTTCCGAAACATTTGGAAAAATGCAAGAGTCGTTGTTTTCCCTAAGGCTGGTAAACCACTACGAGACCATGCAAACTACCGCCCTATAAGTCTGCTATCTGGTTTTTCTCACCCGCCTCATCAACTTTGCATCAAGTGAAAACCTCCTCTCCAAAGAACAGTTTGGGTTCCGGAAAGACCACTCAACAAACCACCAGCTTCTCAGAGTTGTGGACATCATTAGCCATGGATTCAACATCTATAAGTCTACTGGAGTAGTCTTTCTGGATGTTGCCAAAGTATTTGACCGAGTATGGCACAAGGGACTGATCTACAAGCTTATCAAGCTCAAGTTTCCGAGCTACCTGGTTAAATCGCTGACTAATCAATCAATAAACTTTATTTCGGTTCTTTTACAAACCATAAAAGTACAAATACATTATAAAATACATGTCACACATATAATAAACACATAACAAGTAAAGTGCCAGAATAAATATACCTTGTGATCCAACTTCAACTGTGACAAAGCGTCACACATCAATAAGACAACCTAAACAGCGACTAAAAAACTCAAAATGAATGTGGAGTAAAGAGGCTACTGCCTCGATATCCAAAAACTCACCACTGTCAGAAGGCATCTGACAGTAGAAGACAAGACACTCTCAAACATCACCCTGGTAAGGCAACTCACATGTAATCAAGCAACATATCACTCACAGTGCAAGACAGAATATTTATGAAGTGTGTTTGCGCCATGCTGTATGCTGTGGTGGGCGTGAGCAAAATGTGACTGAGACTTAAACGGACCTCCCACCTGACATGAGCAATTTAAGTCATCCGATTTATATTCAAGAGCAGGTGAGGGAGTTTGACCTATTTGACTACCAAATACGGACAGATGATGATGGCCAAACGCTGGTCCAAAGTATCACCTACATCTCACAGCAAACACCATTTGGTCTTACTCTTGGTCTGCGGTTGACATCAATAAGTGAGGGTCTAACTGCGGGCCTACAGCACTGGAAAAAGAAAGTAGTTCTTCAGGCAGTTTTGGGATGACGTATGCAAATCTTTTGCAGAGAGATGCTTTCTCTTTCTCTGAGTGTCGGAGACAAATAAATGAAACTGAAGAGGGAGATCTGCAACATGTCCTTGTCCTCTTCATAGAACACAATGCTCCTGTGGCAGCAACGTTGACATGGGATAGTTTGAAATCTCTGTGTCTCAGACTTGAATTGCGACAAGCCAGTGAGAAATGTGGGGTGATGGCTGAGCAGGGAGTATTCTATATCAGCCTCTGTGGGATGTGATTATATACATTGGTTATGTTTATTAAGGCAGATGAGATTTATATTGCAACATTTGGCATATGTTTCTCCTGCCCTATTAAGAGTGTATATATGGATTTAGAGTTTCTACGGGAGTATACATACTCTGTAAAAGGGATGGGTTGGGCACCTGCCAACGCTGGAAATGTCCTTCATCCGCCAAACTAGAAATAACATACAAAGTGTGAAAATTACTCCATTGCACGGGGACCCACTACACAGGGGCGCGGCCACCAATAGTGCAGCAGGTGAAGTGATAGTGAGGCTCAATGCAGTGAGGGACCCTCTCCACCCAATTATGGATTTTGTTAATATCCAGTAAAATACTAGGAGGCCGATTTACAAGGAGCAGAATCATCTGCATAGATGCGTCAGTTCCTTGCACCAGTGCCAAATGTCCTTGAGCCACCATGGATGCGCTGTATTTACAATACAGTGCTCCAAGGCCCAAGGTTTAACAGATGCGTCAGAAATACTGACGCATTTGTTGGCACAAAAGTGACGCATCACGGGAGTTGTTCATGAAAGTGACACAACTCCAGCAATGTGCCACAACAGATAGGTGAGTCCCATACAAAAAGCCCTGCGTCATTCTTAACGCCTAGTCTAAGCAAGGGTAGGGATTTTGATGCAGTGAAGGCATAGAGTGACGCAGTGAAATGTTATAAATATCACTACATCAATTCTACATGGATTTTTGTGTGGGAACACCCAGCCTGCATACATTATACCTGGCGCAGGTATAATGTGACGCAGGACTTTACAACGTGACGCATCTCCCTAAATGCGTCACGTTGTAAATTGGCCCCATTGTTTGCGCCGCCGTTGCATCTGAAAGAGTCACGCAATGGCAGCACACGGAGGCGCAAGGGGCTTGTAAATTTGGCCCTAGGGGCCTATTTCTGTGTTGGCATTAGGGTCCAAGCACTCTTGCTAGGCCATGACAACCCTAATTTTCAAGTATTTCATTTAGCAACCTAGTACAGGCTCAGAGTTGGAGCCTTGGTTCCCTATACTCCTTGGACAGAGGTTCACGGTTCTAACCGGGGCCACTGGAATAATGCAAATCTGCTGCGCTGCGTTTTCCACATATTTTTTGATTTGCTTCGTTGGTCACATAATCCGTGTTCTGTTTAGTAATCTGCAGACTTGAACAAAGAAAATGTTTCTAGCCGTGCAGTGGAAGGGCCTATGCAGATGTTGGCTGGTCACCTTTTAGGTGTTTATTACTGTATTTAAACGTTAAACTCGTACTAATCAGGTGAAACCTTTGCCCCGACAGTGTTAAAATGTGAAAAAAATAAAAAAATTATGAAATAACAGCCTCACAAAATGTGCCACGTTACCTTACATGATGTGCCTTTTCTTGCTGATTGTTTTAGTCAACCCTGCCGCATTATAAGGTCCTCCCCTGCCGCATAATTCCAGTGGACCTGGTTATAACTGTGGTCACTCAAACGTGTGGCTGACTATTGGAAACATGCTGTCCTGAGTGACTCGTTATAAAGAACATCAAACGAGTGCAGAAAGGGTTACACACACATCTCACAAAATACGCAATGTAATTACTATGTTTAAAAGTTCTCCTTTTTTTCTACGTCGATACGTGATCGGACCGTTTAGCCCGGTTTTTCTGTGCATTCTGGTACTTGCATTGGTTTTATAATGAAATAAACAAGACTGCAAGGACCACAATGCAACAGATGATCCTGGACTGAATAAACTACTCACGCACAGACCTCGAAAACTTCAGAACTCGTGTTTTTTTTTAGGGCGCATGAAGGTTGTAAGAGTAGGCTTCTGCGACAGCAAAATAAATACATATATAGAAAGAATATCACAATGACAATGCAATTGTTTGTTCACTAAAATGCCACCTGTTCATTTTCCAGCAGTGTATTAAATAGGGCACTAGTTTATCTTGCTCCCTGCATTCGAGCAGCTCCGGCATAAGCCGCCTCTAGATTGCCCTAAACCCGCTCTTTCTTCACACCTGCTGTTTGAAGTGCACGTTTAACAGTCACTTAAACCCTGTATTTATTTGTTCCCAACCAGTTTGTTTGCATAGCGCCCACCGGGCCCTGCTGTGTGCAGAACCCTACCCCTGCTGTGTCGATGTCTCACTTGAGACCGTTTCTCTTTGTTTACAGAGGGGAGGGGGAGGGCGGGCTGTTGAAGACATCTCACATTCACACACAGTTTTATATTGTGCCTGTCTGTGGTAACCCCCTCCCCACACACACACATTCCCCCCCCCCCCCCCCCATCAACCCCTCAACCCCTCTTACAGCTCTGGGTACAATTACAGTCGCTTTTCTATCACTTTCGCATTCTAAATAGGTCATATTTTTTTTTTAGTGCTACGATAGGTTTACTTTTGGCGCTTTGGTGGTACAGTGCTGATTAACATAGTGATCCAGAGAGGGCTGGCAGAGCCGGCTATACCGCTGGTGGCGCCCAGTGCGACAATGTTAGTTGGCGCCCCCAATGACCACCTCCACAACGGCGGATTCTCTCACTAGCACCCCTTAACTCCTTAACCAGGGTGCAAATTCTGCCAGGGTGCGGGAGTTTTACTGAGTGGGTGGGGCCGTGTCGGCCAACGGACGTGCGCAGCACTAGACGTGCGCATGCAATCGGTTAACTCTCTTAGATGCATTGAATTCTTATATAGCGCTACTTATAACAGTACAGTATGTCAGAGCACATTACACATTACACAGACAATCAATCATACTTGTGTAAATCAGTGTATAGGAAATGTTACATAAGCCAAAGGACTAAAAGTGTAGGAGTCTCAAGTTCATCCATACTGGTAGGCAGTATAGTTTAGGAGTGCTTGGTGTGGAGAAGCACAAACTCAAGAGTCGAAAAAGAAACAGCATAGTTGGGAGTTTTCTTTAATAAATAGAATCCATTTCTACCCAAATTAACCCTTTTTGCAACATTAATCAATGTTCTATACTTTGCAGAGTGTATGTAGTTCTATGATGAAAGTTGATTAATACCTCACTATTCTATAATAGGACTTTAAGTTATAAATTGCAAGTAAGGAAAGGATGACTCTTTTAAAAGAGTAACCTGCTGATCTATTTACATTAAATGGACTCTGTAATCTACTTGCTACACGTTCTTTGAAGTAGGCATATTAACCCTCTGTGCTACCTTCATATAAGTCAAAAACCTCAACTACACGAAACTCTGATCTCTGTCCAGGAAGAACATTCATGACAGGAGTTATCTTGACTTTTTTTGAGGCCCCTTAATTGCAGGAGGAAAGGAACGCGGCAGCAGGTGCTTTAAAGGCATAATAAAGTTGCAAACACGGCGCCCCCAGGAGGCCAGCACCCGGTGCGATGGCACCGGTCGCACCGCCCTAGAGCCGGCTCTGAGGGCTGGACTCGGAGTCATGGAGCTGGAGACCTCCTACAGGCGGGGCCTCTAGCCTGTTTTATAGATGGATTTCAGGACGCGGTTATACCTGAAGTCAGGAGCATATATGGTTGATGCAGTGGCACTGGGGTCAAGTGCCCCGAGGGACTCCACTGAACCTTGCAAATTGCAGTATTTATTGTCCCAACAGCAGTCAAAGGGACCATTTTCATGGCTTGCTCCATGCAACGAAATTCTTTTTTTGCAGTTTTATATAGCGCCGCGCACTCGACCCAAAGGTATTGGAGCGCTTTACAGGAGTGCCAGTTACATTACACAAGGTCACATTCATTATTTTAGGCATGGGGTGATCACATGATTTCCCCAGAATCACAGGATATTGTGCAGACGCCGAGACTCTAGTTTCCCTGTTCCCAAGTCGGCAGCGCTGGCCATGACCCCACATCCTTGTGACGGCCCTGATTGAAGCCCAGACGCATATCTAATCTGTTAGTACACAAACTGCTGGGCCCTGCAATCTGCTGGACGCCAGAGAAGGGTACAGCACACTGTCTATTGGGCAGTGCAGTCAGTTCAACAGTGTATAGTATGATATTGCATCACTTATAGAGCGCTTACCCGTGCTTTAAATACACTCACCAAAAGGAGGGGTGGACTGGGGGGTGGAAGGTGAATGGTGGAAAACATTCACTCCCATTCAAGAGATCTGGGTTAAATCCATCATTCTTTTGCTCACCATGCCACCCCAGTTTAGACCTGACTGGTCCTAGGATGCTTGTTTCCAGTCCAGGGAGAACCTGGCTTGGCAGTTTGGGCTGGACTGCTCCCATGAGGCACAGGGTCAAGACTGATTTGCATATGGCTGGGTTCAAACTGGAACGGCATGGTGAGCAAAAAAAAAACGATGGATTTAGGCCCAGATCTCTGTACTGGGGTGAATGTATGACATTGTTCTGTATTCTGTCCATCAACTGTTGTTTTTGCATCAATGCTTTGCATGCAGATATTTTTAAAAACTCTTACTTACAATGAGAAAAGGGAACTACAATTCCCAGAATGCAAAAGCATTGCCAGCTAAAATCCAGAACTGTCTGAAAATGTCATACATTCCATGGAGCCTCCTGTCACAATTGGGTTATGTCTGGCTTCCCATACGAAACAAGCATTTGCAATGCAATAGGTCTCGCATTTACACGAGTTTAAGCTATTGGCATTGTAAATGACAATGCCTTTTATTTATGTTCAAAAAACAAAAATAAAAGGCATTGTCATTTGCAATGTCAATAGCTCAAACTCGCGTAAATGCGAGGCCAATGCTTGTTTTACATAACGGCTGTGGTTAGTGAGGAGGTGTTCAATTGAGTCAAGCAGAGATCCACAGCGTGCACCACTAATGTCAGACACTTCTAGCTCAGTCTTGCACTTGGGTCTAAAGCCGGACCGCTGCGACTTCGACCCCTATAGAAACTTGAAGATGTTCTGCAATCATTGTCTGTACAATCTTGTAATCTAGATCTGTGTAACTATATCGGAGATGGCTAAAAATACACATGGAAGGTGCTCATGTAAAGCGCTCTGAAGCCCTTGGGCCAAGCTCATGCTACATAAACTGCAAAAAGAAACATAACACCAGACAGAATTATTTGCTATTTAACCTCATTTTCCGTCTCAACTTCTTAATGTAAACAGATCTTCATGTCTCTATGTTCACATGCTGGTTGCATATCATGTTGCTCTGTGCAGTGCTCAATGAAATGAAAAAGATAAACTATATGTGCTATGTAAACCCCAGGGCTAGTGCTGAGGTCAGAAAAGCCAGTAAAGCAAGACCTCCCCTAAAAAATATAGGGCCTCTCTACTTTTTTATTTTCTTTTCTTTTTTTACAACTTAAGCACTGCACTGGCCCCAAACTCTGCCCCACATAAGGCATAGTACAACCACACAGCTCTTACAACCAATCATAGAGAACCCGCTGTAACCCATCAGAACAGTTTCAATGGTATTATGTAAAGCTAGCGCAGGTGCGGGCTATTATACACATGCTAGTTAAGAAGACATGAAACCCACCCACGAGGGCAATTAGCTTACTTCGCATTACACATGCTCACGTTTCAGACTCCATCACACATACTGAAGTGCGCTCTTACAGAGAGGCGTGGGGTTCCCAGCGCTGCACCCCCTCTGAAAAGACATCCAGGCACTAATTGCTGTCTATTTTACTTCTTTTCATTTGGTACGCCTAGCGTGAGTAGAATGTCATTTTACTAATTACTAATAACCCAGTACAGTTTTTTAAGCTGAAGAGTCGTGCGGGCGGGGGGTGGGCTGTACCCAGACCCCACCTCGGATGGTTAACATTCTGCCGGAGTCTCTCACGCAGAACAAAGGGAAAGACAAATGCTGCTTACATTTTTTACAAGACAGGGTCCCTGCCTTGCATGTTGGGCAAATCCCGATTTAATCAGAGGCCAGCGGGGGGGGGGAGGGTGAGAGGGCGGAAGGTGGAATGGTGGTGTAAACTCGAAAGGGAGGAAGGCGCAATCTCAGGAAGAAAGGGGAAGAGAGAGTGGAGTGATGGGGAAGGAAGGAGGAAGAAAGATGAGGGACATGTGAAGAGGGAGGGAGATATAATGGACCGGCTCCGGTGATAGGCAAGCAGGTAGAACGAGAGGGAAAGACGAGGGGGAGAATGGAAAAGAGAAAAAAGTGACACTCTCGACATGAGGGAAAAGAAGGAGGGAAGGGGTCCCTGAAAATGGCAAAAATTAGGAGAGAAAAGATAGAAGAGGAAGCTGGGGAGAGAGATAAACAAGAAAATTAGAGGGAAAAAAGGAGTAGACATAAGAGATTGAAAGGAAAAGCAAGCAGTGGAGAAATTGGAACGTCCGAGTGAAAGGAGAAGGAAAGACCGAAAGGTAAGAGAGAAAAGAGGAAAGTGTGCGTGCGGGGAGGGGAGAGGTGCAAACACGCGAGGCAGGGTGGATTGAAGAAGGTAGGAAGGGCTGAGCACTAGAGGGAACAAGCAGGAAGTGGGATAAGGGAGGGGGTGGCAAATGGTGTGCACTTTCACGGCCGCTTTGATGTTCTCAGTGGCCGCGCGGCTCACTGAGAACATCAAAGTGGCCGCGAAATGATCACGCAGGCTACCAAATGGTGCGCGCGCCCGGCGCACATGCACTGAAGTTGGCGGCCTGAAAGCACTGGTTTGCACTTCCAAATCCCCCTTTTACAAAAGCTCTCGCGAGAGCAGCGCTAAAGCGCTGGCTCAGGCGAGACCTAAAAAGGAGTTTAAATGCACTAAATCACCCTGTAAAAAGTTTTTTTTTAAATTGTGCTTCCTTCAGGTTTTTTTTTTCTTTGAGGTTAATCATTAAATTGGTGGAGAGGGTGGGGATTTACATTCTTAAAAATGTTTAATTTAAATTGCTAATGAGCAAAGATTTTCAGTCATTACAAAATGGCCATGCTAAAAAGCTGTACTGCCCTGAAGAATGCGCCCCACATACCCGTCCTGTGCAAGATCAAAGGGGAAACCAAACACCCTGCCGTCACACCCCTGCTGGAAGACTTGCAGAGTGGCACAACAAGATTGCTGCGTCCTGGTGACAAGAGTTGCTGTTTTGACGGTCTCGTGCGAGCTCAGCCCAGGATTCCATGGTGAATCAGTGCAGGATGTGTGAATTGTGCTGCAGAGGTTCGAGGTAATGAGAGGAGCACCACATGTATCAAGGCCTGGCCCCTACACATACTGGTACTCTCCTTGTCCGAGGTGAAGTTCTGGTAGTCAAGGGGAGATTATTAAAAAGTGCTGTTACTCAGTACCGGTGGTACCAGCCCATTTAAAGCACTGGCGCTTACTACACCTATCTCGGGCGCTGCAGCACTTGCTTGCATGGGGTAGCACGCTACACCGTGTAGGGTGTACGGTTGAAAGTGTGTTGTCTTTGTTTTGATCTGTGCAAGAATTATTTCTATGTTGTATGTGATGGCAATACATAGGGCCAGTTATCGGATGAAGAAATGTGAGAGAGGCATACAGTTTATGGTTTTCAATAAGCTGGCAGCTTTGAGCAGCTCTGCGGGTCCCTTTTTGGTATTTCTTATGATTGTTAACCACTTAGCTGGTTACTACACTGAGTTGTCCATTCTGAGATATTTTGTTAGTTCTCGCCTGCGTGTGCATGCGGTAGCAGATGCGCTCTCACTTGGGAGACACTTGTGTTCAGTAATGGGCTTGGAACCCACCCATTGCTTACAATTTATTGACACAATTGTTGCTCTTTTTTGCTTCCTTCTAATTGGGCAGCGCTTGCAATGTATCACTTCCTTTTCTTTCTGTTGCGCACGGAACGAATAACATATTATTAATTATACTTGATTAGTGTCCCTCCACTGGCCATCAGCTGCTCATGCTGTGATTCAGGTACTAGCCCTTCTGAGAAAAAGTCTATGACGTGGTTAACGCTGGCTGCGTTATAGCGCTTTTTTTACCTACCACGTCCCAATTTCTTCTTCCCTAGTCCCTTTATCTTCTGCCCATCTCACCCACCCGGCCAGCCTTGTTTCTTCTCCCCCTCCCTGCCACCCGCCCTGTCTCTATTTCTTCTCCCCCTACCACCTGTCCTCCCATCCATGTTTCTTCTCGACGTCCCACCAGCCCCTGTCTCTGTTTCTAATATCCCCTCCTACCTACCCTCCTTCCCAGTTTCTTCTGCCCCCTCCTACCAAACCTTGTCCCCCCCACCTCATCTCTGTTTATTCTCCCGACAGAAGAAAAAAAAAGTGGTATGAAGCGGCCAGCATTGCCTACTAAAAAGCCCTTTTTAAAATCATCCCAATATCCACCAAAGTCGCCCCCCGTTACCCACCACCACTGGCCCTCCTTGCTACCTACCCCCACCCGATTGCCAAAGCCAATAGCTCGCTCATAGGCAACGCCTATTGGTTTTTGTCAATGCTTGTTTTTAGCTTATTGTCCTGAGCAAGAGTAGGTTAAAGGGAAGGATCTGCTGACAATGAAATTATTAATATCCTGTACATGATTGTCATTGTGAGATGTCAAGAAGTGGTCGTAGTATGGAGCTTGTTGGGGGTCTGCAGTGGTGGACTAAATTAGAGTCCTCTGTTTGCCAGTAGTATGGGGCAGATCTCTTCAGTAATTCTGTGCCTGTTCACTTGGGGATGGGTAGTCTATTGCTGTGGACTGATACAGGACTGGGTGATGGGCATGACCCATAGCCGCATTGTCTTATGTTAGTGTAAGAGTATCAAGCAGTAAAAACCAATTATTATGCAGCCTGTGTGAACTACAACTGACTGCCCGACCACTGAGTGTAATAGTATTGATGTAAGTTATGTTTTGTTTTGTAATGCATTGTATTTATATAGCACTTGCTACCCCTGACTGAGCACTGATTTTCGCACAGTGTTCATATCTTACATTGCTGATAATTTGATTCACGAATGATTAAATAGATAAACAAACTCTGGAATCTCTAAATCTTTTCAAATTATTTTTGGCAGAAGTATTTCATTATGCAAATAAGTATAATTGCACAATAAAAAATACAAAACATAATGTATGAAGGCAGAATGCAAATATATTTAAAGGCTAGTCTAGTGGCCTACAAAGATTAAAAAACTAAAAAGGTAATAACCAGAAGTGTCATTATTAATCTTTAAAACACTGCACTAAAAAATAAACACTAGACTACCCATATAAACATTCATTCAAAGTACTAACAAAAGGCAACAAAGTTTTAAAAAAAACATGTCAGGAAACAAAATCTGCTTTATCCAGGTTCATTTGCAGGTTTTGGTCTGCCCTGCGGCCCTCTCAAACGTGTTTCGCTCTTTTTTGAAAAGTGAACTGTCAAACCGCTTGACAGGCAGCAACAATATGCAGTTTATTCATTTAACTCTCTCGGAATATCCTGGCCTTGTACTGTACACTATCATAAAATGCACCAGTATTAAAATTAACTATTGGACAGTGCAGTTGGATGAACAAGGCAGCAGACGGATGTGGACAGTACAGTCAGGGACAGTCAAGTTCACAGAGTCTGCTCGACAGTGCAGTCAGATAAACAGAGCAGTCGGGCAGTAAGCAGGTGGCCAACACTGTTAAAGAACAGTACAGTACACAGAAAGGCTGCTGGACAGTGCAGTTAGATGAGCAGTACGGTCTGTGGATGCTTCATTTCAGGTGATGTGACTGCGGACAGTACGGTCTTGGGACAGTATAATCGAAGGGGCTGTACGCCGCTAGGAGTACTGAACCCTGGCTTTCACGTGACCAAGCGGACATTACACACACGAGCACAGTACTGTCGGAGAACAATAAATAGCAGAGTAACCAGGTCCACTATAGACATTTGGGTACTCCAGAGGGCAGTACGGTCACCAGGCATCCAGGGGGTCCTCTGGGGAGTTCAGTTACTGGAATGGTATGGGTGCCTATGTGGTGGTAGCGTGGCCAGACCCAGTGCAGTGTAGTACTGTGAGATAGCCAGTAGTGTCAGGTGGCAGTCGTGTGGATAGTACATAAAAGCTACCGTCTTGGACGTAACATGTCCTGAAAGCTACCCTAAGATCCCACCGCTTCGGTCCTTGTCTAGTCTTCCTGACAGACTCGAGGTTCTGACGGCGCCCGAAAGGCGCGCGAGGCCGCTCCCGCACCGGAACGAAACCTGCTGCCTCTCTCCGGGGTTTAGTCCCTTCTCGCTGTCGATGCTCATTTAACACTGCCTCGCCTATAAAACGTATGAAGGATAAGTGTGGTATAGTGGGTTGTTTAACGGGTGGGTAGGTTATGTGCGCTACACCTTTCTGTGACAGAGTTGCATGTTAAGAATACAGTGGCCAAATATTTTCTGGGAGGTGCAGTCTTGGTTCATTCGAGTGCCCTCTTCTGTCTGTAGTGCGAGAGCATCACAGGAGGCATGGTGTCTCTACAGCAGGTGTCTTTAAACCCTCGCCACCAGCCCGGGGGCGCAGGTCTTTCAGCAGTTCGGAGGGGCTGGGGTGATTGTGGTGTTATTCATTTGTCTTTGAAGGTTGCCCCGAAGTGTGACCTTTGCTTGGTGCATTTCCAGCCTGCCTTTCACACCTCATTTATAGTGATGGGAAGGGAGTGCAGGGGCCTGCCGCTCATCAGACTGGCACTGGCGCCGTGGAGAGCTGGCTGGGCCACCCTTTGTCTGGACTGACACTTGAGGGGGCTGTTGTGTTGGCTGATGGGAGCAGAGCAAGGTGTAAGGGAGTGGGGGCGACACGTGGACTCAATGTAATTTACAAACGAGGGAGGCGACTGTCTGCTGAGGGGGGAGAGGGGGCTCACAGCGATGCTTCCTGGTACAGACCAAGGAAGGGGGCACTGTGGCCAGTACTGTCAGGCGGCAGTATAATCGAAGAGGCAGTACACAGTCAGGAGTACTGAACCCTGGCGTTCACGTGGCCTACTGAAAGTTGCATACACGAGCATAGTACTGTCGCAGCACAATAAATAGTCAAGCAGTCTGTACCCCAATAATGAGGTGAAAGGTCAGGAGAGCACACCATGGTCCTGTGGTCTGGAGGTGGTGTGGCGAGTACCGTGTGACAGCCAGTAGTGTACGGTTGATGGCTGGACAGGACAGCCAGGTGTACAATAGATATTCAGATGTCAGCAGGGCAATCCAGTGGTTTGAGGGGTCAGAGTTATTATACACAGGTGCAGTGTGACACTTGGCAAAGAAGAAGCGGCAGACACTGGCTGCTGGGGCCCCAGACCAGTGGCACAGGGGAGGGGAGCAGGGGGGGCAACACCTGCCTTCTCCAGCATGTCAGCTCCCCTTGCTGCAGGGTAGACAGGCCTCCCATACTGAGGCAAAAGGTCCAATAATAGTAATAAAAATGGTACCAACAGATCTCAGTTCTGCTGCTTTGAAAAACACAAACGAAGTACATCTCGAAGCTGCTGAGTATGGACGGGAGCAGTAGATAGGAGCTGTGTTTCTTTGCCATGGGCTATTTACAAAAGTTTCTTTAACCCGTTCCCTGCTCATGACGGAACCACTCCGTCATGAGCCACGGGCGCCGTGTGCTCATGACGGAGTGGTTCCGTCATGCTGCGGCCGTTGGCGGCCGCTCCGCCCACGCGGCGCTAATTCCCCGCCTGTGCGGGCGAATAGCGCAGTGGGCGGAGTCGTGACGGAACCACTCCGTCATGAGCACAGCTCGCCCGTGACTCATGACGGAGTGGTTCCGTCACGAGCATGGCGGCGCCGCACTGCCCCAAAAACCCCCCAGCGCCGCGGCGGAATTCGTGCCGCGGCGAAGGGGTTAATAAACAATAGTAAACACACACACAGAGATGCTACAAATTAGAAAGCTCTGAGATATGCTGTTTCTGTCCTGCAACAGTCCTCTGTTGCAATGAGGCGGACAGCATCATGCCCGCATCTCATTTCACCCTTTTTAGGTCTCGCCTGAGCCAGCGCTTTAGCGCTGCTCTAGCGAGAGCTATAGAAAGCGGGATTTGGAAGTGCAAACTAGTGCTTTTCAGGCCGCCAACTACAGTGCATGTGCGCCGGGCGCGCGCACCATTTGTTAGCCTGCTGATCACTTTCACGGCCGCTTTGATGTTCTCAGTGAGCCGCGCGGCCACTGAGAACATCAAAGCGGCCGCGATAGTGTTCACCATATGCCAGCCTTCCCTGTGTCCACACGGCTCACATATTTTCAGCTCCATACTGCTCCCATCTATTCCCAATAACTAGAGCCGGCCCCTCCATGAAGTTTACTGCCTTCTGAACATCACTTCCAGGCATAAATACCTACATCGCACTTTTATGTATTTTGGCACCACGATGAATCAGTTGTGTTTATTCATCAAGGGTCCAATTACAATAAACCCACCAGCACCCCTCAGAGCGTAGCTTCAAAACTACAGTATTAACCCGGCTCCGATCCCTACGCAGTACAGAAACTCTTCTCTTCCCTCCATACTCCCAGCTTTCAAAAAGAAATGTATGATAACAAAGTACTTTTCTGACAGTGTTGCAAGAGTGTGGGACTCTCTCCCTCCAAGCCTCTGCAGCACCACCTTGAAACGTTTTCTGGTTCAAAGATATCTCCTAGAAAGCTTTCGATAAATCCATTTATCTGATTCTGGCCTCCTCCTTACTCCCACTCCTGTCTTATCACCATCTATTGATTCTTCTTCCCTCTTTTCTTACAGGTACCAAATTCCTAAACTCTTCTTACTGAAGCGTTCTCTATGACCTCCTTCCCAGCCCTTTTAAAGCACATCCTGTTTTAGGATGCCCAGATAAATGTAACTCTCCTATTTTGTACTGGCCTCCTGCCGATAATGAACGGTTTGATGAGTTTTACAGTCACAGAGACAGTCACAATGAAAACACGCATTGGCATAGCCAATAGGTCTCGCTTTTGGGACCTTATAAGTATTTAGTTATGCAGCACAATATCCTTGGTGCAACAACAACTGTTGCATGGCTAAGCACTTATAAGGTCCCAAAGGCGAGACCTGTTGGCTATGCCAATGCTTGTTTTGGTCTCGTGACCTGCGCTGCTCGTCCTAGAAAGGTATCTTGGAATCGATACGATTCCAGAAGCTGTGTCCCAGCTCCTCCCGTGTTTTGCATTGGTGCGCGTTGTTTTGCGTCACCAATTATGCCAAACCGGGTATTTTGATTGTTCAGGAGGGTTTTTAGTCCCTCCTGGTTACCACCCTGTTTCCTTTTGGCCCCACCCACCAAGATTGCTTCTTTTACTAGCGGCGGGACACAGTGGCTCCTAAATAGCCGCTACGCACTTTTTTGTTATCACTCGGCTTTGCCAAAGGCAGCCGCGTGTTTATTTTTGCATTATAATTTGACAAAGCTGAGAGCTTGTTTTATTTTTTTCTCTCTCTCTCCCCACTGACGCGCCACCTTTCGCTCTGTCTCTTTCATCCATTTCCATGTTTCTCGCCCTCCACCCCTTTCCCTCTCACAAACTGCCCCGCCTGTCTTTCACTATTTCCTCTGCTTCTGTTTGTAAATATCTCTACCCACCTCACCGTTACCTCTCGCTGTCTTCCCCTCTGCGGCCTCCTTGTCCCTACATCTTCCAACCGCCCTCTCTTTCTGTCTCTCCACCCAACCCCGTTCTCTTCTCTCCATCACCCTCTCCCCTCCCTCGCCCTCTCTTACACAGTCACTGCATGCCTGTGTGTCTCGCTCTGTCTCACCCACTCCCGCTTCTTTCTCTGCCCCCTTTCCTTTTCCGTCCCTCTTCTATCAACACAAACCGAATGTGCCTCCCAGCAGAGCACACGGGCTTCCCAGCACTTTAAGGCAAGGATGGAGAGCAAACACTTCCTGTTGGTAGAGTGACATTCTGCATCGCAAGTGCTGCATGTCTGCTCATTCACAACTCCCAAGGACATGTGTATTAGTCTAAACAGTGTCTCCCTTTGATACATCGATATTTAAACCAATATGTCGAGCATTACAACCAGGACTGCAGGGTTGAGAACAATTATGCCTAGCGGGATGGTTTTAGGTGACCCGGAAACACAAGAAACGATCTGTCTTAGGTGAGGTCCAAAGAAACGAATAACTGGCTTGATCATAAACATGCCGTGGTTAACAAGTGAATGAGGGCAGAGACCATAGCGTGTCACCACAAACTAGCAGGTCAAAGAGCAGAGTAGCAGTTCAGGCAGAGAACTGCCCCTCAGAACTCTGATCTAAAACCCGGTCACAGACAGTGGGTAGCAAGTGTGCCAGGGCCGTAATAGGGTGCAAGTGCTGTAATGCAAGCAAGGAAACTGGGCCCCACATCCCCCGATTTTCTAGTTTAAAAAAAAACGGGCTCAATTTACGGTCAATTGGTCAATTGGCTGATCACGTTCTTGGGCCCTGGTGCCACTACACCTGCTGCACTATTGGTAGTCACACACCTGCCCTATCCAATACTGTGTAAAATCGATCGAGTCCGATGGCACCAGGTGGGATACAAGTGGTTCACTAGTATAAAAATTGAAACAAGCATTGGCAAAGACAATAGAATGTCAATGGTGTTATCTGAACTTTTGGTTCTGCCAGTGCAATGCTGTTCAATGCATGTTTGCCGATAAGAAGCAGCATCAACAAAAACGAAAATAAAGGTTGCTGCAGCGTGATGACATATGTGCGCACGTCACCACCTTTGTGTATGTATACATCACGATGCGGTGCCCATTTTTTCTTTATTTTCCTTTTAATTTACTGGTTTGTGATGGTAGATGGCAATTTTGAAACCGCAAATTACATAAATACACACGAAAGGAGAGGTCTGGTAGCAAATTGCAGCTACAGTCTCCTCCCATTTCCGTTTATTTAAAAAAGCAACAAGGAAAATCAAGTGCTAAAAATGCAATTGGTATCGCCTTTTATTAAGTTAAAGCCATTTGCTTCGCTATACAATACCATTAGCAAAGTAAATGGCTTTAACTTAAACAAAGGCGAGACCTATTGCATTTTCAATGCTTGTTTGAGGGTGTCAGTGTCCCTGGACTCACCGGCCTCCAACCCAAAGACATACCTCCCTTTACTTCAGTGGGATCATGTGCTCTGAAAACCTGCCTCCCGTTCTAGAAAAACGTAATTTCCATTGATTTCAATTAAACCACCATTAAGAATCCCAGAATCGGTGAAATACCAGTTTTCGGGGGGCGTAGCCTGGCGGCGAAGTAGAATGGCCGCATAGTAGGAGCTCTCCGCTGCTCACCCTCCCTTCCGCATACATCCGCCCCACGACTCCGTAACCCGAGGCCGGCATCAGCCGCCGGAGGCTCGGCGTAGTCGAACCATCCCTTCCTCACCAGAATCGGACCAGTGGAACCGACGATACGGGCACGCAGACTGGCGGCCTGCAGCGCGAGGAAAGCCGGGACCTGAGGTGTTCAGCTCCCCAGGGCGGACGCCTCGAGGGACGGGTCTCGGCCGGCAGCAGCTCCAGAGCGCTTCCGGGGGCGTGATTGGGTCCATTGTACCTCCCCCCTCTCCTGGTGGCGGTCGGGGCATTCGGCTCCCAGCCCTCATTGCTGCAGTAAACCCGGAGGCCCTGGGGGAGACTGGAGGAGTCAGCCGGATTCACCGGGGCCCAGCTGCAGAGACGAGGTGAGCCCTGCCTGTGCACACATTACAGGGAGCAGATGTGACTGTTTGGAGTCCAGGACCCCGGGGACGGCTGGCTGTAGTGCGGTGTCCGAAGATCCGGTGGAGGCGGATGCACAGCAGGCTGCACGGCGGTCTTGGCCGGCGCGGTGCGGGGAAGCGCAATTGGTGGGAGCGAGACCAGAGCGGGCCCCCCAACAACTACCGTGGGGACCACTGGCAGTGGCTTATTCGGGGGCAGAAGAGCAGCAGAGAACTGGCGTAAACCCTGACCAATAACCTGGCATTTGATGTGAGGCCCCCCCCCCCCGGTGTGGACATCTCCTGTGACATCCTGCGCGAGTGGCGGCTGAGGTCCCCTGGTGGAGTGGTGTTGTCCGGGGCTACGCATCCCCCACACACAGTCCTGAGAGAATCGCGCGGGCGGATCCATTGCCGCCCGGGAATTGAAGTACACCCCCCCTACACCCGGGGGCAGCCATCCGACTGATAGTCATGTCGGGCTCGAGGGGCCCAAAGTCCACCCACAGTAATAAATTGGACAAATACTCCTGTCCCAGGTCGGCCATGGCCACGCATCAACCACCTAAAGCGGGAGAAGACCCAGATGCAGGAACCCTGGAACACACATTAAAGGATGTGCTAGACGCTATAGGAGGGATCTGCACATCATTGGAGCAAAGAATGGACGCTCTCTCCTCGGAAGTCATGCTAATCAGGGCAGATCTGGCCACCAACTGGGAGAAAGTCCAGCAATTGGAAATTACGACAGCAAGCCTTGTAGACGACACTAACCAGCTCCAGATAGAGATACGTGAACTCCAAGCATTTCGAAAATTTGCAGAAGGAAAGCTGGATGATTACGAAGGCCGTAGTAGGCGCAATAACGTGCGCATCATTGGTGTTCCGAAACGGGCGGAGGGACCAGCAGCGGACCTCTTTGTGGAAAGCCTGATTACCAAGTACCTCCAGCCCAAAGGCCTGTCTAATATCTTCGTCGTGGAGAGAGCCCATCGAGTACCGGGAGGACGACCGAAGCCAGGGGCCCGCCCCATCCCATACTGGCCATACTCTTGAACTATAGGGACAGGGACCTAATATTGCAAACGGCCAGAGTAGCTCCGCCAATACGACTGGAAAACTCGGAAATCAGCTTCTTTCCGGACTTCACCCAAGTAGTTCAAAAACAGCGCAGATCGTTCCTGGGAGTCAAAAAACGTCTGAGAGACAAAGGCCTCAAATACGCCATGTTATTCCCAGCGCGGCTCAGGGTGGAGGCCGGGGGAAAGACCAGGTTCTTTGAGACTCCGGAGGAGGCCTCCGAGTGGCTGGACGGATGGAGAAACTCAGTGGAACAAGGATCACAACGGGAATAGCACGGCGATTCGAACAACGGACCTTGGGTTTTCTGGAGACCGGCTGAGGTTCAGGTCATCTCACAGCTATGTCCGATACGAGATATGAGACTTACGGTACTATGGGGTAATCAGCTGTCACCGGGGGTCTCTTTTACAATCATTAGTGGGAGGGAGGGGAGAGTTGGAGGAGAGTATACCCCCAATTTTCTTCATTTAGTCTAAACTCAGTGGGCGACAGGCACTCTGCATAGTTGTAATCATGGGCAGTTTTGAGCCCAGAGTACAGGGGAGCAGGGAGGGGGGAAGTTGGGAGGAGTTTATGTTTTGTTCTATGTTTACTAGGAATCGTCAAGGCATCAGGATCCGGCGACGCAGACACATAGGTGATAAGTGAATGTTTATTAATATGCAAGGGGACAAAGGGTTCAAGTTGATGAGCTGGAACGTCAATGGGCTGGGGGACAAAGTTAAGAGGACAGTGGTGCTACAGTATATTAAGAGACATTCCCCTGACGCGATACTCCTACAGGAGACGCATCTGGTGGGGAATTCCTGCAAAGCTCTCAAAAGATGGGGATACAGTCTGGTAGCACACTCTGGCTTTACCTCGGGATTGAGAGGAACAGGAATACTACTGAGAAACTCCTTTCCCTTCACAGTCAAATCTACCTGGGTGGATGCCGGGGGGAGATATGTGGGCATTTCAGGCCTATGGGAAGGGAAACTATTGACTCTCATGTCAGTTTATGTACCGCCAGCCCTCCAAGACTTAGCTTTCAAGGACCTGGGCTCCATCCTGATAACAATCCCGGAGGGACTCTTAATAGTGGGTGGGGACCTGAACGCAGTAGTCGATGGTGCACGCGATAGAAACCCGCCAAGACAATTTCGCCCATCCAACAGTTGGTTAGCAAATTTTCTGGGGGCTTTGGGGTTGCAGGATGCATGGCGTTCATTACACCCAGACACCGCTCAATACACCTTCTACTCGGGTGCCCACAACACCCAATCCAGAATAGACTACATATTAGTCCCCCCTGAACAATTGCAATACGTAAGAGAGGTCAGACATATGGCGAGAGGTATATTTGATCATTCCCCGTTGTGGATGCGCATAGTGGTGGGGCACCACAGAGTGGGAAGGGTGGCCCCCATCAACCCCTGGTATCTTCGCAACCCAGTAGTACACAAAGCAGTCCGTGCCTCCATTGAACACTATTGCTTGGAGAATGAGGGATCGGTGAGTTCGCACCAAACACTATGGGAAGCCTTTAAGACGGTGGTCAGGGACCAAGCCCTCTCACAAATAGCGGGGTTTAGAAAAGAAAAGGTCAAGGAGGAGGAAGCGCTAGAGCTGGATATCCACTGTCTAGAAAAGTAGATGGCGGGGCAACCCCACCCAGATACCCTACACACTTTACTGCTAAAACAAGATAACTATAAGGCTCTCGTGACTGATAGGGCCAAAGAACTGGGTAGGGAGACGCTGGGCAGAATCTACGATCAGGGGGATAAGGCTGGGAAGTTAATCGCGTGGCTAGACAAACAAAAACTGGCAAGTAGATTAGTACCGGAACTACTTGATAAAGACGCGCACGTAGTCACAGACCCTCAGGACACCGCAAACACATTTCCCCACCATTTTCAGCAGGTCTATGCTTCCCAGAACCCCTAAACGACACAGGAATCTATCGTCCTTCTCAGGCCCAAGCTTTCAGAGTCGGAATTCGCGTATCTGGAGGGAGACCTCACGCCAGACGAGGTGGCACTGGCAATTAGAGGACTCAATTCAGGGAAGGCATCGGGACCCAACGGCCTTCCGATAGAACTCTATAAACTAGGGACGGATATCCTCGCCCCCCACCTGTGTAATATGTTCAAGGAGAGTCGGGAGATTGGGGAGCTACCCAGGATCAAAGAATCGCGATCTTAGGGATGATTCACAAAGAGGGTAAAAGCCGAACAGAGTGCGCCTCATATAGACCAATCTCTTTACTGAACGCCAAACCAAAAATCCTAGCCAAACTACTTGCTAATCGACTAATCAAGGTCATTCATAACCTCGTACATCCGGATCAATCCGGCTTTATGCCTCAGCGGAACACAGCGCTAAACCTGCGTAGAGTACATGGCGTGGTAGGGAGGGCACACACAATACAGGAGGAGGCGGTCTAAGAGTTTGAGCTGGGTAGGGGTACAAGGCAGGGGTGTCCGCTCTCCCCCATCCTATTTGCCTTAGCCCTGGAACCTCTGGCATCTTGGATAAGGAAGGATCCAATGATCCGTGGTCTTAGGTGGGCTGACTCCTGGGAGGACCGCATCTCACTGTATGCGTACGACATTTTGCTGTTTCTACCCTCCCCGAAGGCCTCGTTAAAAGCAGTGTTTGATATCTTTGCCATCTTTGGTAGAGACTCAGGATACACCATAAACTGGCTCAAATCAGTGTTGTATGTCCTCAGGGGACCCCGTACAGGCCTCCCTAGGGGCTGCCCAATACAGATCACCACACAGGGCTTTAAATACCTTGGCATTTATATAACCACTAACTCTGCAGACAGATTTGCCCAAAACCTGCTACCTCCTCTGCAGAGACTGAAAAGAGATTCCGAGCGCTGGATGAAACTCCCGCTCTCGCTGCTGGGCAGAGCCTCCCTGTTCAAGATGATGTCCCTGCCCCGGTTCCTCTACGTCCTGCAAAATTCGCTGGACCCAGTCCCCACTAGCTACTTCAAAGAGATTGAGACCCTACAACGCCGCCTCCTATGGTATGGGAAACAACGTATAGCATTGCCAAAACTGAACCTCTCCTGGTATGACGGGAGGATCGCCCTCCCGGACCTTAAAAAATATTATTGGGCAGCACATTTGGCTGCCATTAACCATGGCACCTATAGACAAGCAGGCGACCCGGGATACGCGATGGATCGGTGGCTACTACCTGGCGGGAACTACGACCAAGCGCTCTACTCGAATGCCAGGGGACGCCAATTAACCGGACCAACCAAGCACTCAGTGCAGGTCTGGAGGGCAGCCACCAGGAGCACAGGATGGGAACACAAGATAACCCTGGCGACGCCACTATGGGCCTCGGAACAGCTCGGGCACCTCTGGTCCACTAAAGGTTTTGACAAATGGGACCTCATAGGCAACTCAAAAGTGGGCGACCTATGGGTAAAGGGGGAGGTCAAGTCATTTCCCACTCTGCAGCAAGAGTTCGAGCTTGCCTCTACAGAACACTTTAGATACCTTCAAGTCCGCCACGCCTTATACTCCTGTCTCCAAAAGGGGGAGACCCCCCTGAAGCCACTCCCCTCGAGGACAGACTCCTGGATGGCTATCTTCCAGCAAAGGCCATCTCGCTCACATATAAGAAGCTAGTTAATCATTCTGTAGACCCCCTAATGAGATTGCGAGAGAAGTGGGAAGGGGATGGTATAATCCTAGACGAGGAGGACTGGGTGGCAGCCGTGTCTTCACCGTGGGAAGTAGCCATTGCAGCGAAATTGAGGCTAATACAACTCAAACTTTTACACCGGGTCTATATCACAGGACCTGGGATGGTACGAATGGGTAGAGCACCAGATGGAGGATGTAGAAGGGGCTGCGGACACGAAGGTACCTTCCTACACATACTATGGAAATACCCCTTGGTCCAGAGGTACTGGAAGAAAATACATGAGGTTATGGGTGAAGTGGTAAATCAGGCTCTCCCACTGGAAGCTAAGAGATGCCTCCTGACTGTATGGGAGCCCACTGACTTAAACAACACACGTATGACCTGGGTTACATTGGGGCTGATGATAGCGAAACGTAATATAGCCCAGAAACGGGGGGCATTACAGGCTCCAGAAGTGTGTGCGTGGAAGAAAGACATGGACTGGTGCATGTTCCGGGAAAAATATGTTTATGTAGCCAGGGGATGTCCTAAGAAGTGTTTCCGCATTTGGAACGATTGGAATGAATATAGAGGGACTATATGCACCCCACCACTGTTACCTGCTCAAGATGAACCACTATAGTAATTGCACAAATCACCTGTAACCAACAGATTATGCTTTGTACAAAAGATGTGTCCAACCAAGACATCTGAACGCATTGTATTCTTGCCTTGTAACTCTGATTCCTACTGTTAATAAAAAGAAATATAAAAAAAAAAAGAATCCCAGAATCTCACCCTCCTTAGAGACCCAAACATGGAGAGGTGTGCATCATGCCTCAACCCTTAAAAGCTGCACTTTTGTAGGTGCGAGTGCCGCATCTGTGTGCTTTATTCGTTGTTTAGTGGTATGTTAGGAAGCACTGAAATCTTGTCAACATTTTTTATTTCAAAGCTGAAACATGAAAATATCGGCGTTTGAATATTGTCTCCCTTTTTTTCAAGCCTCAGGGTAATGTATGAAGCCTCAGTCCCTCCTGCCCCCTACCCTTCAGGCTCTAGTTTTGAAGGGGGTCCGGACATGGAAACATTCGGTTCAAGGGGGGCTTGGGAGAAGAAGGTTTGGAGGTCTCTGCCCCAGAGGCACCCTGCGCTCTGAACATCCTGTTTACGAATGCTGCAGAAATCATGATAAAGCATCATACATATACCTATTATAAACAACCTCGATCATCTCCGTAGCGAGAGGCAGATTCTCAAATTAAAAATGCCACCTCCTAGAGCTCTAGCAGTGTTTGGTGCGGTCTGTCTGTCCATCGCTGACCTTGGCGTCGCCTGGACTATTTGCATCCGTTTATCTAACCTTCGACAGTAAGAGGCCTCATGCAGCGCTTAAACCATCTCAATTTACACCTAGCGCTTGAAGACCCTGTTTAACACTGATCCACCCCGTCCTGCTTTGCACACACTCGTTTCAATGGTAGTTGTTATTTGCCCGTCACCCTCCGGCCTCTACCTCCCTGCCCCCTTACCCTAGCAATTTACATGTCTCTTCAAAAAAGCATTATGTTTAGTTTCGTGCAACAGAATTTCATAGCGCTTAAAAGTCTATTTCTATATAATGACTGTATAACCACCTGTTGTCTTTATTTCAGCCCGGTTTCCCACAAGGAGTCTTTCACTGACCTCTCAAGGTTGTGACCTCAGAACCCCCTTTTGGGTGAAATTTCAGGGGGGCCTATTTTATTGATGTTGTTAATAAGGTGGCGATGTGTTGGGTTCAGCGCTACACGCTTGGTTGCAAATAGGCGCTTCCATGGGTTTTGTGCCCGAAAGAGGGCCTGGTCTAGAAGCACTGAGGTCTTCCTAAAAAAGACACTTAATATATTTAATTAAATCATTTTCGGCAGTTACATTTCAAATGCTGTTAATACCAAACAGTGAATGAATCCTATATTCCTCCCAGGAATACCTTTAACATTAACAGTTTTTTAATTTTATATCTCATGTTTCTGTCACCCTCACAGAGGCGTTATATCCGTCGTCTCATAGGAATGGGCAGGAAACTCACTGGGACGCTACACATTTAAGTGGACATCAGACATTTACGTGGTTAAGGGGCAGTGCAGTCTGGTGAAAGCTACAGCCAGGAGGTCAGGATGCTAGGGCGGAGTCTAGGGGACTTGTTGAACCTTTACTCAGACAGCAGGTTTAGAACAGCATTACTCCCCAAAACATGCCACTGGTTGGAGAGGCGAGGCCCATCGTGTCTTCCATTGCAGCTTCCAGTATTCAAGATGGCACCCCTTTAGGTGAATGGCTAATTGGAGCCATGCCCGTAGCCAGGGGTAGATGTTTAGGGGGGCATGGCCTCAAGGCATAACTAAAGGAGGGCTTCTGTTCTCAATATTTTACATTGGTTTTGTTCCACCAGAAATTTTTCGTCATTAATGGCACAATAAGTTAACATTTTAAAGAATGCAGCATATTTTGCAGTTTTTCTAAAGTGTTACCATTATTCGACATTTACCACTATTTTGTTTATCAGAGTTTTATATAGCGCAAACTTGACCCAAAAGTATCAGGTATCAGAGCGCTTTACATGAGCACCAGTTACGTTACACAATGGCACATTCCTTTTTGTTAGTCACGGGGAGATTAAGGGCCATATGTAGGAAGCCCAATACCGGTCGGTAACGGCCGATTTTCGGTAAATATCCCGTTACCGACCGGTATACAGGCTTTTGGTATGTAGGGGGCACATTTCAGGATTCAGTAATTTACCGAATCGGTAAAATTACCGATTCGGTAATTTTACCGATTCGGTAAATACCGAATCCTGAAATGATATGTAGGGGGAGTGTGTGGTTGTTGTGGGGATTCGTTATTTACCACCAACTAAAAGTTGGTGGTAAATGACGAATTGCTGTAAAAAAGCATTTTTTTGCACTTTGAAGTGTGCAATGTGGCAGACATACATGCCCTTAGGGCATGTATGTGTGCCACATGTGCACACATGCAGGAATCAGGGGTGCAACAGGGTGTCACTGTGACACCCTGCCACCCTTGATTGTGCTTCCCCCCATTACCGAATCGGTATTTACCGATTCGGTAATGGTAACTGGCTTCCCATTGATTCCTATGGGCCTCCTGGCCCATAGGAATCAATGGGAATTCAATGGGAATTCCTATGGGCCTCCTGGCCCATAGGAATCAATGGGAAGCCAGTTACCATTACCGAATCGGTAAATACCGATTCTAAATTACCGACCCATTCCGATTCGGTAAATATTACTGATGGATTACCTACATATCATTTACCACTTCATAAATACCGAATCGGTAAAATTCGGTATTTATGAAGTGGTAAATGTTAGGCTACCTACATATGGCCCTAAGTGATTTGCCCACAATCACATGATGTTGAGTGCCATTGCTGAGACTCAAACCCGGTTCCCCAGATTTGAGATCAACAGCTCTTGCCCGTTCGGCCACATCCTCTTCCCTAGTAGTCATAACAAAAAGGAAATGGTACCTTTGTAAGCACAGTGAGCAAGAACACTGGGAACTGTTAATTACATCTGTTTTAAAGGTTATTTTCCACGCACTTATATCTAGTAAAATTGAAGAAAACTAAATAGTGCGTAAATGTAATTAATCGTGGCTCTGTGTACCCTCGCACATGACGCCTTAGGGAAAAACGTTTCTAGATACATTTTCTAAACAGCAATTGACAATCATCGATTGGATTTTTAAGGGAGCTCTAAATCATCTTCAGAAAGGGAGACCTCAATGGAACAGTCAGTAGGAGTGATATAAAAGGTAAGCATAGGATGTTGGGGGATCATGGGTATAGTTGAGGGACAGTGGTGATAGCAGAACTTGCCAGGCAGCTGCCCAGTCATTGCTTCAGAGCCTTGTGCCCAGTACTTAATTTGTGTAGATGGTTTCAGGTAGAGAACACTGGAACTTATCTTTTGAGACCCAGACTTATTTTTCATCATTACATTTTGACCCAAACCAAAAGCAACACAGGTAGAAAAGAAAAAAAAAGGAGGAATAGAAATATCAGAAAATGGCGACAAAGACAACACACACAGACAAAAAAGATCTTGCAAGAGTAAGAAAACGAGCTAGACAGTGTAGAGTGATGGAAGAAAGAGGCATGCAGTGGAATCAAGACTTGACAGCCTTAGTATTCAGCGACCTCCCCATGCAGCAGGTCTGTCCTCATTGAAGCCCCACTGGACTGTGACAGTAGAAAGCATGTGCCTTTACTGTTTACAGAAACCAAAGTTGTATTCTGTCAACACTGACAGTAACAGGCAGAGATTTTGGTTATTTTAGACAGGACTGAGGGGACATTGCTAACAGGCTCCAATATAATCTAAAAAAAGAATGTTAGAAAGTATTGCTGATTTTCAGCACTTGCTAATACAATGCTTTCTTGGTGCTGTTAAAGAATGTTGTTTTTATGGGACCATAGGCGTGCCTATTCCTATGTATATAGTCCGAGTGTTTGTGGTCTCTGGTGTGTCTCCCTACATTTGTATCCATACATTAGTGCTTCAGCGCCAGTGATCTTGTATAATATTTAGTGCCTATATCTGTGCGTCTGTGTATGTGTAGCTCTATTTCCCAACTGTGAGAACTACAGTGTAAATATAATGAATTTATTGTAAGTCTGTCTTTCAGTATCTTGATATTAGTGACCTAATGACAATCTGCCCTCACCGGTTTAGGCCCCTGATGTCTACATGTGTCCCTTTAACTCCCTTTGTGGGCCTGCGTCAGTTTTACAGTGGTAATATCCCCATCAATGTCTGTGTCATTTTCCATGTGTCACATTTCCAGTGCCAGTGCCACTCAATATCTGTGGCTGTGTCTCAGTGGCAGTGATGGACTGCCCTATTGCTGTGCAAGTGTCCATTGTCAGGATTGATATATTTGTCTCTTTGTCAAGTCTCCCTGGCAGTGTGCTTGTGCTGGTATTCCAATGTCTCGGTCCATGCAACAGTTTCCTTGCGTTAGAGCTCTAGGGCCAATGACCAAGTGTCCATACTTCCATGCTTGTTGTTCATGCTCTCTTTGCATGTAGTATCTCTGACACAATATTTCAATGCTGACACCCTTGTCTAAGTGCCTCAGCATTAGTGTTTGTAGACTATTGTTCCTATGACACTGTTACTGCATATGTGTATGTGTCCCTTTATTTTTCTCCCATCATGAGTGCTCCAGTATCAATATCAGTGTATCTATTTCCCCATTTCCCCATGCCCCAGTGGCAGTGCCCTGGCACCAGTGTCCCAGTGTCATTGCTCCCCTTTTAGTTTTTCTGTGTCATTGTCCTTGTGACCATGTCAGTATATCAATGTCAATATACCATGTTAGTTTCAGTGTCTTTCTGTCAGTGTCCATTTTTGCTTTTGTCTCTCTGTACCCAAACAGGGTTTCTGGGAAGTAACCCCTTGGCAGTGTTGCAGTGCACATTGGCCATGTCAGTGTCTCAGTGTAAATTGCTGTGTCTTTGACACTATGTCCCCCTTCCCACCGTTTCCTCAAGACGTGGGTTTTAAACGGAGACCTCAAACCACAGCACCCATATACGCCCAGGGATGACAGTGTCACACTCCACAAATATTGATTGATAGATTGATATTTATGTGCCACCATGTCAGTGCCCTTGTGCCAGTATCCCAGTGTCAGTGGCCTATTTCAGCAACCACAGGTCAGTGTGTTGCGTCCACCCAGTGAGTGCCCTTGTATCACCTGATGTTATGTTCAAGCATAAATATCTAAGTGTTTCTAAAGTCCCTAAGAAAATCTCCCGATGTTACTGCCCCATGGCATTGGACGAGCAGCAATGTTTGTGCAAGTGTCTTTGTCCCTGTTAGAAATGGGTTTTCTGGTTGGCTAGGGTATGCACCTAAGCCAGGCAGAATCCACCACTCTAGTCAGAATAAGGGGATTACACGTCTAAAATAACCCCTGCTCATCCCCTTGGTAGCTTGGCACGAGCAGTCAGGCTTATCTCAGAGGCAGTGTGTAGAGCATTTGCCTATAACAAACAGTAATACAGTGAAAACACTACAAAGGGACACCACACCACTTTAAGAAAAATATCCAATATTTATCTGTGTAAAACAAGACCAAAACAATAAAAATACAACATATACTAATCCACAATACCAATAAAGAAAAAAAAGACTTTGTATAAAGTTCCTTGAAGTCGATAGCTTCCTCTGGGGCTATCACGGCGTTGTGAACAAACAAATCCAACAGTTCCGTCCGGTCGCGTTGTCGCGGGCCAACAATGTTGTCACAGAGACCCATACAACAGTACCTTTGGAGATGCACGGCGTCGGACCTTGTGGTGAGCTCTGGAGGAGCGGCATTGGCAGGCATCATTTCCAGGATTCAGTGCAGGAGTCACCAGGGCCCTTGAAGTCACAAGCGATGCAGGTTGAACTCCTTGAGTTTGAAGTCAGGAGTGCCGGCGGCGGCAGTCATCGGGGCTGCGTTGTAAAGTGGAGCAGTGCTCGTTGCAATGCGGGGCAATGCGGCATATGGGGCACACAGGTCACTATGCAGACAGCGGTGTTGGTTGACAAACTGGAGTCGATTGTACTGGTGTCGGTGTGCCAAGGCTGCGGTGTGGGACTGGGTGGTGCGTCGTGTAACTTACAAGCGGTGCCCCCAAACCATGGTGCAAGCGGTAGCAATGATGTCAGTTTAGAGTGTCGTGGTCGGTGAGACCAGGGCTGAGGTGCGAAGCGGAACGGCGCTCTGTCTACTCCATGAGCGGTGTCAACAGGTCACGGTGCAGGCAGTGGCTTCCATGACAGTGTTGCGTCATTGTTGGGGATACCAAGGCTGCTGTGTGAAGTGAGGCAATGTAGAGTGGGATGCCCACAGGTCACAGTGCAAGCAGCGGTTCAGGGGCGGCATCATTGGCGAGACCAGATTTGCGGTGCAAAGTGCAGCGGTGCCCTCTGCGGTGCCTTCAGGTCACGGAGCTGGTAGCAGCATGGTTGGCGGCATCAGGTTACCTCTTTTTCCCCTGTCAGCTGAAAGATCCAGTTACACAAGTCGGTACCCAGAAGAAGTTGAAGTCTTTGATTTCCCTCAGACTTCCAACAGGAGGCAAGCTCTACATCAAACCCTTGGAGATACTTAGAATGCAGAAAGAACACTCCAGTCTTTTAAAACCCACGACAAAAGGAGCAACTGCAGGCCAACGCAGCAAAGCAAACAGCAAATTGGTAGTCTCTTCTCACAGCTCTTCTAGCCCTTTTTCCTGGCAGGTTCCTTAGCCCAGCAATAATCTAAAGTTCTGGGGTCAGGGCCCGAATATTTATAACACATTTCCCTCTGAAGTCGGCACAAACAAAGTTCAACTAGCATACATAATTCAGTTCTTCCTGGCTCAGGCCATGCTAACTCCAGGAGGAGGATACAGCATTGTAGAAAACAGACACAGTCCATCCAGGTGCAAGCTACAACTCCTCCCACTACTCTAAATGCAGCCAGGTCTATTCAGCCTGGCTACGAGTCACCCAGGAAAGGCAGGACACACCTCAACCCCCCCATGTGTATGTCTAGTATGAATGCACAAATCAGCCCCTGTCAGTCTAAAACCAAGACAACGAAATACACGACAGGCAGAGGCACATAGATGGTTAGACAAGAAAATGCCCATTTTCTAAAAGTTTGGAAAACAAAGGGAGTTAGGCCCAAAGGACAAGGGTTAGGCAGGGCCGTATTACTAAATTGAACAACTGGGAATGAGCCTATGCCTCGAATTTTTCTAAAGCATATATGATTTCTGCTTCATGGACAAACACTTTAACTTTATGTTTATACCAATATTTTTATTTGTACCTTTTACTTGTATCTTTAATCTTTTTAGTTCATACATTAACACATAGAGAAAGAAAACATTGTCTCTTCATATCAACAGGACAAACACTTCATAAAACATTTCAAATTTACAGGTGATAAATCGTGCTATATACAAAACATCACAAGACTCTTTAACAAACAATTGTGAAAAAACAATATTGAAACAAAACCCAACTGACATCAACTACTTGTGTCTTATTGCACTAATTTTGTGTGAAAAAAGTCAATAATCTAAGACCTTCTTTTAGTGTCTACATCTGGTATCCATTTAATGAAAGGGAAAATGGTTAAAATTTGAACAAAAATAATTTTTTAATCCTAAAAGAAGGTCTTAGATTATTGACTTTTTTTCACACAAAATTAGTGCAATAAGACACAAGTAGTTGATGTTAGTTGGGTTTTGTTTCCATATTGTTTTTTCACAATTGTTTGTTAAAGAGTCTTGTGATGTTTTGTATATAGCACGATATCCCAATGTCAGTGTCCTTGCATCAGTAACCTCTGTCAGCATTTACAGGTACACTAATGATTTACTTTCCAGTCAGTGTCCCTGTGTCAGTAGTATATCATGTCACAGTCTAATATTATGTCCCACTGTTTAGTGTCAATATCCGTGTGCCCTGGCATCCCTGTGGTGGTGTCCCAGCATAACTGTCCTGTGTCGGTGTCCCAGCATTAGTGTTTGTGTCTCATGTCTACCTCCCAGTGTCACTGTTTCTGTGTTAGTATTGATGGTCCTCTTTCGGTACCCCTGTTCCAGTGCCCTAGTGTCAGTGTTGATTTGCCTCTCTCAGTAGCTTACTGACAGTGCCCATTTGCTAGTGCTCCTGTGCCTATTTGTCTCAGTGGCCACATCAATGTATCCATGTCATAGTTGGTTTTCCTTTGGCAGTGCGCAAGGGACTGTGTTGGAGGTTCATTGTATTCGCCCAAGAGTCATTCCTGCTGCCACTGTTTCAGCATCCTAGTTCCAGTGTAGGCCCCACTGTGCCACTGTACCAGCCTTAGTAACTCATTTGATGGCATTGTTTGCTTATAAACTATCTATAACCTCCTAGGTCCACTTCAAAGTACCAAGGGGATACACATGCACGAGGAATTTGGTGATATAAAATGTGGATCAAGGATGATAAAGTGTATTGGGAGGATTACATTGAAAAAAACAAGATCTTAAATAGCATTTTAAGAAGGAGACCTTTTAAACAAAAAGGGCGAATTGAAAAACCAAAACAAACGTTAGATTAATATATGTCATAAAGGTATGCATTTAACATTATGATCATTAGGCTAATTTTCTAAATATCTGTTGGACCCGGCCTCGTGGCGTGGTCCCGAACCCTCCTACCAGACTAAACGGGGGCTACCCGAACCCTTCAGGGTCCCCCTGGATTGTACCCCGCTACCCTCCAGCCGTCGCGACGCGACCCGCCCCCGGCCTCGGTCCCCGCGAAGCCCTGACCTCAAGGCGCCAAGACCTGACCGGAGGGGGTCGAGTGGCCACTCCACAGATTCCGGAGGAGGATAGTTTCGATGGGGCCTCCAGCCGTCCCCGACGCCTGGTGGCGATCGCCCTCCGGCCTCCCTGGGCGCTGGCTCCACCCCCGCTGGGTGTCTGGACGCTCTCTCCCGGTCCCTCCGACCTCCCCAGGCACGAGGGTCCGGACATCAAAGGGCTCCAGACCTATATCTGGGGCAGCCCAAAACCAGGACGGCAGTTGTATCCTGGAGTCGAGAGCCCTGCTGATCGGATCGCGGCTGACCCAACGGAGAGAGACTCATTGCCTGGAACTTGGAACTCGAACCCTGCTGACTGCGTCGCGGCTCCCCCTTGCTGAGAAGAAGACCCTCACGGAACCATCGGAGCCCTGCTGACCTCGCCGCGGCTCGACCTCGAAGAAGTAACCATCAGAGCCCTGCTGACCTCGTCGCGGCTCGACCTCGAAGAAGTAACCATCGGAGCCCTGCTGACCTGGTCGCGGCTCGACCTCGCAGAAGTAACCATCGGAGCCCTGCTGACCTCGTCGTGGCTCGACCTCATCGAGGCAACCCTCCGAGCCCTGCGGACGACGTCTCGGCTCCCGGAACCCCCCAGCTCGAGGATTGAGAGCTGAGCGCAGGGTGTTCCCGTACCAGGCTGGTACTGAGACTGACCCGCTACCCCGTCCCTGAACGACCCCGAGACTCTTTTGGGATCCCTTGATCCGCCTGTAAAAATTGCCACAGAAACCTGCCTTTTACAACCGATAAAGACTGGTGAGAATTGATACCCTTGTTGTGTCCCTTTGTGGTGGTGGGGGTGCTTGGCTGGTACGATCATAGGGGAAGGACCTCGCCCAGGAGGCATCTCAGCGGCGCTCGGCTACTTCCCTACGGAACGGTGGCTCTCGGGGTGGTCAGTCCGACACCCTCTGACTCCCCGGAGAGTGCCCTTCTAACAATATCCATGCAGGAGCAGTTTCATTAATCATTTGAAAAGGAAATAGTTTGAGGTTTGTTTCACAAAACTGGTAGCATCTGTATGTCTTAGCTTGTCAATAGAAAGACAGCCTCCCCATCCCATATCCTTCACACAGAGAAACACACACACTCACCTTCCCACAAGCAGACATATCAGTGGACACACATGCAGACACACACATTCATGTTGTTTAGCATCTAGATAAGGATATGAGGCGTTATATCACTACAATATAATAGACAGACTTTGACACTTTATTTATTTATTATTTATTTATTTTGAACATTTTATAGAGCGCAAACAAGATCCTTGCGGATATCAGAGCGCTTTACATAACAACCAACTGTAAGTTGAACAAACAATAATGTGCAGGTAACAATCGTATAAAACAAGATTTCGTGCAAATATCGTAGGAGGATTAAACATGGTAATGTATATTATAACAGGATCTAAAGAACTCGGGGCCTGAATAGATAGTTTTCATGTAAATTTTGCCATGAGAGACGCTTTAACTTCTTTTTTGAAAGATGCGGTAGAGGCATTCAGTCTGGTTTCAGGGGGATGTGTGTTCCATATTTTGGGCGCCATCCCTGAGAAGGATCGTTTATACGTTTTCTTCTTGTTGAACCTTTGCGGTTTCAGTAAAAGGTTTTCAGCACTCTTAGAGGATCTTAGACCACCAGAGATCGTCAGTTTCTGCGCGAGGTAGCTGGGAGTGCTATGATGTAAGGCTTTATGTGTCATGCACGCAACTTTTAGGTGGATTCTAGCTTCAAATGGTAGCCAGTTCAAGGTTTTTAAGTCAGGGGAAATGTGTGCACGTCTTTTCGAGCCAGTGATGAGTCTTGCTACAGCGTTGATAGAAGCTCTTAGGGGCGCTGTTGCAGCTTTTGGGAGGCCACATAAGGAGACACTTCCATACTCCACACGAGGGATAACTAGAGCTTGTACTGCCAGCTTGAAGTCATCAACTGGCAGGAAGGGTTTCAGCTTCCTTAATGTGTTTATCTACTTCTGCTTAATCTGAATTTCCTGCAGCTGACATTGCTGTCCCTCCCCCTTCCAATACAAGCATTGGCCTTGCATGTCTCTATCCACAAGCTTTTAATGCTACCTTCTGAAAAATACTGAGGGCCTTATTCGTGAAAGCCTGCACCACATTTACACCACCTTTGCGTTACTGTTAGTGATGCTGCTGCAGCGTAAATGATGCACCCTGTAGCGCCATATTTACGAAGTGAGGCATCTAGGCAGATGCAACACTTCGTAAACCCCTGCGCTTCATTATACCTGTGACAGGTATAATGTATGCTGGGTGGACATTCCCCCGCAAGAAAGGGTCATAGGAGTGGTTCAGTAAAATGTATAAGATTTCACTGCACCACTTCTAGGATGCCAATGCATCAAAACCTTACGCTTGCCTCATGACAGGCGTAAGGGTGATGCAGGCCCTTTCACATGGGGATTGCCCCATGTGAAAGGACACATTTCTGGAGTTGCGTCTGTTTTCAGACACACCCCAGCAATGCGCCACTTTTGTGCCGACAGATACGTCAGTAATACTGACGTATCTGTCATTCCTTGCGACTAGATACGTCATACGGTAAATATGACGCATCCATCGTGTCGCAAGGAGGGCACACTGAGAAGTGTTGCGTCGCTGCTTTCACGCAGCGATGCGACACTTCTCATAAATAAGGCCCTGAAAGTTGTATTTTTATTGAGCTCACTAATACCTGTAAACCCTGTGGTTCTGCACACTTGTAAAGACGGAAGAGCATATATTTCTCTACTACAATAAGCTTTTGGAATTAGACTGAGAGTGGAGGACTCCTTCTTCACAGAGAAGAAATCATGTCATCTCTTCAGGCACAAATAAAGATGTGCTGGAATGGGTAGGGGGTTAGAAACATATTCACTGCGGCACTACAAAAAACATATCCTACTCATCGATGTTATAATGCAAAAGAAGTCTGCTACCCCTTTCTTCCACTCACTTTCCAAGACCTGCTTTCCTCTTTTAACAGTTTTGAGCCCACGGTCATGGGATCACAGAAGATAGAACCTCTGTCTCCCTTCTCAGCCCCATAGTTGAACTGTGATGGAAAATAGAGTCAAACATCAAAATAAACGTGGACCCATTAGGAAATTAGATAGCTAGAAAAATCCCACATTTGCAAATCAGAGCAGTTGTGAGCTTACAGAGACACACTGTATGACTGTTTTGCAAAGTATGGTAGACTGCATGCATTTGTGCTTGCTGCATGCAATGGTTGTGGTAATATCACTGAAAGCAATTGTGAAAAAAACAGCTTTCCAGACAATAAAACAGACTGTAATGTTGGGCACTAGGCCCGCATGCTGGGTGAAAGGACTCACGCAGGACACATGGTTAGGGGTAATGGGAATGGCCACCAGCACGTGCGCTCGGCCCTTTTATTGACCGCGTCACCTGACACAGTGACGTTGGTGGTGGGTGGGTGTACAGTATATTACATGAGGCTCGAACACTAGAACGTGTCCATGCACGGACACTACATCCCTCCCAATTTTTTTTTTTTTTTTTTTTTTTTTTTTGGAAAACCTTTATTTCAAAAATCAGGACACAGCTATTCAGCCGACAGCCCGAAGGTTCGGCAGCATTGAGAGTTAGATACAGTGATGTGTCCCCAGTACAGTACAAAGAGTAGTGCAAAGGTCCAATTTTGAGTAAACACAGAAAAACCTCACAACAAACCCCAGCAAGGCAAAAACATTGAAAGCCCATGGTGAAAGCCCCCAGGGGAGGCCGGACCCCACTCATCTACTAGTTACAAGACAATGTACGGAGGAAGAAGGGGGACAGCAGAGGCCCAAAACGGTTCCTAAAACCAAACTGTGCTGGAAAGAGGGTCAGGGGGAAAGCTGTTCCTCGGGAGGTTCCAGATCCGGGGCAAGACATATTCCCCCCCTGTATTGGTTCCACCGCCCCCAGATGGCATGCCACTTCCGGGGGCGACCTCTGGAGCAATAGACCGTCTTCTCCCTAAACATGCTCCAGTCCATGTTCTCTTTCCACGCGGTCAGTGTAGGGGGTCCCGAGGAGCCCCACAATCGCGCGATATCCCTTTTAGCGACCATGTTACCCAGGGTCACCCATTGGGTCTGCGCCTCATCGAGGTCAGTGGGCCCCCAGACGTTCAGGAGGCAACACCGCGCCTCCGGCTGCACAGCAAGGCCCGTCACCTCCCCCATAACTGCATGGACTCTCCTCCAGAATTCCACAATGACACCACATTCCCAAATGATGTGCAGGAAAGTACCCACCATACCACATCCCCTCCTGCACAGGCCGTCCTCCGAGAATCCCATGTGGACCAGCCTTGGCCCCGTCACATACACCCGGTGCAGTACTTTAAGCTGCACCAGCCTCAGACGCGACGGGATCGCAACCTCCTTAGGAGAAGAAACCGCTGACTGCCAGTCCTCATTATCCAACTCAAGGCCATCCCTAGTCCACTGTTCTCTCAGCCCCAAAAGCATGTCTGCCCGGACGTTAATCAATTTCTTATATATGAGCGAGATCGTGCTCTCGGGCATATGACCATCAAGGACCCGGTCCTCAAGGGGAGAGGACTCCGGCACCTTCTCACCCTCCACGAGGACTGATCGGAGGGCGTGGCGCAGCTGGATATACCTGAAATACTCGGAGGGCCCCAGCTCATACTCAGTCTGCAACTCCTCGAAGGACTTCACCCTCCCCTTATGCAGCACATCTCCCACCTTGGATATACCTATCAGGTCCCACTTATCAAAGCCCTTCGTATGCCAGAGCCTTCCCAATCTCTCCGATTCAAACAATGGGGTAGCGAGGGTGAGCCTATCCTTCCAGCCCAGCGAGTCAGTCGCCATCTTCCACACACGCACCGCCACACCTGTGGGCCCCGTGAGGGACGAGTCTAGGGACCGCGAATACAACGCCCTGTAGTAGTTGCCACCACGCAGCAACCACCTGTCCATGGCATACCCAGGGCTAAGGGCGGGGCCATAAAACCCATGGTTGATCGCACTCAGCTGCGTGGCCCAATAGTACCGTTGGATGTCTGGGAGCGCAATGCCCCCATCGTACCATGGGAGCGTCAACTTTGCAATAGCTATTCGCGGCCGCCCATCCCACAGCAACGTCCGTTGGAGGCCTTCGACCTCCCGAAAGTATTTGGCCGGTACCCAGTCCAAAGTGTTCTGGAGGGCGTAGAGGAAGCGGGGAAGAGACATCATTTTGAACAGGGCCGCACGCCCAACAAGGGAGAGCGGCAGCCTCCGCCAACCTTCAACATCTCGCCTCAAGCGTGCCAGGGGGGGGGAGCAGATTCTTCTCGTAGCGCACAGCAGGGTCCATGGATATAAAGATCCCCAAATACACGAAACCCTGCTGGGTGACCTGTATCGAACATGTTCTAGGGATCGGTGGGACCTCGCCACTAAGAACGTACAAGTACGATTTGCCCCAATTAATAACGAGCCCCGAGTTCCTACCGAACGATGCGAGTACGTCACAAACCACTATAAGTGACTTCTTAGGTGAGGCAAGATACAACAGGATATCATCGGCATAGAGCGAGATACGGTCCTCGTGATCAGGCGACCACCGAAGGCCCCGTATATCCGGGTGCCAACGTATCCACGCAGCCAACGGTTCAAGGGCGAGGGCGAACAACAGAGGCGACAGGGGGCAACCCTGCCGAGTACCCCTACCAAGCTGAAACGGAGTAGATGCCCGACCATTCACCACCACATTCGCCAGCGGCCCCTCGTACAGCAACCTAACCCAACTCACAAAACCGCGACCAAAACCAAACTTGGCCAGCACGGCCCATAAATATGCCCATTCCACCGTGTCAAAGGCCATCGTGGCATCAAGAGATGCCACAATAGCCGGTTCACGCAGCGTGCCCGCCCTGGCGATGACGCCATGAAGACGCCTAAGGTTTAGTGCCGTGTTTCGGTGCGGGATGAAGCCGGATTGATCCGGGTGGACCAAGTCGCCAAGTACCCTAATCAAACGGGTCGCCAGGAGTTTAGCCAGAATTTTCGGCTCAGCGTTCAGGAGTGAAATGGGCCGATAGGAGGCGCACCTATCTCGGGGTTTACCCTCTTTATGTATGACCACGATCGACGCCAGCCGCTGATCCAACGGAAGGATCCCATCCCCCTGTGCCTCCAAAAACATGGCGCGCAGGTGAGGGGCGACCCTATCCGGGAACAGCTTGTACAGATCGATCGGCAATCCGTTCGGTCCAGAGGCCTTACCCGAGTGTAACGCGCGAATAGCCCCCGCCACCTCGTCGACCGTTATATCACCATCCAAATCGTCCCTATCTATGTCAGAGAGGCAGGGCAACTCGATATCACGGAGGAGATCAGCCGAGTCCTCGGGCGGCCTGTCCGACACAGAGGAATAAACCCTACGAAAGTACTCCGCGAAACACTTCACAATCCCCTCAGGTTCCACAATCGCCTCTCCCCTCTCTCCCATCAACTCTGGCACCACTCTATTGACCCGTTCTTTCCTGTCCAACCACGCCAGGAGTTTCCCTGCCTTATCACCAACATCATACAGGCGGCCCTGTTGTTCCCTACTGAGGGTCTTAGCGGCGTCCGTCACCAGGTCCCTATACTCCGTCTGCTTCAAGCAAAGCTCATGCAGCGAGGACTCTGTAACCCCCTCCTCCATAGCCCCCTCAAGGGCCGCGATCTCCTCCTCTACCTGCCGTACCTCGCCATCCCTCCGACTCTTGGCAGCCACCACCAGGGAGAGGGCTTCCCCCCGAAGCACGGTCTTAAAAGCTTCCCACAGCGACACCGCCGAGTCCACGGTTCCCAGATTGTCCTTGAAGTAATTATCTACCTTCTTTACCAGGGCGCTGCGCATCTTGGGGTCTCGGAAATACCATGGGTTAATGGGGGCCACCCTCCCTCCTCCCTCCCGACCTAGATCCAGCCGGATCCACACTGGCGAGTGGTCAGAGATACCGCGTGCCATGTGCCTCGCCTCAGATACCAACGAGGCATGTGCGGCCAGAGTGAGCAGGTAGTCAATCCTGGAGAGGCTACCATGTGCACCGGAGTGAAACGTGTATTGACTCTGTGTGGGGTGCCGGAGCCTCCAGCAGTCTATAAGACCAAGCGTGTCCAGGAAGTCTGGAAGCCATTTCTGAGTCCCCCCTGTATCCCTGGGCGGGTATCTATCCAACAGTCCGGAGCCCACAGCGTTGAAATCCCCTCCCACTACCAACATACCCCCCGGGAGAGTCAGCAAAGCCCTGCCCAGATCAGCAAATGTGGAGGCCTGCAGGGCCGGCGGGACATAAACCGAAACCAAAACCAAAGTCCTTCCTTCCCACCGCCCCGCCACCGCCACAAACCTCCCCCTATCGTCAACAATGGTGGAGTCCACCTCAAAAGGCAACGATGCTCTAACCAGGATGCCCACACCCCTGGACCCAGAAGAGAATCCCGAGTGTGCAATGAATTTATACCCCTTCCTATTCAAGGCATAGCACGTATTACCTATGAGATGCGTCTCCTGCAGCAGGGCAACATCTGGCATTGAGCGTTTCAAAAATTGCAAAACAATCCCCCTCTTGATGCGATCCCCCAAACCATTAACATTCCAGCTTATAACACTTAAGCCTCTACCCCCCCATCCTCAAACGGAAAGAGGCCCACCCCACACCCGAGGAGCCACCATGGAACAGCCCTGAGGATAATCATCATGCCTTGCAGAAATAAACCCCCCAACAACAAACTCCAAATCCCCGAAACTCCCCCCACCCTGCACCCCTGCTGCAGCTTACAAAGCCCCCCCAACTTGCAGTGTGCCTGTCGCCCTACAAAACCAAAAGTCTACAAAAAGTACCCTAAGGGAGGAAAAGAGCACCCCTCGTCCTCCCGCAACCCTCCACAGTTACTGCACTCTGTTCAAGTTCTCAAGTATAGTCAAATCAAGTCAGGCCGGCTCTGAGATATCAGCCCTGTCCATCCCGGCCACTGTCTCCATGCTCGGCTGTGTCGTCCCCCTTCCGTAGCCGGGGCAAAGCGTCCAGCCATTCGTCGGCCATAACAGGAGAGTCAAAAAAGAATGTCCGATCTTCGTGCACCACCCGTAGTCTGGCAGGGAAAAGCATGGCATACTTCAGATCCAGTTCCCGAAGCCTCCGCTTCACCCCCAGGAAGCTCTGTCTCTGTCTCTGCACCTGCTGGGTGAAGTCCGGATAAAAATTAATCGACGCATTCTGGAAGGGAACTGGGCCCGTCACCCTCGATGCTTGCAGGATAGCGTCCCGATCTCGAAAATGAAAGAGCCGGGCGACAATCGGCCGCGGCGGGGCACCCGCCTTGGGCCGCCCGCCCGGCACCCTATGGGCCCTTTCCACCGCAAAGAACTTTCCAAGGCCCCTAGGCTTCAGATGATTAAGGACCAAATCCTCAACAAGCAGGTCCGCCGAAGCCTCATCCGAGGACTCCGGGACCCCGATGACGCGCACGTTGTTGCGCCTGGCCCGGCTCTCGAAGTCCTCCAGCCGGCGGGCGACGAGGTCACTCTCGGCCCTTAGCTTACGGACCTCGGTCTGCAGTTCCGCTACATCGTCAGTGAGGCCCGTGGTCTTGAGGTCCAGGTTCTTAATGCGCTCGTTCGTCTTGCCCAGGTCCGAGCGGATCAGGTTGACATCCACCAGGATGGCATCCACCTTATGCGCCAGGGCCTCGAACTGTCTCCCCATCGAGGTCTGCATCCCGTCGAGCGCGCCCATGACATCCTGTAGGGAGAGCTCCGGTGTCACAGGCGAGTCCTCCTTCTGGGCCTCCGGCGCCTGGCTCGATCCACTCGGTGATGCTTTCTGGAGAGCGTAGCGGTCCATGCTGTTGACTTGGGTATACGTTCCCCGCCTGGTAGACTTAGTCTTCAGCCGATCCCCTTCTGCCTTGCCCGACATAATGGACTCCAGGCAGTCCAGTGCAGTTAAGACTGATCCCTCTCAGGGAGAGGAATAAGGAGTGAGCAGTTCTGCCTTATGCTGCCAGAGTAGCCCGCCGAGCGTCCTTGGGGTAATAAAGCCACCCAGAGCTCTCCAGTGTCCGGGCAGACAAAGGGAACGAAATCGAAAGTGAAAGAGCGGGGACCTCCGTCCGACCGTTCACACCTCGCCTGGCCGTTGTTGATCAACTAGGAGCCGGGCATCCTGCCAACTCTGGCCCCTGGCATCCCCGGGAGATAGGCCGCGATCTTCCGCCAGGCGTAAGTCCGGTTCCCGATGGGCGATCCGACCACGGGTGGCATCAATCGCCTCCCTGACAACTCAGCAACACGATGCCATGCATACCATCAGGATTAGAGACAGGATAGTCGACGGAGGGCGCGAGGGTCTCAGGAGCTCTAAGCTCACGCGGCCATCTTGGTCAAGCGCTAGGCTCCTCCCCTCCCAATTTTTAATGACAAAAACCCAAAGTCAAAATTCAACCTGTGCGAGAAAGAAAGATATACTCAGATACAATACAGTGACCAAACTTCTGCAGAGTCTCTTACGCCTCAGCTGCTTGGAGTCACAGACGACGTTCTTCCTGCCGCGGAGACCAACAGTTGACTGTGGCACCAGCCATGGGTGCTCGATGGATCCTGTCTGTTGACGGCTCTGCCTTGAAGTTGTCCTCACAGTCTTTTCTTCGCTTTACTTCCCTGGCGACAAACGCAGTCGGAGTTCTTGTGGTTCACCGCTGGATGTTGCCGTTCATCTTTCAGTCCTGTCCTCTTCTTCATCGGTGGCGTGTGTTCTGTTTGGCAAAAGACGGATTGTTTGCAAGACACCCCTCTCACCAGGATGTCCCTCTCGCAGGTGTTCCCCTGCCACGGGATATCCCTGAGGCCCTCTTCATCAGATCTGTCCTGGGTTGAGTGTCCTGTATCGTGTTACTCCCTTGCCGATAAGTGCGGGTGCGGAGGAGACGACAAGTCTCACCTCAGATTCCGCAGTCAGACCTGGAGGGTAGCTGTTGGCTCCTGTCTTCGCGCGCGATGTCTTCATCCTCCTGGGACCTTTGCTGAAGGGCGGCTGATGACCATCTCTTGTCGCGGGGATGCTCTCTCACTGGCATCCCTGAGGCCTCTGCCCCTGAGTCACCACGGCTGGCGTTGTCCAGTGTCCGTGTGACCCCAGAGTTGGATGTTCCGAACGGTCCGGCCTGCTCACCTCGGCAGATCCCAGGTGTGCTGAAAGCATCGTCAAGCAGATGGTCTTCTCTCCGTGCCACGGGTGTTCTCAGGACTTGCTCTCCATGTTCTGGCACTTGTCGCCTTCCTTATCTTCGAGGTGTGAGTAGTCTTGCCACACTCCTCTCGCTTTCCTCGGTTCTAATCTCCGTGAGGGTGTCGAGTCACTCTGACTTCTCCTCCCACTCTTAACAGTGGCCAACGTGCCACGGATCTATTTCCTTCTTCTCCTCTTCTTGCAGTGGCAACCGTGCCACTCAGATCACTTCTTTCTTCTTTCCTTGCAGTGGCAAACGTGCCACTCAGATCTCTTTCTTCTTCTTTTCTTGTAGTGGCGGACGTGCCACTCTGATATCTTCATCCCTTCGCTTCACGACCTACTCTGGACCGTTTCTGTTCTCCTTTTGGTCTGGCCAGGCTTCTCCATGCAGCGCGCGCACTCTGCACGTGTTCCCCCTGGTCTTGTCCTCGTCCGAGGACACTCTCTCCATCTTCCTCAGCATTCCGAGTTAGGGTTGTGACCTTCTCTTCGTCTTCTCCTTTTCACCAGCTACTTTGGGTGTTGAAGTTCGTGGGGCCATACTCTTGGTCCTCTTCGTTCTTGAACTTCTCGGACCACTTGACGGTCCATTCTGCCGATCTCTGGCAGGATACCTTCGGTCTTTTCGTCAGACCTCTTGTTCCGTAGTTTCACTGACCGGTGCGTCGGTCACCTCCTTTTGCAACCCCTGGTGGGTTGGCTTCTGTGTGTTGACCACCTGGCTGGTCACTTGGTGTGATGTCCACTCTGACCCGTGCGTCAGTCACCTCCTCTTGCAACCCCTGGTGGGTTGGCTTTTGTGGTGCGACCATTTGGCTGGTCGGCTTGGCCTTTGTGGTGCGACCATTTGGCTGGTCGGCTTCACAAGGTGTGTCACGTCGTGTGACTACCTGTGTTCACGAGGTGCGTCACGTCATGTGACTACCTGTGTTTGCTGCCTTGTCAGGCGCTGGTGCGTGCTCATCTCTTCGTACCGTCGTGGTACATCTTCAGTGTAGCGTTGCTCCTTGCGCCGTGTGATCTCTGGTTTTCGTGCACCCACTCCTTTCCTTCTCTAACTGTGGCAGCGCTTCAGACTGTGCCCTTTGGTTGCTTCCCTGGATGCACGTGCTGCGCACTTCCTTCTGATCCTCTTTTGAGACCTGCTGCCTGGACGAGTCTCTTCAAACCTTGCCACCCGAGGCTGGTGCACTCTGGTGTCTTCACTCTTGCAGCGACTACCCCTGGCCAGTAGGCATCCCCGCACTTCACGCAACTTTGGCAGCAGGTTCTTTCCTGGTGGATTCTTCGTATGCGCACTTGTCGGCGTTTGCCACCCCAGTGTGGGCAGTCGTGCATAACCCCACTCTGCTTTCCTGTTGCCTCTTTCCCCTTGCTGCTGTACATTCCACTTATCACCTTTGCTCTCTTTCGTTTTACTCCCCTTGCACTGGAGCAAAGCAGTTCAAACAGGGGCACAGGAGACCATACTGTCTTCTACTTTCTTTGGGGTTTGGCCTTTGAAGGGATTGTGGTCACGTCACTTGCTGTGGTTTACTCAGGCCGGGGGTGGGGGTAGCTCTTGAGAGGGTACAGTCCTTTTCTTCCAAAACCCGGTGTTGTTGGGGCACACCTAGTGCTGTTCAGGCAGGCGTTCTCCCCTATATGCTGCACCAATACTTGAAGAGCTATACCTTGGGCTGCCACCAGGTGGCGTTGCAGGCATCGTCTTTCCTCGTGGTCTGCCTCAGCACGGGTGTGAATGCATGGGCTGATGCACTCCACTCCTCCCGGGCCTCCTCACTACCCGGTGAGGACATTCCATGCCAGCCCGCTGCCTCCGGACGCCTGTTCTCCAGGGTGAGTGCAGCGCATGGCGCAGGGCTGAGGGAATGCCGGTGCATATTCTACCGTATCTTCTCTTTTTTTTTTGATGGGGCCACGGCGTCTCTTCTCCTGCTGCAGGCCGCAACGGTTGCGGTTGGCAGTCTCTGCCGGGCGATTTTCCCGCCTCGGGTCGCCGCACTACTTCCCTGCGGGTAACGGCGGGATCAGCCGTTCACGTTTAACTGTTCCCGCCCCTCGCAGCAAGCCCCTGCACTTCCCGGGCTGTGCGGGGGGGGAGGGGGCTGGAACTGTTACTGGTGGCGATGCGCTGGGACGCAGCTTTCGCTCACGCTGCACGGGGGAGGGGTGAAAAGCTAGTGCTGTTCTCGGGGCCGCCCGTTGCCTTCGGCCGCACCCGCTGAGAGCGGCCGCTTCTTTTGCCCGCAGTGCTCCCCTCGCCCCCACGGCAGCCTCGGTCAGTTCTCGTGCCGCATGGGGCAGGTGTGTAGAGTTTCCACCGATGAGCTGCGGGTGGGCTCCGCTTTTCGTTTCTGCTTCTTCCACCCCTGCGCGGCCCCTCACCTTCGGCCGGCGTGCCTCCTTCTCCCCGCGGGTGGGCTCCGCGTGATTCACACCACTTGCCGGGTCGCGGCCGATGCGGGTGGGCTCCGATCGGTCCGCTCTTCTCCCACGGCACTTCCACACCGGGGGTGGCAACGGCAAACACAACGGGGTCGGGGTGGGCACCCGACTTCCTCTCCTTCTCCCTGGGGCATTTGCACGCCCGCAGGTCTCCGCGGCGGTGCGGGGTGGGCTTCCGGTCACCGTCTTCGTGCCTGGGGCTCTTCGCATGCCCACAGGCGATCAGGCGCTTCTCGCCTGCCGGGGGGGGAGGCCTTCACGCAGCTAGCTCTCTCCACCTTTCCTTATCAGCTGGGCTGCTGCCCACCAGGGCACAGCCCCCTCGTCGCTAGTGTAATGTTGGGCACTAGGCCCGCATGCTGGGTGAAAGGACTCACGCAGGACACATGGTTAGGGGTAATGGGAATGGCCACCAGCACGTGCGCTCGGCCCTTTTATTGACCGCGTCACCTGACACAGTGACGTCGGTGGTGGGTGGGTGTACAGTATATTACATGAGGCTCGAACACTAGAACGTGTCCATGCACGGACACTACACAGACCACAAGCTGCAAAAATAGCCAACCCACTGACCTTTCAGACTAATCCTCCTACTACTGGTAGAGTGTCCCACAACCAGACCTACCCTGCTCAGCCCACTTATACTAGCAACAGGCACTTTGTGACTAATAATTCATTAAATTAAAGAAGCTTCTAACACAAAGAATGGGTGAACTTTATTTTGCTGTGTTTATTTTGCTGTGTTAAACCATAAACAGAATCAAAATCTGACCTGATCTTCAACTTGATTCATGGCCAGGGTATGGTGCTGTAGTCTCAATAGGTGCTGCAGACTGAAGAGAAATGTTGTTCCTGTTAGACTGGGAGGTGTGGTGGTTTGGGCCCGGGAGAAATCTGCTTCCTCCTACCACCCTGTGAAAAATCATTACAATGTTGCTGCTTTCCCTGTGCCAAAGCCTCTGACCCTGACATTAGCAGTGCCTTTCCTTGCAGGTAGTTTCTTTCTCTCGCCTAAACCCTCAGCAAAAGCGAAAGTCATTTGTGCAAAAAGTGAGGCCTGTTTCCTGGCTTTTTTTTTTTTAACTAGAACTGCTGCCTGTGGGATGACCTCACCAGTCCCATAAGCACTGCAGAGCGAGCTTTCGTTTTGAAAGCATTTCTCTGAAATGCTGGCAGTTGCATTTAGGGGGGCCAGGGATTTTTATAGGGGTGCCCTGCCCCTCCAGGCCCCCCCTACAGCCCTGCATACTGCTAATAAAAAGGCCTTAAAACGGCAGTGTGTGGGTTAAAGAGAAATTGCTCATTGCAGGCTCTAAATTGGCCCCCATAAAATACTCTCCTATGTCATTAAAAGTGGAGTAAGATTACCCTTGGCTCTGCAGTGTCCAAATCCTCCATGATGCTGCAGCTTCCTTCGGGTCAAGCTCGGGCTGCATAAAAACTGCAACATGGAGACTGTTGTTTACAAACTCCTCGCTTTGTGACCATCTTTCTGGGGTACACGGAGTAAAGACTGGGTAGGAAAGCAAAAATGGAGCACATTTTTAGTTTTCTGAAATGTGATAGAACCAAAGAAATAATAATAAAAATGTATGTCTGCAAATTTATTGGCCTCATTGGAAAAGTGAACTATCTCAGGTATTCACATAATTAATTCACGAATGGGAGCAGCACAAACACACTCTCATTTTTACATAGCTCAAAAATATTAGTTGAAAATTGCAATCAGTTTTTTGAGACCCTTAATTCATACATCTGTTCTTAGGTCTACAACTAAGCCGTGGGTGCCTACTGTATCTTGGTGACTCTTCTTCCTTGGCAGCTCAGCCACAGCTTCTCTGTGCTTCTTTTTTCTCTCTATAGGTCCTTTGCATTTACCCTTAGTTTTCTGTTTCTCTCCTCAACCCTTTTCCCATTTCCATGGGGCAACTATCTACTCAAACAAACTTTTCACAAATAAATAGACTTGTTTTAAACAGAGCTCAGTTTTGTTTAAGGAAAATGGACTCATTTAAAAGCAATCCTAGCCATGGTGGTCTGCTCATCCATGTTGGTCACTTTCTGCTGACCCCAATTGTTCACCTTCACTATAACTTCTCGCATGGTCCACCCTGCATGGAAACTTGGCAGTTTCAAACCACTTAATGACCTCGTCAGCTCCAGGTGTCAGGACAGCCTTGCACCATATACCATTTACACTGTAAGCTTTTTTTTTAAATTGCACTTGAATATCACATACACTGCCAAGAAATTCAATAGTTTGAATAGTAAAAGTGGCATCATTCTTCTGTTTATTCATTCTACACCAGTTTGCTGTTTTAACAGTGGTGAAGCAGGAACTCCAGGGAGAGCAAGATAGAGGAATGGGGCAGCTGTACTGGTTAAATTGACTAACACTTTATGCAAAAACTGAACGGAAGAAAAGCCCATTCCTACGCAGAACTTTTCCTCTAGTTTCATCTTTATGCATCCACCAAGACGCTTGAACCCAGTTCACTGGAAAATAGGCTAGCACAGTCATTGAAACCTTATGTTCAGTCAGGAAAAATGTCTGATTTATATGGAATATAATTCAGGATTGTCCCTATGTTCCCAGGGGTACCAAGTAGTTCACATCTTTGACCTTGATTATATTGTATGAATCTATTGACCAACTGCCAGAGCCACCCAGTTCACCAAAGTGTAATCCAGTCCTCTCAGTAAAGGGTGCAGTGTTTCAAGGTAGACATCTGGTCTGCTCTAAACCTTATCAATTCTTTCTCCATGTTCTCAAAGCCTAAGCTTTAATCAGCTCTAAGATCCTGTAGTTTCTGGCCAACACTGTAGTTACCAAACATCTGATCTAATGCTGAAACAGAAGTCATCCTGCTATTTCCTCTTCATTGATTCCTGGGTGATTCATTACATTCCATAAAGCTTTTGTGTCAGTGGAAACTTGGCTTTCTTTACGCCTGTTAGATTAAATTTCTGTAGGAAAACATATTAAAATCCTCTATTTCACCCTTCTCTTTCTTTTTCCCCCTTTTCCTGTCTTTCTTTTGTGCTGGATCAAATTACAAGGATGAAAAATAAGTCCAGAGCCCAAATCTAGTGGGAGTGCCAACCAGTGGCGACCACTTGCATAAATTCAGCATTGGTCTGGTCTAGTATGTGTTTAGTATATGTAGAAATTATATTTGTACAAAAATGTATGTTTGACTTGGGTACACGAGGAACATAAGCATAAACATTCTAACACATCTAATAGTCTTGTTATTGTTGTGCTGTTTGTATTCTAGAGGGTGTTATTGTGGTGAGTGTAAATACATGGAAGCACAAGCGAAGAATATCTGCTGCCATCAACACAACTGCATGCTGAAGAACATGAGTGGCTACGACGTGGGCTGCATTACCTCCCACCCAGCGTTTCAGACTGTGGTGTTAGATCCATTTGTCCTGGAGACGGCCTACTACAGCTACCGAATGACGCAGTATAGACGGGGCAAGCTGTTCACTAGTGATCTGAAGTGAGTATGATGACAACAAATGCAAACAAGAAGTAGCGTATGCAGTGGAGCACTGGAAGTTAGACAGAAGGAAAAATACCCAGACTACCTGCAATAATGCATGAAGCGAAACCTCCCGTTGCTGCATATAGGGTTACCATCTTTTGTTCAAGCCAGACCTAAAGAAGGCGATAATGAACTGTTATTTGTAAAGTGCATCCTCTACTAGAGAAAGCGATTTTTGTTCATGATTTAGGACTGCAGAATCACACCTGGCAATGAGGGGTTTATATGTATTTAACACCCTGGATAAAACCTGAAATCCATAATGTTCAAATAATAAAGTACTGACATTTGAATTCCGGTGTATATATCTATAGGCAAACTGTATCCTCAAATTCTCCCAGACACCATTGTAAGGACCCCAAACATGCATATCAAGAAGACCATGAAGGGACTTTAGACCCCATTCTACTTTTCGCCTCCTAAATAAGAGGAGAGGTCAACACAAATAGACATATTGGGCCAGATGTACTTACTTACATGGGACCTCTTCCTACTCTTAAAAATGTTTTTGCCAATATTTACAGTAGGGAAGGGGACTCTTGGGAACCCCTTTCCATTTGCAAATGGGTTGCCACCTCCTTTGTGGTGTCAGTAAAATATGATTGTTTTGCCACTTTTTGTCGCAAAAAGTTAATACATACCATAAGTAATTTGTATTTGGAATGGCAGCCATAAACATGCCCCTTTTAAACACCAATTTAATTTGTTAAACCCTTCTAGCGATTCTGTTACCGAATCACTAAATCAGTTAAGTAGATGCGAAAACCACACTTACTGGTCACAAACCCTGCATTTTGCCAAATCTCAGGGTCTGCGACCAGTAAATGCATTTATGCATGTGACCCACTTTCTCTATTATTAGGTTGAAAGTGCAGACATCAAATGTAAGTCTGATGACAGAGACAACATTAAGTAGAAAAGCTGGAGAACTACATTGAAATAAAACAATTTGACTTGTCCCTACAAAAAGTTAGGAAGTTAGTAAAGTTATATAAGCAACTGTTCAGTCCAAATCATACAGTGGTTTTTTTAGCTTCTAGTTTTTTATAACATTTAAAAAGTTGCAAGTTACTGGTAAAAAGCTGTAACATTTTCTATCTTTTTACCACTCAGGGCAATTATTTTTTCAAAGTTAAAGGTCATTTAGAAGTGGTTCTTAAAGTGGACATTGTTTGGTCAATGTTTTAAAGTTCATGAGAAAAAGCTCGTATTATCATATTAAATCAAATTATTATAGATATTCATAAATGGCTAGGAACATTTGAGGAGGTATTAAGCCTTTTTAAAAATCTTGGCATTTCTTCCTTACCTTTTGAATAATCTATTGAGATTTCTGTTCAGTTTTTTGAGTTAAGGAAACAGCCAAGTGCAGCATTATTATTATAGCTTAATACAGTCGGGCTCTGGCATCGCAGAACATACAACCTAGAGGAAAGACTGGTCTGGTCATGAAGCATAATTAAAGCAGCAGTGTAAAAATATGAAATGTTGCTTTTCTATTTCTTTTTTGCTCTGTTTTTCTAGTTTACAGTGGCAGGCGGAAAGGAGATATTTTTAGCAACATTTCTATTTTTGCACTATAGAAAGCTTATAATCTTTTTGCATGAATCTACAGATTCCAAACTACTGCAGTTAAAACAAGCATTGGCATAGCCAATAGGTCTCGCTTTTGGGACCTTATAAGTATTTAGTTATGCAACTGTTGCATGGCTAAACACTTATAAGGTCCCAAAAGCGAGACCTATTGGCTATGCCAATGCTTGTTTTTATTGAGGAAGGTGGGGTTTGGGTTCGAAAGTGCCTGTAGGTACTTCTTAGCTTCAAGGCCCCGTGCCCTCCTCACAGTGAGTTTTCTCTTCAAATTGGCAGGCATGAAACATAATCGTTGTTACTCGTTTACCTGATACTGTTAACAAGCACTGGCAAATACAATAGGTTTGGCTTGTTTTTAGATGTATGACCATTACTGTATGATATGCCTTTGATAAAAGCTCACAGAGAAGAACCATAATACTGGTCGAATAGAACTATTGGAAGCACATGGTTTTACTTTTCATGTTTATGTCACGCCCTTAATTATTTAGGCCACTACCCTTTAGAATGACTCTCAATTACACGTTAAGGCACGCCCCTTTTAGAGACCCTCACTCATCCCACTTAAAGCTCTGCCTGAAAGGGTGGTTGTTCGTTAAATGGCGATAACTGATTGATGTTCATGTATGTTTTATGGAGCTACGCCTCCTAAAACAAAATCTATGCACAGACATGACAGGTAATTCCCCACAACACTTATATATTCATTTATTCACAATTAGGATTTTGGAAAGTGGGACGGGCCTCCTTTCACACACAATCGTGTACACATAGATCAACTTAACATTGAAAACAACAGTGCTTGAATAAGGAATTTGGGCATCTTTGAAGTAACGGTTGGATAATCACTCTAAAATGGGCCATGTTTGGCCACCTAAAATAATCTTCGGGGGAGGTGAGAACTGACAGCCTCATTCCCACACTCCATCCAGATGGACACAGTGGGCCCGATTCACAGAACTAACTTAAGACAAAATCCTAAACTTACTACTTTTGGTATTCACAGAAGTTAGGATTTTTTCTTAAGTTTGTCTTAAGACAAACTTAAGACAAACTTAAGACAAACTTAAGATAAACTTAAGACAGACTTAAGACAGACTTAAGACAGACTTAAGACAAACTTAAGACAGACTTAAGTTAGGATTTTGTCTTAAGTTTGTCTTAAGTTTGTCTTAAGTTTGTCTTAAGTCTGTCTTAAGTCTGTCTTAAGTCTGTCTTAAGTTTGTCTTAAGTTTGTCTTAAGTTTGTCTTAAGTCTGTCTTAAGTTTGTCTTAAGTCAAACTTAGGACAAAATCCTAACTTCTGTGAATACCAAAAGTAGTAAGTTTAGGATTTTGTCTTAAGTTAGTTCTGTGAATCGGGCCCACAGTATTTCTACCCACCACACAGCCCCCAGACAGGCCCTTATCTTATGTGTTTAGTAAAACCACATGAAAGTTTGACAGCACACAGTACAGCTGGCTTTGAAACCGGTGTGCGAATACGGCACTTTTACATTTTTCTGCCATGAGAAAAACTGCTGAACCTGCGTTTTTGTTCAGTCCAAGAGCAAAACAAATAAATAAATAAATAAACAACAAATGTTATTTCAAATGGATCGAAAAAAGTAACCGATCTCAAATGCGTAGCCCTTTTTATCTGACAGACTAGCCCAGCCTTCATTGGTTCCCCTGTTATTTATCCTACATACAACAGTAAAGAAGGGGAAGACAGACGCTCTGCTTTTAATGACGGTCAAGTGCTGTACTGATGGCCATCACATGACCCACTGATTTAGGCTAGCTAGCGCCCATATTGTTAGGATCGACGGGCAATTGTAAACAACAGAAGAGGAATCCGGATGAACTGCATGCAGCGGCTAAAACAACCCAAACAATGATAAAGTAATGAGGGATACGTGCTAGCAACAGGACAAAACCCTTACAAGCGTACAGACGCGACACACAAACCCGAACACGGCGCACTCGGCAAAGCCACTACAAGATTACACCACTCAGCTGATAGTGCCCCACGCAGCCCCCGCCCTTGTCAACTCTGATTATCTGCAGAGCGCAAAACCCGGTCTCTTTGTAGGTTTTTGGTTTCCGTGGCAAATGCCGTAATATGCTTTAAAATATACGAGAAAAGCCTGTGTTCTCAAAACCAGAAGAGATTTGGCTCCCTGCGGTATCTTAGCAGGAAATCAGCCCGTCAACTTGCTAAGCACTGACACAGCTCAACAACAGACAGCGTGAGTCAGGAACACAAACAGACTTGGGGACTCTGCGAGCAGCAATAGCAACAAGTCGCGAGAGCGAAACTGTCAGAAAGTTTCCCAAACTGCTTACGAAGGGCGAATCTCAAACAAAATCTATTGGCAGACAACCGTCCTCCTAATACCAGCCTTGGCAGAGGCGACAGCCCCTAAACATAAGTATCAATCCATGTTTGTTAGAAAGTGGGATACGGTACATTACCTCAGGATAGGAAGCCATTATACAGAGCTGGTCAACCAAGGAAGTCTAACTACAACTCCCAGATCCCGTACAATCCACCCCCGCACTTAACCCACGAGTGGTAGGGTTTAATCCTTCTGAGCTCCTCTCGGATCTCAAATAAAATTCAATATCGTAAACCCTCTGGAAGGAAGTATTTGTGGCGGTGTTTTATCTTTTGCACTACTGCAGTATACTGCAGGAGAAGGGATCGAGCCGCAAGTTACTGACACATTCTAAACTAAAGAGGTGTTTTAGAATAGTGACTACAATAACAAGACAAGCCCGGCGGAGCGTGGCGCGCGCGCTTGGCGGGGGCAGGGGAGCGCATTCTAGGCAGAGGAGCGGACCCTTTGAAGTGCGATGCCAAACGGATTGCATGGCGGCACGATGCGAGTGATTGTGCACGTGCTCGCCGTGCAATCCGCTTTTCGGAGCACTTTTAAATGCCCCTTACAATAGTCTCGCCTTGTGATCGCTTACGCGATAGCAAGGCGAGACCTAAAAAAACTTTAAAAACTGACTTGTATCAAACTGACTCTTATCTTTTTGGAACAAATATTTAACAGATTTTCTGGTTTGTTTATTTTTTCGCTGGAGATACTATTTTTATTCTTCATATTTGCAAACATCCTCTCTCTTTCATATACGAGAGCTACACACTGAGGATTTAAGTGGTTTGAGGGAAAGGTGAGGGTGTCACCATGTATTATCTGGGATGGTAAGGAAATTAAAGTCAAGGGCCTTGTACCTCAATTTGATCATAGAACCCCTCGGTGAAAGTCAGTTGTAAAAAGCTGTGAGCTTTAGGTGGGGGAGACTTGTGGGCTGTTCAAGTTATTTCCCTTTTTTTGGGTGTTGTTTTGGTGCCCATTTCACAATAAATGTATGTGTGGTAAGTAGGTTATCGCAAAAAGTGTTTTTGGATGCCTTAGTAGACAATTACATAATTTGGGCTATGTTGAGTGTATCATAAGAGTTCTGTTTTAACATGCTTTTGTAGGGTGGTGTGTAATATGTCTTGGGAGGCGGTCCATTTGTGAGCATGTTACAACCCCATTAAATCATGTAAAAGCGGAGGAGGAGCCAAGATGGCGATCGGGACGGCAGCGTAGGCTCCCGGCTCCGTGCACCTCCGCACCCTGCACAGATATCCTGCATGAGATCCTCAGCCTGTGCTATCGGCCCGGGTTTGTGAACGCGAGCGGTACCTGATCGTGTGACCCCGAAGTTTCTGGCAGCGGTACCGCCGGAGAAATGTCCGACTGAAGTTTGCGGCCTCCGCAACCCTGGAACCGGGACCTCGAGTGGACACCATGGCCGGGCGGCAGTGCAACAACAGCGGCCTTTGGTGACTGGGTGCGGTCGGACAACCGGAGTGGTCCGAATATCGGCCTATGTTTCGCCGTGGTCGTTCCCGCCACTACGCGTAGCGGAACGGGTGCGTGCCTGAGGTGGCAACTCCAAGACTCTCCGGCGATTGCCTCAACCTTCGCTGTGAGCTGCCCGGACGCCGCCCGTAACTCGCCTCGATTCTTGCGGGCTGCTCCCGGATTTTCGCGGGCGCTGGTCCGTGGTGGGGACGACTGTGGCCTGTGACCACACACCGGACACATTATCTGCCTGCCCCCGGAACCCTGTTTCCAGTGACAAGGAACCCGAGGCGCTTGTGCCTGAGTCCCGGTCCCGAGCTGGTTTGGACCTACCCAGCGGCCATTTTGATAGGACAGTGTCCACCATCCTGTACACTGGGTTGCAGCAGGATTGGGAGGGTGCGACTCTGAGGAGCGTAGCGGAGCGAACCCCGGGAGCTGTACTGGGGTACGGTGACCTTATCAAAGCTCTCGGCGCCCTTCATTCCGCCTTGGTTCACGGCGCCCGGGTGTTGGGGGGTAAGCTCGATGGAGTGACATCAGCGTTGGAACAGTTGCGGCCTGCCTGTCCCCAGGTACGCTGGGACTTCTTGCGCTGCACACGGGAGGACAGTGTCGTGGCCGCCCCTGTGAATGGCGCACACCTGGACACTCCGGACAGTATATTAACGTGCGATCAGCTGGCTGTGGATCTGGTCTGCTCCGGAGGTTCTGGACCTGAGTGGGGGGTGGCGGCCCTGTCCCGTGCACGGCCTCCGGCGACTCAGGCAACATCCAAGCAACGGTCGCCTGCTCTGCCTGATTCTGCCCTCCTGGACCTGGCGTGCAGTGTAAATCCTGGGTCGGTACTGGGAAAGACGACCCTCCATAGGGCTGACTGTGTCGATCTTCAGAGCCTTCTACCCTGCCTGTGTATGTCGCTTCCTGATCTTTATTGGACGTTTCTCTTCCTGGCAATATTGGACATGGCACTGGGTCGAGGGGTATGCATGGGTAGGTTTGCAAAGAGTGGCCAAGGATGAGGCTGACCCTCCAGAGGTGGTCATCTAATAGGAGGGCGGACTCGGGAGTTGTGTGCTCTCACGGCATAACTGTTAGTGTACTGAATGCGTAATGCTCCTTACTTACTTTGATAGGGTCGATTTTGTGTTGTTTATTGTATGCTTTGCGGGAAAACAGATGGTGCGGGAGGGAGCAGCCGGGGGCAAGTTTTGCAGGCCCTCCTCCAGTTTATTAATACTCTCTCTACCCCCCCATCTGGTGGGGGCTCTTTTCCTACTCCTTTTCCTCTGTTTCTTCTATATTTCGGGTCTGGTTCCGGGGCGACAGGCACACTGCTGGGGGGGGGGGCCGTACTCATCTGCAGAGGTGCAGGGTGGGGGGTTGGGGGAGGGGATTCTTTAGTCTTTAACTCCTTTTTCCATGGCCTCCTTTTCTTCTCTTCTTCTTCTTTGCCTTTTTCTGGGATCAGCATGGTAGACCTCCTTTGTTGTTAATCACTGCTGTTTCCTGAGTGCCATAATTTCCGTGGGGTTTCCTGGGTCTTAGGGCAGGGGGTTGCAGGCGCAAATGGCCGTGTTATTCCTCTACATCCTGAACTTCCTGTCTCAGCGCCATTGCTTAGATAGACTGCTGCTTATTGTTTACGTTCATCATTCGGCCTGCCATTTTTCGCTGCTGGGAAACTGTTTGGCACCTGATCCTTCCATCCTCTTCTATTATAAAATGTAAACCTATATTATCCTGATCTCCTAATTGGGCCGTTCTGAGACTGAGAGTATGCTAGCGTCGAGATTCTGCTCCCCGAGGTGCTGACTGTGATAGAATTGCTTTTTGTTATTCTGACTGTTTAGCGGCCGGCCCCGGAGGTTGTAGGCCCATACGTGTAATTGATTGGAATATCAATAAAGGTTTTTCAAAAAAAAAAAAAAAAATCATGTAAAAGCACATATTCAGGACTACCAGGTGCAAAACCCTAAACTTCTTCTGCTTCTGCTTTTAGAAACTACCGTCCGTACCTCTACACGGCATACCGGCAGCTGATGAGGTGGTGCTGGGGGATGCTAGGAAATGACAACCACACGGACCTGCCAGCCTGTGCCATAACTGCAGTCCGCATCACTTTCCATTCTGGTTATTCACGCTTGTAGATTAATTTTGAAAATATGTTTCATTCAAATTTTTGTACAGTTTACAAAATTCAATAAAAAGACATTTATCTATGGTGCACTAATCGCCAGTTTCTCTCAAATCCTTTATTGCAAAATAGTTGGTGGTGCAACAGAGTTAAGAGCAGGAATTGTTGGAAGGGACTAGTGATTACCTTAATTAGTGTATTATACTTTCCACCCAGTGAGACTGCTCCGAGAGTGCATTGGCATCACTTTTTATGTTCTTATTTATCATGCCTTGATTGGCGGCATTCTACAGTGAGCCAGTAATTTTCTGGCTGGCAGGGATAGGCCATGCTTTGGTTACTTTCTGAATAAAATCTCTTTCTTTCTACAAGGTGTTACAACATAATTTTGGCTGCGAGTTACAGCCAGCACAGCATCCAGTTACACATGAGGTTATTTTATCATGATATAACCAACTATGGGCGTGATTACGATCTTGGCAGACAGAGTAGCTCCATGACAAACGTGACAAATATCACGTCTGCCAAATTGCAATTCCATTATATACTATGGAACTTGATTTACGGCAGACGGAATATCGGTCACGTTTGGGACGAAGTATCCCAGGCGCCAAGATAGTAATCTAGCCCTAAGTCTACTCATCTTAAGTGTATTCCTTGCTCTTTACTGAGTTCACAGTGAGCCTGTGTATAAATAAAAGTGCGATTACATGCTACGGCCACCCGCAGAGCGCATGTCACAGCTCAATTAACTGGCCAATGGTGCTCATACCACTGCAACAGTAAACTCACAGATATAAGAAGATCAGGGCACTCGAAAACCTGCACCAATCAAAATAATACAATGTTGTAAATGAGTAAAGCTATGGTGCAAAGAGCCAGGGACGTGACCTTCATACGCCCCTAATATTTGGTGTCACCCAAAAAAATGCATAAGACAGAAGTGGCTCAGCACACAACTTAAATACAAATATTATGGACAAAATTATTTGTCAAAATCAATAAACAAACAAATATGTGTTGTATCCCCAAAGATTCACGATAAACTTCGAAGTCTTGAAGATGAATTTTTCTTTATTTGATAGTTCAGATTTTTTGATTTAAAAATACAGCATACAGTTCATAGCCAGTTCATAGCCGACGCGTTTCGTCTCTACGGGACTTCTTCAAGGCTATAAGGATACATATATAAGACATACATTATTATATACAGTTAAAATTACATAAAAAAGACGAAAATATGCTATTATCACTTCATTGGACATAAGAAATGTACTAAGATAATACTTTAGATCTTGAAGTGATAATAGCATCTTTTCGTCTTTTTTTATGTAATTTTAACTGTATATAATAATGTATGTCTTATATATGTATCCTTATAGCCTTGAAGAAGTCCCGTAGGGACGAAACGCGTCGGCTATGAACTGGCTATGAACTGTATGCTGTATTTTTAAATAAAAAAATCTGAACTATCAAATAAAGAAAAATTCATCTTCAAGACTTCGAAGTTTATCGTGAATCTTTGGGGATACAACACATATTTGTTTGTTTATTGATTTTGACAAATAATTTTGTCCATAATATTTGTATTTAAGTTGTGTGCTGAGCCACTTCTGTCTTGAACAGTAAACTCACAGGCAGCAACCAATCTACATCGCAAATTTATTTTCTACTGCAAACCTACTGTTCCTCACTGTATCGTTCCAGCCTGCCCTCCTGCTCTGACTCTCACGCTATTTTGTTGTTAGGTTTCCTATTAACCCCTTCGACGCTCATGACGGAACCGTTCCGTCATGAGCGTCGGTTGAGCTGTGCTCATGACGGCACGCCCGCGCAGGTAACGGTCAGCACAGCGGGGGAATCCGCCCCGCATGGAAGGGGTTAAAGGAATGGACCTTATGAAAAATAATGCCCAGAAGGTCATTGTATTTGTTTTAAGATAGTTATATTGCACCATAATTAAACTGAATATCAAATACTTTGCACACAGTGCTTTCAACATGAAATCTTCATCTATAATCCCACCACCAATATTCTTGACATATTTAGGCAACCCAGCAAAGGAATGGGAAAAATGGATGGACACGATTAAAAACTTTGGAATCCATGGATGGTCTAGACTTTTGTCTTAACAGAAAGAAAGCATTTGTTTTTTGATGAACGTGGAAAACAAAACACAGCAGGAATTGAGATACCTGCAGAAGGCTTTGGAACAAGATGTCCAACCAATTCGGGATGCCTATAAAGAAGAAATACACATTTATAGAAATCATTGGGTGCATGCATTATTAGAAATATGGGACAACATCACTACTATATTCTAATTTATATCACATTGCGGAAAAAAAAAAAAATTGGAGGGAAGATGTCATATTTGATTTAATTTGACTTTATGACGGGATCCTACAAAACAACCTTTCGGTCCTGACGAAAGCCATTGACCCATGGGCTCAAAGTTGGCTGAAGCCTGTTGACGTGGCTCTTCCAGAGATACATGTGAGAGACACCAAATACCTCTCTTTTCTCATATCACATTTTTAATCAGACCACTACCTTTGAACTTCTTAATAAAGTGTGTCCTTTCTAAAGTTAGGAGGTATATTTAAAACCTTTTTCCTCACATGGTGGATCCCATATGCCCTTGAATTCAAGAGACAATCCCTCCTGGTGAAGGAAAAGGCCCAATGATGTAATGATCAGTGGCTAAGGACGTCTACAGGAGACATGCCTTTAGCGGAACAATACTGTTGAAGGTCTCGCAACAATTTTGGTGTTGCCCCCCCCCATCCCCCATCTCAACACAACTCTTCCACTCCTTTTTAATATTTTATATGTTCATTTAAGGAACGTTGAGTGGAACTTTAACTTCTCCCCCCTCTTTTGATTCTTGAGATCATAGCACACAGTCACATATGTGGATGTATTATATGCATTCCTTATTATTCCCATATGGGTGTTTGCACACTCAGCCAGCAGTTCTATTTTCCATCAGTGCAACCTAGAACCTGGTTAGCTTGCACTCAGTGTTTTCTTAGAATCATTTGTCACAGCTGCACCTAATTTTAGGTGAACATGTTGGGTCATTTGACTTTCACAATGCCCCACTGCATGTAATTCCGATCCAATCTGTACAGTCCAGGGAATGTGCGCTGCACATCATGCAGAAGAAGCCCAGTTAAAGAGAAATAACTTTTCTATCTTCTGGTTGAGTCAGTCTCACTGTCTGGTTATGGTGTCCTTGGCCAGTTGTTACATTGTGTGGTAAAATAAGATCCCCCTCTGGGTATAGTGGTCTAAGCTTTGTGAAGCAGACCAGGCCCCCACTTTTTTGCTAGGTCTCCAGTGACTCAGATTCAGTATATGGAGTGGGTGGAGGGGTAAGCTATTCTTCTGCAGGTTCTAATAATCCCCTACAGGCAAATTAGTGTTTTCAGCAGACTCTGTCTGGACCTCCTGTACAGTACTTCAAGAGCTGAGAATCTTGGTATGAGTCTGAACATCATCTTCAGGAGAAAGCAGAGGAGGGCAAGATCCCCACATGCTCAGGTAGCATCTCCTATTTCACTAGTACTGAAGAAGCAAAATACCAGGAGAACAGCCCGCGGACACATTCACAGATTATTTATGGGGTTAGCCTACAGTCCACACCAGATCCAGCAGTCGGGTAACAGGGCATTCCTATCAAGCCAGTAGTCCAGCTCACCCGTCATCATCTTTACCAGGCACTCCAGGGGCCCTCAACTCCAAACATCACTGGGCCAACTGGGCTGGTGGAGAGATTCCTGATATGCTCATCCTTCTTTGTTCCAGAAATTATTTTTGATATCAGCTAGTGTCAAATTAAAAATACATGACTATGCACGTTCCTCACTGTCAGATCCCTCCTTTTCTGGAGAAGGCCTTTGTGATTCTAACCCTAAGGCAGCTACCTCCCAAGGCACTGGTACAAGGATCCTAATAGAGAGTCCAGGACCACAGTACCAATACAAATGAAGAAGAGTGCAGGGGATTATGCAGATATACATCTTACAAGAAAAACCTGACCAGTTCTTGCCAGTTCAATGCGTGCTGCCTCTAGGCGCAACCTAAAAAGTACCTCCAGTGTTGCATAGTAATAGCGATTTTGAAAAGTCTGCAGGGGCCGTGTGAGGTGCGCTCTGTCTCGGTGATTAATGGGGGTGAGAGCCGTGTGATGGCAGGGAAGTTGTAAAACTTGCTACGGCATGAATTCCTATGCTGTAGGTTTAAAAACAACAGTGATGTGGTTGAAAACTATGGCGGAGGGTGTTGGTCAACAAGAGAGACTGCAAGCACATGCTCTGTCCACGAATGCTGTTCTAAAATTAAAAAAGAGTACCTGCAGGCAGTGGAAAAACTAGCCTCTGGCCAGTGACTGAAGATGTACTTGGACCATGCTCCACGCCATGGCATGGACAGGCAAAGCAGGAAGATGTGCAAACTGACCAATGAGAAACATGTAAAATAGAGTGATGTTGAAATCAACAAACGGTATGGGTAAATAATGGGCGGGTTCTAAGACCCTTTTAAGATTTTTATTTTTTAATACAAGAGGTTTGTCAAGCCCAGAGCAAGCGATGTGCAGACGTAACCTAAAAAGGCTCTGATGGCCTTATTGGCATGCGTTTCCATTAAATGAGCCCCTCCTAATCAAACAGCACATTATGAAAGATACTCAGGAAGCTTAGAAGAACTCAGATCTGAGCTGACCATACTCAGTCTATGAATAACACCCACAGGGCACCAAAGATAATACATTGTTCTTTTCTTCAACCTATCCAGTTTAGTCTTCTAGAACTATTTGATCTGAAACAGTTTCTCCTTCTCCAGGCATTCAAAGAAGTGATTTTATCTCAGGTAATAATCTGGTGCTTTAAGACCACAGAAAATGCTTTAGATTTGTCACCTAGCAAACAAGTAACAGTTTTCTAAAGCACTCAAATACGGAAGTGTCTTGGAGTTAGCGACCTCCAGATAGGATTAAGGGACAGATGGCCTACTTTAAAGAAGAAACAAAGCCATGTCTGTAATGATTTCCTGAAGGGGACAAGCTTTGTTTAAGATCTTATAGACAGGGGCAAAGAATTCCAGGGTTTGCAAGCTAAAAATTAAAAGCTTGTGCCTCCCCATCTAGTCCTCTTTATTTTGGGGGTAGCCGCTGATCTGGTCTCGGAAGATCTTAACTCAGACACGGAACATACCACTTCAAGGTCTTTTGTGCAGGGCCTTATGCACTATGCAGAGAGCCTTGAATGTTACTCTTTCAGATACGGGCAGCCAATGAATGTCAGGAGCAGAGCACTAGGATCCAGCTTTGGGAGGTCAGCCTAAGATGGTCCTCCTCCTGTCTCTAAGATGGTGGATGGATTCTCTCAGTCTGATATTGGACAGCTGCTTCAGCATTTCTGGTGACTATGGATTATTTAGAGGGCTTACTGTTGTGCCATTATGTGACAGACCAGATGCATCCCACTTCATTAATACACTGGGCCAAATGTCAATCAGATTGGCTCCTAAAATATTTCAATCACCGAGCAGGTAAAAGGTGATCATATTTCCTGAACTTTGCCCTCTCAAATCCATATCATGGCTTCACTTACTCCTCTACAAACTGTAAAATTGGAAAGGGCTAATTCAATACATAATCTCTCACTTTGATTTCCACTTTGGTGATGCTTAAACTACAGTTGGGCACATTCAACAGTTTCTTATCTACATAAAAAGGCATGGCAGGTCAAGCCGAGAGCTTTGAATTTTTGCTTCTTTGCCTTTGGTCATCTGGACTCCGATCTTTCGCATCTCACATCAAAACCAAATGCTTTGCCAGGAGTCATAGCTCACTGAGAGACAGTTCCATAAGCAATTAGGTGGCAAGTTTGCCATCACTCCAATCCTGTCCTGCCTGATGGAGATGCTGCATCTCCATCACAAGATGTTATTTGACTCCAGTTAAAAGAGGTTCTTCTTACAATGGATGAGGCAAGCCCTTACCTGCCTTACATTTTAAATAACAGTTCTGCCAGTTCGCAACTCCCACACGGCTCCTACATCTTCCGATATATTCATGGAATGTCTCATTTTTGGAGCACAAACTCTCTTCTAGATTCACATGCTATGCATTGTTCTGCCATCTGACTATTAGGCCTGGAACTTTGATATTTCCCTGTCTTTTATCTTCCTTAACCCCTTCGCTGCTAGGCCTTTTCCCCTCCTGTGCTAAGCCTTTTTTGGGCTATTTGGGGTAGTGCGCGCTTAGGCCCCTGTAACGTTTTGACCACATTAGGTATCCACGCTAAATTTGCGTCCTTTTCTTCCAACATCATGAGGATTCTAAAGGTACCCAGGGTTTGTGGATTATCCTAGAAAGTTCCCAGAAATTAGTCAAAATACAGCAAAATTTTGTTTTTTGGGTGAAAAACGGGGAAAAGTGGCTGCAAATGAAAGCGTCTGGGTTTTTCTATGTAAATGATATCAAAAAAGGGTTTGTGGGGCTGAAATCACCATTTCTCCAGCTTTTAGGGAAAGATAGATTTTTGTCAGAAATCCAACATTTTTTACACAGTTTTGACATTTTACTGGGACATACCCTATTCTTGCTATTTCTTGTGCTTTCAACCTCCTTTCAGATAATGGTAGAAATGGGTAGAAAAGCAACAATGGATCCTGAAAAGCTATACGTTTTTGAAAAGTGGACAAAATTCTGAATTCAGCAAGGGGTCATTTGTGTAGATCCATCAAGGTTTCTTTATAGAAACTAACAGTTAAATATAGGAAAAATTAAAAACTTGTTGAAAAAAGCAGCCTTTTGTGTCAACGTTTTCACCTGTAACTTCTTTTAATTATGACATCTCTATGAAAGCAATGTACCGTTACATCCGCTGGACCTTCCTGGTTGTGGGGATATATGGGACTTGTAGGTTCACTAAGAGCCCAACAAACCCAGAGTAAAAAACTGTGCAGCATTTTGTAATGTTTTTTTTTTTTGTTCCAGGTATATAGCAATTATTGTGTGAAAATGTATACATGGAAAAATTGGTGTGAAAGACACCTATGTATTTCTGAAATGGGAACAAATTATAGAGTTTAGAAACAGTGCATATTTGCACATTTTCGAAATTGGGAATACTCATACTTGCATGACAATTATTGGTCATTTTTCAAAATGACTTTTTTTTTTACACAATGTCATTTGGAAGGGAGAAATGCATCAAAAATCAATAGGTATTAACAGTTGCTTTACAAATCTGAACTACCCTAAAAATTGTACCTCACTTGTGTGGGTAGGCATAGTGCCCACGACAGGAAGTAGCTCAAAACCTAAGGTGAACACACCACATTTTCACACTGAAAATGTACACATTTTTTGTGAAGAGTCTAGCTGTAGTTTTTGAACCCTAGCTCTGCCGGCACCTAGGGAAACCTAGCAAACCTATACATTTTTGAAAACTAGACACCCAGGGGAATCCAGGATGGGGTGACTGCCTCCCACCATGATCTGTTACCCAGAATCCCTTGCAAACCTAAAAATTGACAACAAAAAAAACTTTTTCCCCACATTTCTGTGATGGAAAGTTCTGGAATCTGCGTGGATCCATAAATTTCCACCCACCCCGCGTTCCCCAAAGTCCTACGAGAATAATGGTACCTCACTTGTGGGGCCGGCCTAGTGCCCGCGACAGGAAACGGCGCAAAATGCAACGTGGTCACACCTCAATTTTGCAGTGAAAAATGACCCTTTTTTGGCAAAGTGATTAGCTGTAGTTTTTTAACCCTAGCCCTGTCGGCACCTAGGGAAACCTAGCAAACCTATATATTTTTGAAAACTACACACCCAGGGGAATCCAGGATGGGGTGACTTGACTGCCTCCCACCATGGTCTGGTACCCAGAATCCCTTGCAAACGTAAAAAATTGACAAACAAAACACATTTTCCCCACATTTCTGTGATGGAAAGTTCTGGAATCTGTGTGGATCCACAATTTTCCACCCACCCCGCGTTGCCCAAAGTCCTATGAGAAAAATGGTACCTCACTTGTGCGGGTCGGCCTAGTGCCCGCGACAGGAAACGGCGCAAAACGCAACGTGGTCACACCTCAATTTTGGAGTGAAAATTTACCCTTTTTTGGCAAAGTGACTAGCTGTAGTTTTTAAACGCTAGCCCTGCCGGCACCAAGGGAAACCTAGCAAACCTATATATGTTTGAAAACTAGACATCCAGGGGAATCCAAGATGGGGTGACTTGATTGCCTCCCACCATGGTCTGTTACCCAGAATCCCTTGCAAACGTAAAAAATTGACAAAAAAACACATTTTCCCCACATTTCTGTGATGGAAAGTTCTGGAATCTGCGTGGATCCACAAATTTCCACCCACCCCGCGTTGCCCAAAGTCCTACAAGAAAAATGGTACCTCACTTATGCGGGTCGGCCTAGTGCCCGCGACAGGAAATGGCGCAAAACGCAACGTGGTCACACCTAAATTTTGCAGTTAAAAATGACCCTTTTTTGGCAAAGTGACTAGCTGTAGTTTTTTAACCCTAGCCCTGCAAGGCAACTAGGGAAACCTAGCAAACCTATATATTTGTGAAAACTAGACACCCAGGGGAATCCATGATGGGGTGACTTGACTGCCTCCCACCATAGTCTGTTACCCAGAATCCCTTGCAAACGTAAAAAATTGACAAAAAAAACACATTTTCCCCACATTTCTGTGATAGAAAGTTCTGGAATCTGCGTGGATGAACAAATTTCCACCCACCCCGCGTTGCCCAAAGTCCTACGAGAAAAATGGTACCTCACTTGTGTGGGAGGCCCAAGTACCCGCGGCAGGCAAGGGCCCAAAACGTTTTTTTGATAGGCAATGTGGATTTCGCCTCACCAAGTTTTGGGCCCTTGCCTGCCGCGGGTACTTGGGCCTCCCACACAAGTGAGGCACCATTTTTACCGGGAGACCTGGGGGAACGCTGGGTGGTGGTAAATTTGTGTGAGCCCGGTGATGCCACAACTTTCCCACACCAAAATGTGTGAAAAAAGTGCTTTTTTCAGCAAAAATTGAGGTTTGCAGGGGATTCTGGGTAAGGAAACGTTGGGGGATCCACGCAAGCCATACCTCCCTGGAAGCCGCCGGGTGTCTTGTTTTCAGAAATGTGTGGGTTTGGTAGGCTTTCCTAGATGGCCGCCGAGCACCGGGCCACAAACCAAAGTGACCCCCTTGCAAAACCAGATAGTTTAGACATAATTATTGGTTTGTTTCTACAGCGTGAGAATTTTGGAACAATATTGCAATGAAAATGTGGCAGACATATTGAGGTTTGCAGGACATTGGGGGAAAAAAAAATGTTGATTTCACAAGAGAGACATCACCATGAACTCCCAAGGGTTTTCAACAATATCTACAGTTGGTGGGTTATTCTTACATGGAAAGTACACCTTGGCAGAGAAACTAAAGACAAAGATTCCTGCACAACCATCTTTTCCTCAAACACACACGTACTGGTTGGATTTGGCACAAGGGCGAGTCATGGTTCAGTGTATTAAATTTTATTAACAAGAGATTTCACAAAAATGAAATGCACTGTCAATAATTAAATTCACAAAAAACCAAACCAGTGACTCGCAGCTCGTGAGCTGTAAAGCCACGTCAAGGCACCAACCACTTTACAGGCCATTCACACACCTTTCATACATGATACAAACAAGACCATTTGCACCACCAGGCACAAAAGCAAAACACATTACAAAATTCACAAAAAGGGACACCCTGCTTCAGAAAGACAAATATTACTGCACAGCAATCTAATCCTCAAGCACACACACATACTGGTTGGATTTGGCAAGAGGGTGAGTGATGGTTCAGTATATACAATTGTATTAGCAAGTGATTTCACAAAAATGAAAAACACTGTTAATAATTGAAAGGGCGAGAAACTGAACCATTGACTCACAGCTCGTGAGCTGTAAAGCCACAACAAGGCACCAACCTCTTTACAGGCCATTCATACACCTTTCATACGTGTGAGACATACAAAACCATTCACACCGCCAGCCGTGGGCCCATCACATAACAAAACTCACACCATTCAAGGGCCCATCACTTTCACACGCCAACATTCCTGACACAGCAACTACACAAGCTAATGGATTGCGTGGAGTGGCACTCAGCTAGCAGTGTGTATAGTGACCAGCAGCAAGTCACTACTCACACACAGCCAGCTGAGCGCCAGTCCACACACACCGCTAGCAGAGCGCCAGTCCACGCACACCGCTAGCCAAACACCAGTCCACGCACACCGCTAGCCAAGCGCCAGTCCAGGCACACCGCCAGCCAATCGCCAGTCCAGGCACACCGGCAGCCAATCGCCAATCCACGCACACCGCCAGCCAAGCTCCAGTCCACGCACACCGCCAGCCAAGTACCAGTCCACGCACACCGCCAGCCAAGCACCATTCCACGCACACCGCCAGCCAAGCTCCAGTCCACGCACACCACCAGCCAAGCACCAGTCCACGCACACCACCAGCCAAGCTCCAGTCCACGCACACCACCAGCCAAGCACCAGTCCACGCACACCGCCAGTCCATGCACACCGCCAGTCCACGCACACCGCCAGCCAAGCACCATTCCACACACACCACCAACCAAGTGCCAGTCCACACACACCAACAGCCAAGCACCAGCCTACACACACCGCCATCACATTTAGAATTTTTTTAGAAAAAAAAAACACAAACAAATCACAAATAGATACAAATCTTCAAACACAAAATCAGCAACTAAATACATTGCACTAACACCAACCTTGAAAGAGAATCAAATTTTCAAAAGAATACATACCAGGCAGTTCACTTTACCACTCATGACTGCTCCCAAAATTTCTTTTGCGTGTGGTACGCTCTAAAACAAGCAGGGACACACAGTCCAGGTTGAGAAGGACAGTCGGGGCAGTACATACGACTCTCCTTCCGCGTACCTTTTCGCCAACAGACTCTACATCTCCTACTGGGAAAATGTTTTGAGGGTGTGGGAGGAATGTGATCAGGAAAGTGGCGATCTTTCAATCTAGCAACATCCTCCACCACTCCAACTCTAGGAACACTTGCCTGTTCCACTACAACAAGGCTGCCTATAACAGACTCCTGAAACTTAGCAAAAGTCATCTTTGACTCATGGCAAGAATCCTGGAACACAACAAAAGCATTAAACATTGCCAAGTGGAAAAGATGAATAGCCAACTTCTTGTACCAAATGTAAGCCTTACGAAGAGCAGTGTAAGGTTCCAACCTCTGATCTACTCTGTCAACACCACCCATGTGCCTATTATAGTCTAAAATGCACACAGGTTTGCGCGCTTCAGCGACCTGACCCCAAACAGTCACAGGTGCAGTCCTTTCATCTTGGATGGTAGTCAGCATGTAGACATCTGTCCTGTCTGAAAACTTTACAGCAAGAAGCTCCTCGCAATGCAACGCACTGCACTGTCCCCGCACAAGCTTTTGACAAACCAGTTCTTTTGGGAAACCTTTACGGTTAGAGCGGATTGTGCAACAAGCAACAGTGTCCACTTTGTCCAATTCCCTGAACAACCGCACACCAGTGTAGAGGTTATCTACATATAAATGGTGGCCTTTGTTATAAAATCCTCTACCAAGTTCCCAAACAATTTTCTCAGTCACTCCAAAAGTGGACGGACAACCAGGGGGGTTAATCCTGGATTCCTTACTGTTGTACACCCTGAAGTTAGAGACATATCCAGTCCTACTGTCACACAGCATATACAGCTTTATTCCATAGCGTGCCCTCTTACTAGGAATGTATTGCCTAAAAACCAAGCGGCCCTTGAACAACACCAAAGACTCATCCACTGCAATTTGTTTCCCAGGAGCATAGATCTCAGGAAATCGATCAACAAAGTGATCAAGGACAGGCCTAATCTTAAAAAGACGGTCACAATCAGGGTGATCTCGTGGCAACGCTAAACCATTATCAACAAAATGCATCATCCGAAGCAGAAGCAAATACCTGTCACGACTCATGACTGCCGGAAAAATAGACGTTGCCATCAAGGGACTGCTAGACCAATATGAAGACATTGATGGCTTCCTTAGCAAGCCCATCAAAAAAGTTAAACCCAAGAACTTCTTCATCTCTTCAAGATTTGTGGGAGTCCACCGGGTAGCACTAGAGTGTGGCTTAAGACTGGCACTGTTGTCCCTCAAAAACTGTTCGGCATACAAATTAGTCTGCTCAACAATCTCTGCCAAAAACACATCGTCCATAAACAACTGAAAAAAATGTATTGGCAAAAAGTTTTCAGTATTCACTCTACACCCTGGAACACCAGTAAACTCTGGCAATGCCGGCTGCACCATGCCAGGGGCAACCCAGAGGTCATCACTTTCAAAGGGAAGCCTTGCAACCCCAGCCTGCAGCCCAGATGCCTCTTGCCGCACTACACCAACGGGAAGCCTTGCAGCCGCAGGCTGCAGCCCAGAAGCCTCTTGCCGCACTACACCAACGGGAAGCCTTGCAGCCCCAGGCTGCAGCCCAGATGCCTCTTGCCGCACTATCGGCACATCAGTCTCCTCCTCTAACACAGGCACTTCATCCGCACTAAGAGTATCTTCATCATCCGATGACTCCATATGGAGAGAAAACTCACTGCCAGAATCGTCCCCTGCCTCCTCTCCCTCAGATGCAGAATCAGTCTCTGAACCATGGTCAGAGGAAGACTCAAGCAGCAAACCAACAACCTGCTGAGCAGTAATGCTGCGGCTAGCCATTATACTTACTAAGATAGAAGACTGCATAAACAAGTCAACAACAACCAACAATGTGCAAACCAAGTAAGTAAAGAAATGTGTACCTTTATCACAAAGATCAATGTACTCAAAAGCTATAGAATTCAATTACAAGAGACAGCTACACTCACCAGAACCTACTCTGCAGTGACACAGCAAAAACCAACGATATCCGACTAGAAAGAAGAAAAAAAAAAATAATTACTCACAAGACAACAAAATACACATCGAGCACAAATGCAAACAGTTTTTGACACTCAAAAACCAAACATACTGGTATTATTACACCATTGCAAAACAAATCATGCAGAGAAATGAAACACATTTACATTGCACAAAAAAAAGTCTCTTACCAAACTACACAAACAGCAGAACCACCAGTAACGAAACGGCAAACTGGAAAGAGCAAAAGCCTTCACCTAGAACAAAACAGTAAAAAAAAAACAATAAACATTATAACATGCTATGTTATTACCCAAATGGTCAATCGGGTTGTGTGCCAGGTGGGGCAGAAAACAGCAGGAAAAAAAAGGCTACTCTGTCCCAGGGCGGGTGGGCCAAATACATATTATAAAAATTGCACCCTGGAAGCGACCCTTGCCCAAGGGGTCACTTCCTTTTTTATTTACACTAATTCCCTGGTGTCTAGTGGGCTTTTCTGCCCCCCCCCCGGGACCAGAAACGGCTACACAAAAGACCGATCTGCCCCCAGGGGGGGCAGAAAAGTCTTGAACAATATTTGGGCCCCCAGGAAGCGACCCTTGCCCAAGGGGCCGCTTCCTTTACTCAAAAAAACACACCCCTGGTGTCTAGTGGGCTTTTCTGCCCCCCTGGGAGCGGATACGGCAACAAAATGAAACCGATCTGCCCCCAGAGGGGGCAGAAAAGTCTGACTAAAAAAATGGGGGCCCTGGAAGCGACCCTTGCCCAAGGGGTCGCTTCCTACAACAAACACACACATCCCTGGTGTCTAGTGGGCTTTTCTGCCCCCCCCTGGGAGCGGATACGGCAACAAAATGAAACCGATCTGCCCCCCGTGGGGGCAGAAAAGTCTGACTAAAAAAATGGGGGCCCAGGAAGCGACCCTTGCCCAAGGGGTCGCTTCCTACAACAAGCACACACATCCCTGGTGTCTAGTGGGCTTTTCTGCCCCCCCTGGGAGCAGATGCGGCAAACAACGAAACCGATCTGCCCCCAGAGGGGGCAGAAAAGTCTTTTCACTGTAATGGGGGCCCAGGAAGCGACCCTCAATCACAAACAAAATCCCCCCCCGCGGCCCCACCGGAGCACAAAACTCACCTGCTCCTTGCTGGGATGCCTGGAAGCAAATGGCTTCCAGGCGTCCCAGCGCTTCCTGATGACGTTGGCGCGCGCTGTGCGCGCTGACATCATGGGGAAGAGTGGGGGGGGCTCGGGGGTGGCAGCGGAAACTCTTCCGCTGCCATCCCCCTCTGTGGTGCCAATATCTATGCCCCAGGGGGGGAGCGCCAGCGCTTCCCCCAGGGGCTGTGCTAATGACGGAGCGGTTCTGTCATAAGCACAGCCCAACCGATGCTCATGACGGAACCGCTCCGTCATGAGCATCGAAGGGGTTAAGGCCATTGACCACAGGTGGAATTCTACCAACTCCCTATGACACTGAACATAACCCCGGAATGCCCCAGTAAGTAGTCGCCATTGTGTTTCTAAGCAAAGTCAAGCTCTGGGTCAAATCTTCTCAAAAAGAAGCAGTGGCGCATGTAACAGTGAAATTCAGTGCAAAGCGTGAAACTGAAGTTGCGGAGGTATCACAGGATACACTGGAAGGATGAGACGTGTGTTTTGGAAAATGAAGGGGGCAGATTGTTCTTGTTGGCCTTTTACAACGGGAATAAGTGGAGAGAGTCAAAGAAAGTGTACTCGGGTTGACAATTATCCTCAGTCTTCTGAGTTTTTCATTCAGAAGTTATGGAAAATACTCTCATTTAGATGTTGAAAAGCTGTCACCATATGTTGGCGCAGAAAGATATTAATAAGATTTGTAATGTATGCTTCCCAGAAGCTCTGAAAGTTGTGATGTCTTTCTACCAAGAACTTTGAAGATGTGAAACTACTTTGAGCACATTATACGATGTTGCAGGCAAAGCGGGTATGCCTGAAAGATATGATTTTATTAAAAGAAAGAAGACATCATTTATTGAAGAGGCTTAAGCGGCCTTGAAAGATCAGCAAGGATCTGATGTTGAGGAGTTAGCATCAGTGCACTTAGATATTTTGAACATGCTGCTGTACATCCACAATGCCTCCTGAGCTGAGAAAAACAAACTCAAAGACAACTGTTGATGTCTGGCAGTCAAATCAGCATTCAACACCAAAGCGACCCTAGATCAATAACAAAAGACAGCAGTAGGGACAAACTTTCACACTCTGAAGTGACACTGAAATGGGATCGTGATCAGCGGAAGGAAAATGATCCCCATAAGGAGAGAGGTTCACCACCATCTTCAAACAGGAAGAGCAGTTTAACTATTGACACTGAGCCCAGAGAACATACACTTGACTTTGAAAGGAAGCAGTACTGGCTCGAGGCCAAAATGGCAGCATTGCTCCAAAAGAAGAGTTAGATGGTCCTCTAAAAGCCTTCTGAGATGCCTGACAAGAGGCCCAGTGAAAACACTGCCTTAGATCTAGAACTTTGAAGCTCCCCTGCAATTCAGGAAGTGCAAGCGGTACTGGAGGAAGAAATGTATCAAGACGCTGTGCTGGCCTCACTTAAAGAGGGCACACATGAGGAGGAAGCTATGTGGCAGGCTCAGGACCCTGACTCACCATAGGAGGAGGTAGACTCCTGCACATCAAGAACCTCACCACAAGATGATCGCACTTTTTTCAATGCCTTAGTGAATAAGACAGTGGACACGTTATTCAATGCCTTAGTGAGAAGGACAGTGGACATTTTATTCAATGCCTTAGTGAAAAGGACACTGGAAACTTTAGGTGTGCAGCTGAATAAAGAACAAGCTAAAACTTGATTCTTGCTTGAGACTCTTCTCTCAACACCTAAAGTGCAATCAACATGCACTTCACAGGAAACAATCTCTTTGGGCCAGCAGTGGATGAATCATTACAACAAATGAAATAGTATAACACTATAGGAGGAATAGGAGCACTGCAGGCAAGAGGCTCTTTCAGAAGAGGCTCGCCAAGTGACTGAATCCTTTCTCACAGCTTCACTCTCACACTAGGGATCAGGTTAATATGGGAAAGTCCACAATGGCAACATCCTGCAGAAATGAAACACTTCTTTCAAGTCATAGGTAAAAAGCATTCTCTAGGGGATCAGGCCCCTTTAACCAATGACTTATACACAGACTGTCTCAGAATTCAACAACTGTAGGGGGCAGACTGGAAGGTTTTCTTCAGGAATGACATAAAATAATCCCAGACAGGTGGGTAACGAACAATAGAAAACATGTACCGCTCAGAATTTCACCAAAAATCAGGAGTGCACCTCAGCATACTACAACAGGAAGTGAAAGATCTTTAAAGAGTAGTGCAACCAGGGAATTTACTCTGTGTCCTTATTAATCCCCCAAAACACAATACTTTAAGGCCAATAATGGACCTAATGTTCCTGAATAAGCTTGTTACAGTGCAAAAAGTTTAACTTCTTGCATTGATGGAGGAAGTTTACCTTTACCAGACATCACAGAGAATGAGAACTGTGAGAAAGATGTTACACATTATGGAATCATGCATCCCCTAACACCTTTGCCATGCTACATATGGAAATCAGAAGTAGATTGGGAGTCAATAGCCGCAGCTGACAGAGCATTGAGAAAATTTAACGGCTGTCACGAGCACAGGAGTTAGTGTTGGACATGGACCATAGAGAACATGATAATAGCCAGGGCTCGAGTCGGGGTACCACGCGGGTGTACGGCGTCCCCCCACTTATTTTACCGGGTTTTTGCCGGGTGGACGCCGTCACCCCTGCCCAAAAGATGTAGCCGGTACCCGAGCCTGCGCGCGCGCTCAGCACTCACCAAACCCCACCTTCTATTGTCGAGAGAGGGCAAACAGAGCTCTTTAAGTTGTTTCACGTTGATGGAGCCGTTCAGTGTGACAGACCGGCGCTCGTGGCCGTATATTAGAAAAGGTCAGTATGTGTTTATGCATTTCAGACGGAGACCGGCAAATTTACTGTGGGCAATAAATACGCACCGAACAAGAGCATCTTTAATTTCCCCGCTCCTTTGAGTGTCAATACGGTGACTAATTCCAATGTAAACATTCTCCTTTGCCCTTTGTACCTGCCCCCATCACCTTCTAACCTTTGTTAATTAGTGGGGACTACATCTCGTGACGTCACTTCCTGCCGTGAGGTCACTTCCGGTGATACCACCTAACTTGGAGCGTTCCCCCACTTCTTTTTTTAGGACTTGTGCCCTGATAATAGCCAGGAAGTTCAAACCAGCAATCTCTGCAGTGACCATCACCACTGATGCATTACATGCAGGCTGGAGTGCACACCAATGTTTACTCATTTTTTTTCTTCTGTGTAGCAACAATGGGACTCTGCACTGGGCCAAAGCTGGTGGCACCAAAGAAGCAACCACTCAATGGGGAAGAGAGTGCAGCACGGAAGATGCTCAGTACTAAAACTTGTGCTTTGATTTGACTCCCATTGACTTCTCAGCCTTTTATATATTTTGTATATGTTGATAAAATGAGTGCCTCTCCTTTGGTTCAAATACAATTGTTCAGAAAACTTTGCATAATTCGTTCCTAGACAGAAAATGAGCGCATTTCATAGTGATAATGAAGCTATTATACCCTACCTTCCTATTGCTTGTCCAGCCTCATAAGATAGCAGCTTGGGGAACTTTAGTGTAGCAACCAAATCAGAAACAGGGTCGGAATCTCCTTTAAAATAACTACAAACACCAACAAGCACTGGCAAAGTCAATAGTCCTCGCCTACGTAAGGTATTGCCTTCAACAATGTTTTAACATTGTGTACAGAAGCAAGACTTCTGTGCAGCATGAATGGAAGTGTAAACAAGCATTTGCAATGCAATAGGTCTCGCAACTGCGAGTTTTGGAGCTATTGGCATTGTAAATGCCAATGCTTTTAATACATTAAAAAGCATTGTTATTTACAATACCAAAAACAACACCTATTGCATTGCAATGTATAAGGGGCCATTTTGTATGCAAAAGTACACTGAATCGTCACATAAGTGATAAGTTATTCAAAGATCATTCGTATATAGAGAGCAGTATGTTTTGTTTTTACTGCAACAGGCCTTTAGAATATTATAGGCAGCACTCAAAATACAAGGCAGATTTGCTTTGCAAATGGTAGTTTCCATTTTTTAACCTGAGTGTCATTGGTGAACACATTAAAATGGTGCAGCTAATAACATACCAGCGTGACCTTTGTTCTATTGACAAATGCAGTTCTCTGAATTCACTTCTGTGGCTTGCTTGGGTGTAGCACCGGAATGTGCCCAGGACTAGTGCAGGGCAGCCCTTGTGGTTAAAGCACCAAGGGCTGAGAGGTTCTCTGTGTCCGGGGGTGGCGGCAGCGTCAGGGGGTGTTGGGGGTCTGTGGGTCTGTGGTGAGGCATGAAGGTCGGAAGCAGACACTACAGCACTAAACCATGTGTCACGGTTGTGTGCACACATTGATGACATTACTCACTCTGACTCATAAGCGCCCCAAACAACAACCAAGCCAACCACTGGAAGCCGTCTTCTGGCGAGCAATGAAAGGATTCGGGGACACATGCCAACATTTGGGCTCAGATAAGAGTAAGATTGAGAACAAACGCAGCGTGCATTGAATTTACAGGTTAACTTGCATTGAAGTAGAAGAAATGTTAAGTAGGAGGAAAACAAAGCAATGCTCGGTTTACAGAAATCTCGATCAGTGGCACACACATCAATGCAGACCGCACCACTTTCAGAGAGGTCGAGAGATCACCACATGGCTACGAGGCCATAAACTTGCCTTTTATGGCCAAGCAATGGGAAAGGAGGCAGGGAGCAGGACGTGGTGGGTCACGCGGGGGACGTGGGGAGGGGTGGGGGGGGTCAAAAGCATTGGTTAGTTCAAAACAGCAACTACAGAAAGGGTGGGGGGTTAGTAAAGACGGCTGCAGATGCACTGGGCTATGTGTCCCTGTGTAATGGAAGTGCTGCTCATGCAAAGCACTTCACGTGGCGAGTTTTTTTTTTTTTTAGATTAATATAGCGCAAACTCAACCCGAACGTATTGGAGCGCTTTATATGAGCACCAGTTATGTTACACAAGGACACATTCATTAGTTGTTAAGTATGGGGAGATTCAGAAATTTGCCCAGAATCACAGGAAGTTGACCCAAGCCGACGTTGAGGCTCAAATCTGGTTCCCCAGCTCCAAAGTAGGCAAAATCAAAAATTAAAAAATAAGCTGTGGCCCTAAGGCCACAACCTCTCCCTAGTTAGTGCTACATGTATGCGTGATAAACGGAAATAAATAAAGGGCAGTGCAAAGCTAGATCCTTGTGCAGATTTCAGTAATTTGTAACTACCCTCTGTGATGTGGCTGCAGAGTGAGTCTTTGCGCAGTGTGACCTTTGGTGTATGGCACCCAGCCAGTAAAGTCCCCGCCCTTCCTGTCACCCCGGTACATGTCACCTTAAGGCCCTGGAGCCCTAATTATGATTGTATTGGGGGGAGGGAGGGCGAAGTACTTTGTAATTACCTTCCGCGCTCTGGCTGCAGAGTGAGTCCTTGCGCACAGTGTGACCTGCGGCGCATGGCACCAGCCAGTGAAGTCCCCGCCGTCCGTCCTTGTCACTGCTGGTACATGTCGCCGGGAGGCTCGGGAGTCCTGATTATGATTGAATGGTGAGGGGGGAGTGGATTACAGGGTGCAGATTTCAGTACTTTCTCTCTACTCTCCGTGCTCTGGCTGCAGAGTGAGTCCTTGCGCAGTGTGACCTTCGGCGCACGACACCAGCCAGTGAAGTCCCCGCCCTCCCTCCTGGTCACCCCCGGTACATGTCACCGGGAGCCCTAGATGCAGCCAGACGGGCAGTAACACCAGCCCTGGTTTGAACACTCCATGATAAGAACGGTTCAGCGGCTCCAGTGCGCCCAATGACCACCTGCCCCATCAAGCAGTAAGGAGTTCTGATATGTCATGAGCTTGACCTGCTCTTGACAGAGACTGCAATTGCCAGAATGCACTGGGGTAGCCAGAGTGACAGTTGGCATGAGGGGGATATAGATGAGATCCACAACATATCTTGACACATGCTAACAGCGTGTTCCCTGGCGGCATATGATGCCACCATCAGTGATGTGGTTGGTGGTGTGACGTCCTTAGTGGTGCAGGTAATTTAATGAAGCATAAAGTGGTGCTGAAATGTCTGTGGGGCGAGGGAGAGGAATGCGATATTTATGCATTTTTATATAGCGCGAAAATTACCAAAAGTTATTAGAGTGCTCTAAAAATAAATAACAGGTTTTATTATAAGACATACAGTTTTACAAGATGCAACATTACGGGATAGAGGTTAGTGTCAATTGTTACTAAGGGACGGACTCACAATTGGTGGTGAATATACATGGTATGGGGGTAGAAGCAAAATAAGAAGGAGTAGGGCAGGTGTGGTGCTGTAGAGCTCACCCAAATATATCTGGCCGAATCAGCAAACTCACGTGAAATTTTCTAATCTACGCCAGTCGCAAGGTTGGGTAATTTTTTCCAGACAGTTCTCGGGTCATAAAGGCTGCTCAGAGCAACCACATGTGGGCAACATCAAAGGCGGCCGAGTGGACTTAGCAGCGTCAGCAAAAGTGAAAGCAGGCTGGCTGGCGAGTGGTGTGCGATGTGCGCGCACCATGACGAGAGAGGAAAGCCATATGGCGCCTCTGCTCGTCATTGTGCGCGTAACCGCACGCCCGTCGCCAGTGCACGCGCCAGTGGCCTGAAGCGCTTCCTCAAAAGTGGATTGCATGGCGGCACGATGCACGTGATTGTGCGCGTGCTCGCCATGCAATCCGCTTTTGGGAGCACTTTTCGGAGCCCCTTACTAGAGTCTTGCTGAGCGATCGCTTACGCGATAGCCTACGCGATAGCCAGGCGAGACCTAAAAAGTGCTACATGCTGGTGGGAGGGAGGGTGGGAAGCAACACAGATGGTGGGTGGAGAAAACAATGTGCTATGAGGCGACCAGCAGTGTCTGAGTCATAGCGCTTTTGTTTTTGTTATAGCGGGGGGCAAGCAACGATGGAAGTAGGGAGGGCTGGTGCGGCTCAATGAAAACGGGCGGGTGGGGTAAAAAAAGCGATATGCCTCATAATAGCCTCTATTTCTTGTAACAGCAGGGGGCAGCAACAACAGGAGGAAGAAGGGCAAAGGGGGGTGGGTAGCAACAGCAGAACGAGAGATGGCGTGTGGGGGTCAAGCAATAACAGATGGAGTAGGGCAAGTGGGGCAAGCAACAACAGAAGAATGGAAGTAGTATGGGGTAATGAAGGCAGAACAGCGCAGGAAGAGAAGTGCACAAGGGAGTCCGCTGAAAAAGAGGCACACTAGTAGAGTGATTTAAACACAAAGAAAAAAGCATTGCCCTCAAAATGAGCACTGTAAGGACATGAGGATAGCATCCTTGCTCCAGGGGAGGGAAAGACAGAAGAAGAAGGATGCCAACGGCAGCTGACCAATAAGAAACAAGCAAATAATAGTGACAATGAAGCTGCTAACCAGTGGTAATCAATGGGTGGTCTCTGAGCCCACTGACAGAAAACTAAAGGTTTTGAACAGATAGGGCAGAGCTTGTCTAGGTTAGACCTAAAAATTGACCTGCAGATCTAACTAATGCTGCCAGTATATCTCAGACCTTATAAAGCTCATCCACACCTCACTCTCATTTCACTCGCCACCCTGCTAAGAATTGTGTCCCATAACGCAATTACTGCACTTCAGCATTCATCCCGCATGATTAGGAAGCTTGTCTCATCTGCAAACTTTAAAAAAGGGTCAATTTTGGTAGTAAATGCTATAAAGTAAACAACAACAGGACTCAAACAAGTTGAGCAATTCACTATATTGGGCAGAAGTCATTACTACATGTGGTCCAGAGGATGCGTTTCAGCCATGGAAATGGAAGACTTAACATTTTAAATGCCTCATTTACCACTAATTAAATATGCTGGTAATAAACGCTGTTTCAGAAATATAGGCATGGCCCCCAATAAACTGGTATTTCCCTTGTGAGGGAAATCTACTTGCTTAGCCGTCAGAACCAACCCCTGCACAAATTATGGTCTGCTGGGGAGGTTGGAAACAGTCGAACCAGGAAAAATGGCTTGTTAGCCCAGCATCTCCATATAACCAGATTGCTCTCTGGCAACACTTGTTGAATTTATTCCTCTTCTCTATTGTTTGCCAACTTTGCTAGCACTTAGAATCAGGCTAAAAGCTGCCATACATGTGACCTAAAAAAAGAACTGGACTGAACCCAACACACATTAGCTATTATCTGGGGGAGACAGCACCCAGCTTCATGGTCTACTTACCATTTTATTGTCAAGGTTATATCCCTCAGAGCCTTTAATACTGCCTTGTCTGGGTGTCCTGATCAGCCAATATTTGAGAACTGAGTTCCCTTTGGCAGATTTTGGAGCAGGCTGTATTACCAAGAGCCACCTCTTGTCTCTACAGACCATGACACCTGAGGCCTTCTTCCTCACCGAATTACCTGCATCTCCACAGAGTACACACACCAAAAGACAGATTAACTTTCCACCTTCGTGAAAATTAATTGACACGTGTCCAAAAAGGGCCCAATTTATGTCTTGTTGTAAGCATACTCTGTCGGAACAGCGATTGAGTATGCTTACCGCCAGGGTAGTGGTCCGCCTGACGGATTTAGATGCGGGCAGACCATAGGTTTGTCTATGGTGGCGACTACCTACTACCCAACGGAGCAAGGGCCATCGGAGACATGGCTATATTCCTGCCCACCCAATTATGAAGGATGGACATATAGCAATTTTTCCGCTGTCCGTCATGGCGAGGCAAGCCCGGGCAGCAAGGGACAGTAAAAGTTGAAAAATTCCCCCCTTGCCATGGGAGATAACTTTCACGGTGAGGGGGGGCATTTGCTTCTTGAAGGGCTTCATCATGTAGCCAGAGCCCTGCACCGCACAGCGAAGAGCATTGACAGATTGCACCGTGGAGGTGGTTCCTACCAATGATTTATAAACGACCACTGGCTTGGCAGTCATTAATAAATTTGGCGGGTGGGTAATCTACTTCAACACCATTGTGAAACAACAGGCCATTTGCCGAAATATAGATTGGGCCCCAAGTTTCATTTATGGTGTGTAGACGAGTGAGCATACTCCCTCAAAGAATTTGGGCTCTGTAGGGAGGCAATATGTGGACATGCTCCTTACAGGGAAATTAGCATAGAAATAGAGTGTTTCCTAGAATTATCCATGCGCTCACAATGTGTTCCTTGCTCGGGATTCCTGAGTTATTTACATGCTCATATACAACAACCATGATTTGTTCTATGTTGGTTTCGCACCATTTTAATTTTTTTGAATTAGAACTTATTGGTGTCCTATTAGTTCCTTTGTTTTGCTTGTCTGCTGCAGCGTAAGTGTAATGGTCAACACTAGAGGTAAGTGGTCGTTCTCCGGATGGGGATACATTTTAAAGGAGTTCACTGTGTGGAGAAACTCTTCACTAACGAAGGTGTAGTCGATAGTTGATTGCCTCTTACCACCCAAGAGCGTAATTGCTGTTGTATTATCCGCCTTTGATTTACCATTCAAAATTATCAGGCCTTGTGCTTCCAGCTCTTGTTGTAGTTTCACTGCTTCTAGCGCACTCTGATTCTGCCTCATGTTTGAAATACTCCCTACAAAATGTATGTTATAGTTCCCTGAAACAATCATTTAGCCATGCTGGTGCAAGATTTGCAGCAATTTAATCAGATTTACCAGACTTGCTGATCTTTCGTTCTTCCTTTTCTTTTCCGGGTGTGTATAAATGTTTTTGATGAGTAACTGTCCGATCCTTGTTTGAGTGCTACTTTTGCATTCAAGTTTCAAGACTTACAGCCAGTTCTCCCCTACGTCCAGTTCTTCTGGGATCTAGGTATATTTTGAGAAGGCGTATATTAACAAGAGCCCCCTTGGATGTCCGAATCTGGAAAAAGTTTCCGCCAATATATGGTGCTCCTCATAACCTCAAAGACAAATGATAGAATGCACACCTTTCCTTTTCTGTGCAATTCGTTTTGATATTAATTTTCTCACGCAGCACGCTCCTCATAACCTACCATGGGTCTTGGTGTTAAGTTCTAGGTTTCTTGTAATAATATTAAGTCAAAATTTTGAAAGAAGGTCAGGGTCTCATTATCTCATTTCTCCAAAACCATGGACGTTTCATGAACAAATCTTAATGAGCTCCTCTGTGTTTGCTCTGAGACGGGCCTCTAATGATTCACCTACCTTGTCCTTCAGAACTTCATCAGGTCAGCTGTGGTACTAAGGCTCTAGGAACCAATGTCCAGTCCTGCTTGTCTTCTATCATTTGCTTGAATTGTGTGTGGCTTTGCCTGTGTTACTTCTGGGTTAGGGCTTGATTTATCTATGCTTTGGGTGAGGCGCTTCATGCTCCCCTAAAATATGATTTTGGCCCTTTATCTGTCGCTTGAAGAGGTTTAGGCCATGCTATTTTTCGTAGCAGAGGATACAGATATTTAGGAGGTTTATGGTGCAATAAAGGTATTCCCCAGGCTTCAAAAGAATTTCTAGAAACAGTGAGGTCCTGCACTTCTTCATTTCCATTTAAAGCACTGGTGTAAACTATCTCAAAAGAAAACCTAACCTTAAAAGGGTCAGCCTCTTGTTCGCCAGGACACCATAAGACCAGACCAGAGTGCAAAAAAAGAAACAAGCATTGGCATAGCTAATAAGTCTCGCCTTTGGGACCTTATAAGTGTTTAGTTATCCAGCACAATATCCTTGGTGCAACAACATCGACTGTTGCATGGCTAAACACTTATAAGGTCCCAAAGGCGCGACCTACTGGCTATGCCAATGCTTGTTTAATCTTACTGGTGGCAGCCAGTGCGCTGCTCCCTTACTTTGTAATATACGCCAACTGCCTCGCCTCCGCACTTCAGAATATTCCTGTGTAGGCCTTTCCGGCAGACGCTGCAATGCTCCCCATTAACAGACTGTATCTCCTGTGAAGGCGGATGGTGAGACATCCCTAATTGGCCAACTCAGTGGAATCTTACACTTCAATCCCAGTGCACGAGGCCAACACTCATTGGAAATTTTCAGGACCAGTAGCCAACAGAACTTATCCTTTACTGCATCGCAATCCTTGCAAACTGCATTTATCTGCTCATTGTACTCCAAAATACTGCTCTGCAAATATTTTCTGTCCTGATGAGCCTTAAGTGATTACGGTTGAAACGCTGTTGATGTCTGTTAAATAAATGTACTCTATCAATGTATCAGATTCGTAGCTGTATTTAAACAGACTAAAGGGATATTATCCAGCTCCGACAACAGTTATATTCCATTGCCTCATTTGTACAGAAATACACACCGTTTTTAATTTTCTTCACATATCTTTGGAGAGAGAGAGAGAGAGAGAGAGAGGGAGAGAGATAGAGTGAGAGAGAGAGAGAGAGAGAGAGAGAGAGAGAGAGAGAGGGAGAGCGGCAGAGGGAGAGAGAGAGAGAGGGAGAGGGAGAGAGGCAGAGGGAGAGAGGCAGAGGGAGAGAGAGAGGGAGAGAGAGGGAGAGAGAGAGTGAGAGAGAGAGAGAGAGAGAGAGAGAGAGAGAGAGAAAGAGAGAGAGAGAGAGAGAGAGAGAGACTGCTATGCTACCAGAGTTGCGAAATTCAACTATATGAGGACCTCACACAGAACACGCTAGCAAAGCATAAGGAGATGCAGACAGAACTCATGCTCTATGTAGCAGAGAAAAAGGAGATGAGAAGAAAACCAAAACACACAGTAGGTGTTAAATAAAGCACCTTCGTGTTGTTGGTTCCTACACATTTGATGACACCCCAAGGTACATTCACGGATTTAAGTTCTGAAAGTTAGTTTGTATCACTGAATAGATCCGAGTCGGTATTATGGTTTTAAGATTCCAATCTGTCAAATCTCACTAAGTATGTGAAGCCAGTGGCTCCTTTACTTTCAAATTAAGCACCCTAAAGTGGAGAATCTCACAGGATTGCCGGTGAGCATCAAGTAAACTGATTGTCCCATTTCTAAAATATATATGTGCAAGTCTTCTACAAGTATCAGCAAATGCTTGAATAGAGAAGCAATAAATATAATTGTTGTATCTTACCCCTGTTGGTTTGCCCCGGTTCCCCCCTTCCTCCCTGTACTTGTGGATCCGCCCTAGAATGTTGGGAAGAAGGCTCTCTTGGAATGTTGGTGAGAGCCGGACTGTGACAGGCACTAGCGGCAAGCTGGAGATGTAGCTGTACTGACAGAAGAATAAAGAAGTTGTTACTTACGTTGGCGTCTGTCTTTACTTCATTTATTGGCGACGAGGACGGGATGCTGTGAAGGGACAGCGCTGCATCTTCCCCTTAACATTTCGTCTTGCCAGCTGGTTGAAGGTTCCATCGCAGTAGTGTCAGCGCCAGGCTATGGTGAAAGTGGTGTGGTTTCAGCATATACGAGGAAAAGCTGGGCGCGTCGGCTGCCACTTAAGGACAATACTTGCTTTGAAATTATTACGGAGCCGTGAGGAGAAAGGTGAGGACGCTGCACTGATGTGGTAAGCAGCCCCAGAGACACACAGAGTCGACGACGGTATCCAGTCACAGGGCGTAGAAAACTTGTAGTGCACTGCTGGTTGACCGAGTGTTCGCAGGTCCCTCACCGGCGCAGAAATGTGAAGCGAAGCAGTGAAAAGCGGGTCTGAAGACGCGGAGCGACGCTGTTGAAACCACACAGGTTCAGGTTGCTGAGGGATCCTGTGAGGAGTCAGGAGGAATACGCTGTCTACGGACTGGCAAGGCGTTCCAACAGCTGATCGTGTGAGGTAAAGCGGAGCTGTCCAGGCGTCGCGCTGAGAGGAATTCGTGAGGAGATTCGTCTGCGGGATCAGAGGAGTTCCGGGCCAGGCTGTTTAGGGTAAATGTAGCGGTGATTTTCTGCAGCAGTTTCCTCAAAGCGAATGAAGATTACAAGACTGGGACTTCAAGAGCAGGAGGCAGGGAATCGGCGCGGGAGGAAATTTGCTACATTTACTTGGACAACACTGGTATTTTTGGATCGAAGGTACAGAGTCCACGGAGGCATATTCATTAAACCAAGCTAACCTTTCAAAGCAGATTCAACAATGCAAGTAAGCATAATATGACTTTGACTGTAAGTGCTGTGACAGGGAAGCGGCGAAGGAGGAGAATATCAAGATCTACTCTGCCCTAACAAGTAGTTTCAGCTCGAAGGGACATAATCTAGGGTTAGGTATTGTTGTTTCTGTGGTTAACCTTTTCCTTTTCAGAGGGATGGCGGATGAAAGGGATGGTCTGCTAACACTCTATTGAAGGGGTTTTACGTGGTTTATATCTTAGCCCAGAGCGAATAGGGAAAGGCATAGCAAGCAAGTTAGTAAAGCGCATTTAGGGCTCATCCAGCATTGTGTTTTGGCATCAGATAAGTTTCCTCTCACACTAAGGTATGGCTGGAGCAGGCATGAGTCAACCACCCGCGTTCTTGAATAAAGTAGGAGAACCAGATATACCATGGCATAGATGGGAAGGTATTTTTAAATCATATCTAATTGCCATTGGGGGTGGTAATTTTTCGAATGTGAGAAAACAGCACATTTTACTGCACAATCTTGGAGTTCAAGGAAGGAAGGTTTTTGAAGATATCACAGGAAGGTTAGTGGAGGATGAGACAGATGATGAAGAGGTTGGAGGAGATGTGTATGAATACACATTGAGGAAGTTGGAAGAGCACTTCAGACATAGGACAAATGTGGTGCTAGAAAGGCATACATTTTTTAAAAGGAGTCAAAAAAGGGAGGAGAAAGTTTCATCGTATGTGGCAGTTCTGAGGGGTTTATCGGCAACTTGTGAATTTGGAGCCTTAACGGATTCCCTTATCAGGGACCAGTTAGTGCAGTGTACCAATGATACGAAGGTGCAGGAAGAGTTGTTAACAAGGAACCCTGACTTAGAGGAAGCGATAAACATAGCGAAGGGATTAGAACACACAGCGATATGCATGAAGGAGATAAGATTGTCATCTGGTGAGAGAGGTGACAAAGGGGAAGCTAAAGCTGGTATAACAGAAGAGGCAGTATGTAAGGTTAGTGAAAAAATAAAAGAGGCCCCCAAGAAACAGATGGAGAACTGGTTGTGTTTCAGATGTGGTAGTCCCAATCACTTGGCAAATAATTGGAGGTGCCCAGCTAGGAGCATGGTATGCAGGAAATGCGAAAAAAAGGGGCATTTGGCGAAGGTGTGCAAAGCATTTATACCCAGAGTACATGAAATTGGGAGTGCAGAGGATGAATTGGGGAATGAAAAAAAGTATATCTTCCAGATTGCTCAGGGGGGCATGGAAGGGAAAGTACAATCTCCCTCTTGTGAGGTTAACTTGGAGGGTGAAAAGTTTCAAATGTATGCTGATTCGTGTTCACCATTTACACTCATTGAGGAGAAGGGATTTAAAGAGAAATTTACAGAGAAAAAAATGGAGATAGAGAACGCAGACATCAATCCCTTGGGGTACAACAAGGAACCCATACCATCAGTGGGGATGGTGAGAATGAGAATTACCTTTAAGGACAGGCACACTGTTGGGAAGGTATACATCACCAAGAAAGGGTCAAATCTTCTAGGGTGGAAGCACCAGAAGGACTTAGGAATTAAATTGGACCCGAACAATGAAGAACAGGTTATGTTAGTAGAACCACAGGGAGTGAGCAATGATTTCATTAAAGAATTTCCAGAAGTGTTTTCTGATAAACTGGGTAAATTGAAGAATTACATGCACAAAATTGTCCTAAAGGAGGGAGCCAAACCGGACGTGCACAAGACCAGATCCATTCCACTGCTCATGAGGGAGCCTTTAAAGGAGGAACTAAGAAAATTGGTAGAGCAGGGGGTGATAGAGGAAATAGAGAGTTCGGAATGGTTGACACCCATTGTTATTACGACCAAGGATAAAGGGGGCAGCATCAGATTATGTGTGGACTTGAGAGACTTGAATGCTAACATTCTGGTTGATAGACATCCCTTACCAAGGATAAATGAAATGTTGAGCACAATCCATGGGGCAAAATTTTTCAGCGTGCTGGACTTGTCGTCGGCCTACCACCAGGTGGATCTTCACCCTGAGTCGCAGCTGTTGACGGCCTTCACCACCCCATTTGGCAATTTTAAGTTTGTAAGGATGCCATTTGGTTTGGCGTCGGCCGCTGCTGCATTCCAAAGGATAATGCAACATATCCTGAAAGACTGTAAGAAAACGATATGTTTCCAAGATGACATACTAGTGTACGGATCTAACGAGCAGGAACATGGAGAAAATGTTGAAATGGCACTCAACAAATTGAAGGAGGCGGGTTTTACAACAAAGGAGAGCAAGTGCAAATTGGGGGTGACTTCAGTGGATTATTTGGGGCACGTCATTTCGGAAGAAGGCATTAAACCTAAAATCGACTTGGTGGAAGCAGTCAGGAGAGCACGCCCTCCTGCAAGTAGAGAAGATGTTTTGTCATTCTTGGGCTTGGCAGAATTTATGGCAAAGTATATAAAGAACTTCTCAATGCTATCTCAACCCTTAAGGGAACTGATAAAAAAAGATTCAACATTCACCTGGGGGAAAGAGCAGGAAGAGGCCTTCAAGTTGATAAAGGACGCCATAATTACAGCCCCTTTCATAGGAAATTTCGAGATAACAAAGGAAACCTTGATAACCACGGATGCTAGTGGCAAAGGGGTTGGGGCAACTTTGGCTCAGAGAGTGGATATTTTATAGTGCGGGTGGTAGCATTTGCATCCAGAACATTGACAAGTGCTGAAGCAAATTATTCAACAGTAGAGAAAGAAGCATTGGCAGTGTACTGGGCAATACAACATTTCAAGTTCTTTGTGTGGGGCGCACCATTTGAGGTATGCACGGATCACAAACCCCTACTGGCCATTTTCACAAAAAAAGATATGGAGAACATGACTCCCCGCATTGCAAAATGGGTGTTGGGGCTACAAGGTTACAACTACAAGATGGTGTATGTACCAGGACCGCAGAATAAGGTGGCAGATTTTCTGTCACGAACTCCCATGGATACAGATTTAGGGAGTCAGGGGGAAAAGGAGGCAGTTCTGGAGATTTCAGTCAAAGCTGTGGCTAAAGAGCAATGGGACCTCCATATGGAACAAGATGGCATCATTAAGGCCGTAAAAAATTATGTAATTAAGGGGTGGCCAACCAAGTGTAAGGCTCTTCCTGAAGAAATACAACCCTATGGAATGTAAGAGATGAGTTGTCGGTGGAAGGGGATTTTCTTCTAAAGTCAGGAAAGTTAGTTCCCCCGGGGGGTCTCAAGAACCGCATTATGGATCTCTCACATGAGGGACATCTAGGCAAGAGTCTGTGCAAAGCGAGATTAAGAGCTGATTTTTGGTTTCCATGTATGGACAAATTGATGGACGAGAAAGTGAGTGAATGTGAGGCGTGCAGCATGAGTGACAAAAGCAAGGTTACCAGGCGGATTCCGCTGAGACCAGTAGAGGTACCGGAGGATCCATGGCAAAAGCTGGGATTGGACATTGCTGGTCCCCTCCATGGTTTAGGTCCACAGGAAAGGTATATGTTGGTCCTGATAGATTACTATTCAAACTGGATCACACATAAATTTGTTAACAAAATCAATACTAGGACGCTTATAGAGTTTTTGACAGAAGTATTTTCAACAGAGGGCATACCGAGTAGTATCATCACAGATAATAGGGTACAGTTTGCATCAGAAGAAATGAAGGAATTTTTAGCAGACATGTCCATTACACACATACGTACGCCTTTGTATTGTCCAAAAGCCAATGGAAAGGTGGAGAGAGCAAATAGACTGTTAAAGGGATGCATTCAATTGGCAGTAACATCACGTAAGCCCGTAGAATCGGCCGTAAGGGACATGTTATGGTCATACCATACCTCTCCCAACCTAGCCACTGGGTATTCACCGTTTGAGCTTTTGAGGGGGAGAAAGGCAGGCTCAAAGTTGTCTCCAAATTGGATGCCTCAAGGGAAAACAAGGGTGGTCAACCCGGTAGAGTTAAAAGAGAAAGTTTCAGACAAGCAACAAAAATACAAGGAGTGGTACGACAAGAAATGGGGGGCCAGACACAGGTCATTGGTCCCGGGACAAAGAGTTTGGATTAGAAAACCGTTTGGCTACAGCAGCAAAGGCGAAAAATTCTTTCCCCCAGAGAAGATCAGGGAGGTTAAGAGCAATGTGGTCATACTAGAGAATGGAAAAATGTGGAGTATGGATAGAGTGGCCACGAATCAAAGGGAAACTAGGACAAGTGGAGCAGACAAGACAATGGGGCAGGGTAGCAGACGGGAAGAGGAGCAGAAGAGTTGGGGGCAAAGATCCAGAAATGTTCCCACGTGGCACAAAGACTACATGATGTGTTAAAAAATGTTACCACACCCCTGCATGCATAGGTTTCCCGCAGGTCCCCTGTTGGGGTCCTCTCAGGGGAGGGAGATGTGTTGTATCTTACCCCTGTTGGTTTGCCCCGGTTCCCCCCTTCCTCCCTGTACTTGTGGATCCGCCCTAGAATGTTGGGAAGAAGGCTCTCTTGGAATGTTGGTGAGAGCCGGACTGTGACAGGCACTAGCGGCAAGCTGGAGATGTAGCTGTACTGACAGAAGAATAAAGAAGTTGTTACTTACGTTGGCGTCTGTCTTTACTTCAGTAATATTTAGTTGCATCGAAGATAGCAACTCACTTAGACAGTTAAAAAGAGAAGCCATAGCATTTGGCGCGACTCCATCTATCGGTTCAAGAGAACCATGTTACAACACACATAAACGGCACAGGTGAAGGGAGTTTCGTCGGGGAAGTCCGACATAGACAATCTTTGTTCGGCATCTTAAAAAATATATGAATAGCATCTGGAGAACGACACTTGGGTATCGTGAGATTAGATGGTTACCCGTTTCGTACAAAAAAACGTAAAGGAAGAGACAGAACAAAGCAGCAGCTGTTGGGATTAAAGGATGCGCCCGGTATTATACACTTAACGGAAAACTCTAGGTACCCAACCAACCCCGGTATGTTCCGCTTAAAAACTCTTACAAGCACTTAGCAACAGTTCAAATTGTGACGATTCCTTACTCCTGGTTGCCAGGGACTCATAAGACTGACAGCTGATAAAACGTGAAATCAATACAAAGGGAGAAGGGGCGCAAAGTACATATTAGCACTAACATAACATGCAAAAGTAGCCCAGGGATGAACCAATGCAAGACATATAAATTGCATACGCCCTTGGCGAGGGACAGCTCTGGGAAGCAGCATTGTGTTTTTTTAATACACAAACGGGCCAATATGGAAACAAGCACTGGCCGCGCGGCCGTGAAAGTGACACAGCCGCGCGGCCCGCAAAAGTGAAAGTGATCGAGATCGTGATCAAGCGCGGCGAGCGAAGCGATCTGTGGTGGGGGAGGGGGAGAAGCGGGAGTTGTGTGATGGAGGAAAGACAGATGGCGGCTGCACGCATGCACGCTCGCGTGCACGCAAGCTTGAGGATACCAAAAGCCTGTGGCAGCACTTTGAAAACCCACACACTAAATGTCTTGCAGACAGTGCATGCGCTGGCTCAGCGAGACGTAAAAAACAAGCCAACAGGTTCTAGAACGGCATCCTAGTATCCATTAAGACCAGTCTGGCCCTGTTGTGGTTTAGGAGAAATCTGAAGGTACATTTTTTTTTAAAACACTACATCACCACACAGTAAAAGTCTGTTCCCACTCTCAGAACCCAGCTATTGTTCAATCATTGACTGTATCTTCACTTTGAAACTCTATAGTGCTTATTATATTTTGTCATAATTTTTCGGCCAAGTACATGATGGTCATGATAATGATATTACACTTTATAATTGTTCAGATAAAGAGAAAGAAGAAACCTGACTGACCTCCTGCCTTCAGCCTCAGAGCCTGATGCGATGCCTCTACCAGTCACTAAGTCCCTGATTGCCTTGTAGTATTAATTATGTTCAGCCCCCATTCTTTTCTCAGTTTGCGGTGGCTGTGCGTTACTTTGGACGTGATGACTTGTATTTACTGCGTCACATGCTACGTAGTGACTTTGTTCAATGAACCCCAAATAGTCAAATTCTGTGTGAATTATATTAATGTGCATGTGGCAAACCTGCTTGGCCACCCCTGGAGAAGTGGAATGTTCCCTTTGTCTTCGTCCCACTTCACCCCTGCCTCTTGCAGAGCCAATTCTGGGCAAATCCGTTAATCTACCTGTGCCTATCAAAAAACAATATATCCTTGTGTAACGTAACTGCTCTGATATAAAGTGCTCTGATACCTTCGGGCCACGTTCAGTCTATATAAAACTTCAAACAAACCTGAGAACATTGAGAAAATATGCATTGCATTAATAATCCCATTTGTACAGGAATTATGCCACCTCCAAGTACATAAACTCAGAATGGATGCCATTAATGCAATGCTAGTGATGTGTGGATTGTTCATTAACACCTGGGAATGAAAACACGCTATTGGTAATGGCCTGAAAATGGCTTACAGCCTATGTAAAGTGGTTTGATGAAAGCAGGGCTTCCAAATGCAAGAAATAAAATGCAAGCCATGTCTCAGGACATAAACAAAAACACCAGACCTGGTCAGAGACGTTTTAAGACATGGGCAAAGTGGGCTCAGCTCTGGCCCAAGGCCTCGGAATTTCATGTGCCCCCTTATGGAGCCAGCACTGTTCTGCAGAGATTCTTGACCTGATGACATTGAATAATTTTTAAACAAACTGTTTTAAATACGATTTTCCTTCAATTTATTTTGAATTTAGGTGGTGTGAGAGGCTATTATGCACGTTTTTCAGAGAAATGCTGTGTTAGCTTTATGCAACATCCATATTAAAAGATTCTTTAAGATCAAAACGGGACCTCACATATGAGAAATGTGAGTGTGTCACAGAGAATATTTGCAGTAATATTAGTGAGCATTATTGACGTCATAACTAGAATTCAACAATTGCTTTAACCTTCTTGCTTTCTGAAATATGCTTGAAAATGCACCATTTGCCTGCTCTTTTTTCAAAATGTTCTCGCAGGGCGGAGAACCACCCCAAACTCCCCTTATGGCTGTCAGGCGCTCGCTCGCCACCGGCCTCTCCCCACAAACTTTTACGCCTTACCACTTTCAAATGTCACCAGCCGCCACTGACTACCTCCCTAGCCCGGCCACATCCATGAAAGCTATCCATCAGTAAACTTATGTTGATAGAAGTTATGAGCCCCCTCCTACTTTATCTGCAATTAATAAAACTCACTTTTCTTAAATATCGAAGCTAAATGACCTTTAATACCAAATTATGGTATTTGCGATTTTTTGATCAATTCAAACGATGCATGATGCCAATATTACATCAAATTATGCACGTTCGTCGAACGTTAAATTACTCGTTTGCAGCATTGTGTATCTCCACCCCTTCCAACCCCTCCTTCCGTTTGTTTTTGCGCTTAGAAGGTGCAAACGTTAGATTTCGGCGGAGGGCTCTGGTTCTGGATGAAAAGGGTCGTGGGAGGGGCTGGTAGGCGGGTGCATTCTTGACACAACGACCCCTTCCCTTCATAAGCAGAGGAAGAGGCCGAGAGACGGACGGACGTCTGGGGTACAGTGCAAACCCTGCAGAAGCCAGGAGGAGGCGGACGACCGAGGCGAGGGAGAGAGAGAGAGAGAGAGCAGGCAGACCGACGCGACCGAGGTGCTGAGATGGAAGACTGGTGGTCAGACTATAGTCAAGGAGAGACCCCCTATTGGGAAGACTCAGACTGGGGTGAAGGAGAGACCCCCGATTGGTGAGTACCTGATTCTCTCAGACGTGCCTCCTACGGCGGCAGCACTGCCTGCAGCTTGTACACATGCCCCGGAATCGGTACTTGTTGTTCATAGTATATATGTACCTCTTAATTGTTTCTAAGCGCTATCAATTGTTGCAGCGGAGGGAAGACATCCTGGAGTTGTACTTGCTCATGCTTTATATACCTCCGTACTGTTTCTAAACACTATTAATTGTTGCAGCTAGAAGAATCGAAGGTAAGTAACCAAAAGTGACTTTCGTAAAATGTCGCCGTGCGTGATGCAGAGGAGCTGGTTTGTGTTCTCTAAGACCCACCAGCTGCATGTATGCGCCAGGCCTTAATACTAATTCAAGGTTCCCATTGATCCAGACACCTCCCACATATCGTAGCCGGCGGCCTATTAAATAGTGCACCGTGTACCTTATTGTCTGGTTGTACTGTGGTTTTCTGTTGCATTCTGTTATGTTGTGCCGTTACCTTGCTTTGTGCGTTATGTTTCCAGCCAATAGCAGCATTTACTGCCGCTCTCTGGGATGATTTGCGCTGCTCCGGCTCTGATCTATTTAAGACACCAACCATTCAGCTCTGGTGTGACTCGGGCCCAGGAGACGAGTCTACAGACCGAGCGTGCAGTGAAACACTTTATTTTTAATATACCGGCGCTGGGCCCCAACCAGGCCTGGACGGATGAGGCCTGCGTGTATCCGCTTTACAACTTTGCACCTTTCCACGGACACCCGCCGGCACGCGGGCGCAGACACACTCACGAGCCGCGGTGTGGCGCACTTCTGAAAGGCGACCCGCGTGAGGGCGCAGCGCCCTCAGACGGGTCATGTGAAAGCTCACCACCCTCGGGCCTGGTCTGCTTCGGTGGGCAGTAGAGTGTCCACATCAGGGCAGTTGGTGAGGGTTGTGGAAGCCTCAGCAGATATATGGCAGCCATTAAAACACATGTCACAGCCTCGTCAAAAATAGTGAGATCAAAGCAGACGAGAGGGGTATGGATGGGACCCGCCACCGTACCCCACTGACGGCACGTGGTTCACCCCTTCTCACACCGCCCCGTAGCCTGTCAGCCCGTAGTTGTTCTTCTGTACATTCGAGAGTAGTGCGCCGAGGTTAGGTGCTTGTTCTTCCGTTCTTTGCCACCATGACCCCCGAGACCTGGGGAAGCAAGGCCCTGACACTGACAGATATCCCCAATATACACCCATGACACACGTGCCCTTACCACGGCCCGGGCCGCGTTTGGGGCATAACGGGGAGAAGCACCAGTTTCATCACACAAGGATATATTAATTTTTGGTAAATACGGTGTGATCGCGCTACATTAAAACTGCAAAAAAAGACAGTGGACATGTGTCAGCCATGTCTTCTGACAAATTGCTCACTTTTTGTAGCCACAGTAAGTAAAGTAAATAGGTGACAATCTTTCTGGGGTACTCGCAGCTAAAGGCTGTGGTAGGGAAACAGAAATGGGGCTCGTTTTTTTAGTATTCTGAAGAGTGATGGAAACAACGGTATGGTGTGGTATATTTTTGTTGTTTGATTGATTAAAACCCTTGCAATAAAACGCACAGTAAAACATTATAACACAAAAAAAATCCCATCCAAATCCATTTTAATAAAAAGTATTGTAAAATTTTCCATCTGCAATTCAAATTAATGAGCACATCCAATAAGCAAAGTAAAGCATATAAACCATAATGTGAGAGAGAGACTCTCGTCTACATACCCATCTGCCCCAAAGCCCTGTGTTCTTTGGAGTACTCTATATAGTTAGCAAAAAGTAGGAATTCTACATTAAAGCCTACCGGCTTAGCAGGTGGGGGCACTGCCGTCGAAACATTGTCCGTGCCACCCACATTACTCAGTTTTGTGTGCCATCCTAAATAGGCTGGAGTGACCGGCAGTGGGCTAGAAACCAAATCTAATTGTTTCTCTTCAACGGTAAAAAAAAGAAAAAACATAATTAAAAAAAAAAGGAACTAAGATGCAATCGTTCCCATCAGCTCCAACTCGTGGCCTGGAAACTCACAACTCCCAGGCCATACTTCGCGCTTGAAGAAAGTATTAAACTTGACATGCTGCCCTCATCCGTTTCGTGGTTAACACACAGCACCACCCTCCTAATATGAACAGCACACATATCATGTGACCGGCAACCAATTGAAATGCTTAGCACCGTGTGAGGGTTAAAGTGCAAATGCTCTTAACAATGTCTTCAAGTGCTTTTGCCTCCCCCAATATGCACACCTTTCGTAGGGGCATTTTAAGGATTTTGGTGTCCCTGGGCAGATGTATTTAAGGGGCCCCTGATTGGACCACATTTGAATTTATGATACAATTGCCGCGCTTTGTGCCCTATTTAGCCAAGTCCCTGACAGTGCAAAGGAACACTGCCCAAATTCAAATATGTGTTTACATTTTTAAAATTCACGGATAGTGACGTGTTTTTTTTGGGGGGAGCTTTATTTAGCATTTTTATGCTTCAAGGATGTTACATTGTCAAAGAGGATTGGTCTTTACGGCAAAGAGCTAGTTTCCTACTAATAATTTGCTATCCCAGACAAAATGTTATTTTATTTACATAAAAAAAGAAATCCCGATTGCTATTTTCCCAGATGCTCCAAGATGCATTAATAGTTATGTAGTGCCCAGGACAACAAAAGGCGTAGAGCAATCCAGTAGCTCTTCAGCAGCATATATTTTGTACTATCCACCAGTTTCGGGAACAGGTTCCTTTTCAAGCCATTCTATTAGTCATGATCTTGACAGTCAGGGGTAAACGAGATGAAATACATTAAATAAGATTAACCTGCATTAAACAACTCTAAATAAAAGTTTCAGATTTGACTAAATGCAACCAATGGCAATGAAGCTCGGTCCCTTTAAGAGGACAAAATACTGACGTCAATCCCGACAGAGTGCGCAGTCAAACACATCTCCTACCATGACTGACACACGTTTGACAGCCACACACACAAGTTATTCGAGTCACAAGGCTTCCGTTTGAAGTTCAAGAAATTGGTTACTAGTTAAACTTATCGAAGATACTGACAGACTTTCAAACTTATGGGTGGCATGGTGGAATGATCATTAATGTGCACATTGTTTTGCAGAAGGTATTAACCACGCCTGCACTGTCTGGTTACAAACGTTCTGAGGTGGGCCAGCTCCTGCAGACGAGACAAATAATTAGAATCTGCGTCCAATTAAAACGAGTGGTTGCAGTGAGGTGACAATATGTATGCGTATCACTGAAATGAGCGCGTGCACACGTGTAATCTTTACATGGACACTTACAACAGTAAGCCCTGTGTGCCTTCGGTGTATGCAGCACAGTGGGGCATATCGCCCAAAACAAACAGACCCTCACACATCTTTGTATAGTAGAAAGGCCACTTTATTTAGAACAGGTAAACTCTCAACTAACTCGGCAAATTTATTTATTTATTTCTCTTTACAATTTAGAATATTAAGCCAAAACCATTTCTAAAATCACATTTCCCCATTTCAAAACTTTAAACCAACCTTCAACTTCTCTGTGTTACCTTTACCATGTCATTCTTATCTTCCCCAGTTTTCCTACCCGTCTTCCTGGGATGCCGGGTAAGACCGCTCCTGCCTCACCCACCCCAAACCTTGCCTTTACCAATGAACATTGCCTAAGAGTAACCTGTCTAATAGTGACATTTTGGTTTTTTTGGGTTGGGAGGGTGGGACTTCGTTATCTTCCTCTCCCCCTCGCTCGCGCTTCCCTACTCCTCGCACACCTGAATAACCTAACTACGCACGCGCGCGCCTCTCTCTAACGCTCCTACGCGGCCCGTTCCATTCGGGCGAACAGCCCCAGGGGGAGACTGTTCCTCTGCTCCCCCTGGGGCCCCCTCGCCCAAAACAAACTGACCCTCACACATCTTTGTATAGTAGAAAGGCCACTTTATTTAGAACAGGTAAACTCTCAACTAATTCGGCAAATTAATTTATTTATTTCCCTTTACAATTTAGAATATTAAGCCAAAACCATTTCTAAAATCACATTTCCCCATTTCAAAACTTTAAACCAACCTTCAACTTCTCTGTGTTACCTTTACCTTGTCATTCTTATCTTCCCCTTTTTTCCTACCCGTCTTCCTGGGATGCCGGGTAAGACCGTCCTGCCTCACCCACCCCAAACATTGCCACCCAGGAAAACCGAAGCGTTTTCCTGTCCCCACCAACCATTGCAGCCGTAACCACCCTTCAGCAATCTTTGCTGTTGCACCACAGGTCAACAGCCAATTCCATTGACAAACAATCCCTGATTTCCAAAAGGTAATATGCCAGGACCAACTCCGACAAATGAACCCCATCCCCTCTGAATAACTGTCCCTCTGTACTGGTGATGTTTCCATGTGACAGATACCTTATGCCCATTCCCGCACAATAGTTCTTCATTTCTTTATTCAGCTTTTTGCGTGCTCTGTCCATTGCCACTTGGTCTCCTCTCGCTTGCCTCCAATGCTGCCGATAAACAAACTCAGTCCATACAACTGTCGCTCCCAACCAGTTGTCCTTGATCACTGCTAGATCTAATTTCATGTTTTTTAACAGCGTAAGACCTGAAAGCGATACGAGATCGTTCTCTCCTAAAAGTATCAACAGCAAATTTGGCGGCCGTCTATCATACCTCAATCTTATGAGAGTTGGGAACAGTTCCTCCCATTTCATGCCGCCTTTTCCATGCCAAAGCAACTCATGTCCTGCACTTGGGAGGCTGAGGCTGCAACCATAAATCTGTCTTTCAGCGAAGAGGCCTGCCCATTTGACAAAGGAATGTCCGATGATCCATACGTGGCGTTTACCGGACAAAGTGCGGATATCACCTAATATAAAATAAAAAGAATTAGCACTCCTTACTAACATTTACTAAATCTACTTGCGTACATAACGTGTACAACACCTGGATTTCTACCTGCCAATTCTTTGAATGGCATCCCACCCTAACCCCAACTTCGCAGCGTCCGTCGCTGCTCCTATTCTGAATGAATGAGTCGCATATTCTGAAGGTGATTCTCCCACTAACACCAAAACCTTTCTCAGCACCCCCAAAAGCTGTGTACTGGTAACATGATGGCCTGACTTATCCACGAAAATATAAGCTGCTGTGGTGGTAATGGATTTGTCCTGAAACCCCTCCCACTCCAAAACTGGGCAACACTCCGCCAGGCCACTTTTATTCAAGAAAACCCAAACACCCCTCCCCAATTGGTCAGTTTTTGAACTTCGTAACCAAATCCGAAGCCTTTGCTGATCACAAATCACTTCGTCATAACGTAGGCCACCTGTCCCTCTGCCCCCAATATTTCTGAAACGCTCCAAAAAAGAGCCAAATCATTGCCAGCCTGAACAATGCTGTCTCATGAGCGCTATAACAACAATGTGGTAACTGTTGCACCAGTCTCTGCAGCAGCTGAAAAGAAATGGGGGCCTAGGCAGCTGCTTTGTTACCCTCCTTCTGCTCAAACCTTTTAACATTCTTAGCACCAAAATGCCGTCAACAGGGTCAAAACCCCAGTGTAACTGTCCGTAAAAGGATACCCCAGCCAGTTTGCCTGCTATGGTATTAGATGACAACCCTTGTTTCGCCAGCCATAAAACAAAGTTTAAGATAAGGTAAGTAAACTGTTGCTTCTTCCACCCCTTGTACATAACTCGTAAATTGTAACCACGCTTGTCTGTAAGATTTCTTTGTGGAGTCCGCTACTGAATTTTCCACGAGCCTTTCAATTGTCAGTTCCCCAACGCCCAGATGCTGTCTGACAGAAGGGTTTTGCTGTCGTCCGCCCCTGGCGCCAGTTCGCGAAAAAGCTGCCAATTAAAACGTGAAAGGGCGTCAGCAATGCAGTTATTTACCCCTGGTATGTGTTTGGCTCTGAACATAATATTCCATTGTAAACTCACCAACATAAACTTCCATAACAAGAGTAACACTCTCACATCTTTGGCTTTTTGATGATTGAGTAGATTCACCACAGACATATTATCAATATTGAACAATACAGATCTATTTTGAAGCTCTTTGCCCCATATGACCAGCGCTACCAAAACCGGAAAAAGTTCTAAAAAGGCGATGCTGCGCTCTTGTGGCCAGTGCACTGGCCACTCCTCCGAGCACCACCGACCGTCCCAAAAGATACCAAAACCTTTGTAACCAGCCGCGTCTGAATATATCTGTACTTGCCAGATGAAACGGTCTTCAATGAAGTGTAACGGCACTCCATGGAAATCCTCCAAGAAAACCAACCATACTCTCAAATCTTCTTTCACCATTTTGGATATGCGGACTCTATGATGTGGCCTCCAGGCGCCCGACAGCGCCATGCCTAAGGCCCGACAAAACGTCCTACCTGCCCTTACTACTCTGCAAGCGAACGTCAAATAGCCCAGTAGGCGCTGAACCTGCCTAAGCTCCAGTTTTGTTTTTTCCAATGTTTCCTCCACACATTCTCGAATTTCACGTACTTTCCCTGCTGGCAGCCTGGCTATTTGTGCTGCCGAGTCTATTTCAATGCCAAGAAATGTTAATCGGAGACCCTACTGTTTAGTCCTGCGCCAATGGCACTCCCAGCTCCTTCATCAATTTGCCAAAAACGTCCAAGGCTGCCTGGCACTGCCCAGTACCTGCCTGACCCATGAAAAGGAAATCATCCAAATAGTGACAGGAGGCTCCGTGCTGGTAACTCTGCGAAAAAACCCAGTGCAGGAAGGTGCTAAATCGCTCAAAGAGGGCGCAAGACACTGCACACCCCATAGGTAACACCTTGTCAAAATAATAGTGCCCTTCAAAATACATTCCCAACAACGGTTGGATGAATCGGGAGGAGCCTAAACGCCGACTTGATATCGCATTTAGCGAGCTGCGCACCTTCCCCAACAAAATTCACCTGCTTCAGGGCCTCGTTAACTGACGTATAAGACACTGCCGTGTCTGCTGGGGCAATAAAATCGTTAATGGAATAGCCTTCTGGCCAAGACAGGTGCTGGATCATTCAAAACTCCCCAGCTGCCTTTTTAGGGATGACCCCAATAGGCGAAATGATCAAATTTGGCAATGGACTCCTCTTGAACGGACCGGCTACTCTGCCCAATGACACCTCTTCAGACAGCTTATCTCGAACTATGTGAGGGAACTCCATTGCTGATTTCAAATTATCTGCCCACCGACCTTCTCTGGGCCCTTGATAACTAATCTTGAAACCCTCCAAAAAAAAAAAAAACAATGTGCTAGCCGCTGTCTTATCATGATATCCTTCCAACCACGGTATCATCGCCTCCAAATTAATTGGCGTAGCCGCCTTTTGGCAGAAATTGTAATGGTGCCCCTCTACCCCTGTCCCCCCATCCCAGCTTGGGCCCTCTCTGCCCACCAGCTGCATTAAATGTGGTGAAGCACTGGGCAATTGCATGTCGCCCCCCACATTGTGAACATTCATGTCGAAAGCGACACGCCTGCCTGGTGCATAATCCCCTATTAAAATTCCAGCAGGCTCCAATCCCAGCCGCCTATCCCCGCCCCGTGGCCCCCGCCCCTGATAGAGCGGGACGTGGTAGAAAGGGCACCGGCAGACCGCTGGCCGTATGAGTAGTCGCCACAGGATTAGCCGAAGCCATCCACTGGAGCCACAATTCTGCGTCTGCCTCACCCCATGGTTTATTTGCTGCCATGCTCATCCTGGCCCTAAATTCCTCATCATAATTGAGCCAGCAATAACCCCCGAACTGCAGCTGAGCTTTCCGAACCACATCTATATATTTAAAAATGGACACTGCTCTCTCAGGGTATTTCTCCGTATATATGCTGGCAAAAATGAGAAACGCAGACGTCCAATTCTCCACGTTACGTGGAACCCTTGGCCGCCTCACCAGCTCCCACTCTTCTTCCTTGGAACCTTCTTTTGCCTGGACCTCCCTGTGTAGTAATTTAAAGATGTCGACAAACTCATGGTCCCAAATTTTCTGTTTCGTCTTTAACAATAAATGTGTACCTAGGGGCATCGCTAAACCCATGTAAGGTAAACGTTTAGCTACCTTACCCACTGCCTGCGATGTGTACCCCCTGTCTTTGCATCGTCGAACTCCCTACTTTGTCCTTGTCCTGTTCAACAACTGAGGCCCCCTCCCCCCTAACCTTACTTGACAGTACCTCTGGCTGACTCGATCCGCTGTGTATATCCCTCAACTGTGGTAAGTCTAAAGGTGAAACCGAAGGGGCCCACACCTCCCACCATGGTGTCGTACCTCTAGGAAGATGTTCTGCTGTCCCTCATGCCCACTGGCCCACACGCTCGACGTCGTTTCTTTTGAGACTCCTCGACTGGCAGGTCCGCACGTGACTTCTGTAAGGTAGAAACATAGGCAGTTGACCCTTTCCCTCCCTCTCCCACCCCTTTTTCCCTTCTGACTTGCTGCAGGACTGCATTGTCTTCCTCTCCAACTTCATCCCAAATCACCTCTTCATCCCCACCCTCTTCTCCATACCCCACATTTTATCTACTACTGCTAGGCAGGGCTCCATCTCCTATCCCTCCGTCAAACAGGCGCCAATCTGGGACACCCATCTGCGCTTGAGCTCTGCGTCTTCGTGAAAAATCCACACTAAACTTCTCTTGCTGAGTCGCTGAATCGCTAGCCACCGCTACCTGTGGCGCTAGTCGAGACCGCTGCTCGCCTTGAGCTACAGTCCGCCCAGAAACAGCTTTTCACCTCCGGGCGCTCTTCCCGCCGGTAGGCTGCTCCGCCACTGGTACCCTCGCAAACGGTGATTTTCTAGCAGCTTCCTTCTCCTGCGCCTCGCCTCTTTGCCCTGAGTGTGGCACCCACACCCATTGCCCTTCATCACACCCTATCTCTGCTACCTGCCTTGGCTCAATTTGACCTGGTGGTAACCTACGCTCCGGAAAAATACTTTCCTCCGTGTCACGCTCTAACCTATGAGAGGGCCAAATATCGCTCTGCCACAAACTCGCACCCAGCTGGTCTACACTATATACCCATTTATCCTGTTCTGCACTGGACTCACCACCTGTCTCAACCACCCGCGCCACAAAATCCACACCTTCTTCCCTTATACCAAACCCTTCACCCCTCACTTGCTGCAACCGTTTTCCCTTGCTACCAGTACCCCCACCAGGCCCTTGCTTATTCCTTTTCTGCGCTGGCCGCAACCTGCCCACCACCTCATCTTGGTCCCCGTCACTCCCTGTGTCTGACGAATAATCCACCAACGGACAGCCTTGTTCCCCCCTAGAGTGCAACGTCATACCCAGCGGTTCTGTCATCTCACTAACCGGTTGGTCCCCCGTTCCCACCTTCGCAACGCTACCTTGCTGCTCCCCGCTGATGAGGCATGGTGCAGTACCCCTCCCCCCACCCCTCCTGCCCCTTACTCTACTCCCTCTGGAAATGAGCCCCTTAAACATTGCCAATGGGGCCCCCCTCCTGCTAACCTCCCGCCCTGTTATGGCACCTTCTACCATCCCCTGAGGCATTGCTATCACCGGGCGCTGTGCAAGGCGTTTTGCCATACCTCTGTCCTCACTGCCATATGCACCTCCGCTCCTGAGGCGCGTGGCTCTTCGTATCCTAGCCTGCTGAGGCAGGCAGGCCGCTACTGCACTCCGCTTGCAGCACGACGCCTCATTGTCCTTCCCCTGGGCGCAGACGCCGCCCTCGCCTCAGCTGACAGCAGGTCTTGTCTCCCTGCCTTCTTCAGTAATTCCACTGCTGCCCTCACTTGCTTGTCGTCCTCCATGTCTCTCCTGCTCCTCCCCGACGATGCTGGTGCTTTTTCCTCCTCAGGGAAACAACCTTTTCCCTCAGCGCTGCCTACGACTTCGTTATCTTCCTCTCCCCCTCGCTCGCGCTTCCCTACTCCTCGCGCACCTGAATAACCTAACTACGCGCGCGAACGCCTCTCTCTAATGCTCCTACGCGGCCCGTTCCATTCGGGCGAACAGCCCTAGGGGGAAACTGTTTCTCCACTCCCCCTCTGGTGCTTTTTCCTCCTCAGGGAAACAACCTTTTCCCTCAGCGCTGCCTATGACTTCGTTATCTTCCTCTCCCCCTCGCTCGCGCTTCCCTACTCCTCGCGCACCTGAATAACCTAACTACGCGCGCGAACGCCTCTCTCTAATGCTCCTACGCGGCCCGTTCCATTCGGGCGAACAGCCCTAGGGGGAAACTGTTTCTCCACTCCCCCTGGGGCCCCCTACTGAACTGCGCAAGATGTGCTGCTGCATGACAAACACAGGTGTCTGGTAGGGGCACGGGATCTGATGACGTGCGATCCTGTGTTGATTTTCATTGGCTTGTGCCAATTGTCCTTTGTAAAGGCTGGCTTCTGATCTGTTAATAGGCTTGTTAGTCCTTCCTTAGTACCTCCTTGTCTTCATTTGTAACCTCCCACGAGGACTAGCCCTTTTACTTCTGTTGTTACACCGTATGTCTTATTTAGTGTGTAAGCACTATTTTCTTTAACAAGTTTCTCCTATTGTGGGCACAACATGCTTTCCTGCAACATTCCGCGCGCCATGCACGCTTTCACTTTCCAAGCAGCCCGGGACAATGGTGGCCGCTTCTTTGAAGTGAAATAGGTCTTGCATTTACAAGAGTTTGAGCGATTGGCATTGTAAATAACAGTGCCTTTTATTTATGTGTAAATTATCAAAACCGATCAATAAAACGCATTGTCATTTACATTGCCAATAGCTTAAACTCTTGCAAATGCAAGACCTATTGCATTGCAAATGCTTGTAAAGCAAAAGTGACCATCTTTCTGGACTACATAGAGTAACGACTGGGTAGGACAGCAAAAATGGGCACATTTTTAGTTTACTGAAATGTGATGGAACCAAAGAAATAATAATAAAAATGTATGTCTGCAAATTTATTGGCCACATTGGAAAAGTGAACTATCCCAGGTTGGGGTGATAATTCATTCACAAATGGAAGCAGCACAAAAACATTATAATTTTTTAGGCATGGGGACATTTAAGTGATGCGCCCAGAATCACAGGACATGTTGAAAGTCAGTAATCCGCATCAGTTACAATTTGCAGCCTAAATCAGTCTTATTTATGAGGTAGTTCAATCTGCGACCTACCTCGAATCAAAATTTTATGAACCAACCAATCAATACATAGATCTGTTCATAAAATTCTTCACTAACTGCAAAAATATTATTTGCAATTTGCTAACCGTTTTTGAGTCCCTTAATTCATACATCTGTTCTTAGGTCTACAACTTAGCTCTGGGTGCCTACTGTATCTTGGTGACTCTTCTTCCGTGGCAGCTCAGCCACAGCTTCTCTGTGATTCTTTTTTTTCTCTATAGGTCCTTTGCCTTTACCCTTAGTTTTCTGTTTCTCTCAGTTTCTCTCCTCAACCCTTTTCCCATTTCCATGGGGCAACTATCTACTCAAACAAACTTTTCACAAAAAATAGACTTGTTTTAAACACGGCTCAGTTTTGTTTAAGGAAAATTGACTAATTTAAAAGCAATCCTAGCCATGGTGGTCTGCTCCTCCATGTTGGTCACATTTTGCTGACCGCAATTGTTCACCTTCACTATAACGTCTCGCATGGTCCACCCTGCATGGAAACTTTGCAGTTCCAAACCACTCAGTGACCTCGTCACCTCCAGGTGTCAAGACAGCCTTGCACCATATACCATTTACAATGTAAGCATTTTTTTTAAAATGCACTTGAATATTACATACACTACCAAGAAACTCAATAGTTTGAATAGTAAAAGTGGCATCATTCTTCTGTTCCTTTATTCATTCTACACCAGTTTGCTGTTTTACCCGTGGTGATGCAGGAACTCCAGGGAGAGCAAGATAGAGCAATGGGGCAGCTGTACTGGATAAATTGACTAAAACCTTATGCAAATAGTTAATGAAGAAAAGCCCATCCCTAAGCAGAACATTTCCTCTAGTTTCAACTTTATGTAGCCACCAAGACGCCTGAACTCGGTTCACTTGAAAATAGGCTAGCACCGTCAATGAAACCTTATCTGCAGGCAGGAAAAACGGAGGCACTGCCTATCCTGAACCATCAATGTCTGATTTACATGGAATATAATGCAGGATTGTCCGGATGTTTTATGGGGTACCAAGTATTTCACATCTTTGACCTTGATTATATTGAATAAATTTATTGACCAACTGCCAGAGCAACTGCGGTTCACCAAAGTGTAATCCAGTCCACTCAGGAAAGCGTGGAGTGTGTCACGGTAGTCATCTAGTCTGCTCCGAACCGTATCAATTCTTGGCTGACTTAGGGTTCATCTTTGCATTTCTCCATGTTGTCAAAGCCTAGGCCTCAATTAACTCTGACGGATTTACGGTATGTAGTTTCTGTGGCCAGCACTGTACTTAGCAAACATCTGATCTGTTGCTGAAAGATAAGTCATGCTGCTATTTGTCTTCATTGGCACCTGAGTGATTCATAAAATTTCACAAAGCGTTTGTCTCAGTGGAAACTTGGCTTTCTTGACTTGTTATGCCTGTCTGTTGGAAAACATATTACAATTCTCCATTTCATCCTTCTCTTCCCCCTTTTCCTGCCTTCATTTTGTGCTGGATCAAATTACAAGGATGAAAAATGAATCCAGGGCCCCAAATCTAGTGGGAGTGCCAACCAGTGGCGACCTCTTGCACAAATTAAGCATTGGTCTGGTCTAGTGTGTGTTGAGTATAAATATAAATGATATTTGTACAAAGATGTATGTTAGGCTTCTGTACACCAGGAACATAAGCATACACAATAAAATCTAATTGTCTTCTTATTGCTGTGCTGTGTGTCTTCTTGAAGGTGTTATTGTGGCGAGTGTGGATACATGGAAGCAGAAGAGGAGAATATCTGCTGCCATCAACACGACTGCATGCTGGAGAACATGAGTGACTACGATGTGAACTGCATTACTTCCCACCCAGCATTTCAGTCTGTGGTGTTAGATCCATTTGTCCTGGAGACGGCCTACTACAGCTACCGAATGACAAATTATAGTCGGGGCAAGCTGTCCATCGGTGAACTGACGTGAGTATGATGCCAACAAATGCAAACAAGAAGTAGTGTATGCTGTGAAGTCTTGGAAGTTAGACATAAGCAAAAATACCCAGACTAACCTCCCTTTGCTGCATGTAGGGTTACCATCTTTTGTTCAAGGCAGACCTAAAGAAGGCGATAATGAACAGTTATTTGTAAAGTGCATTCTCTAATTAAAAAGTTCCCATTTTTGAACTGTGTTGTAAACAGAAATACACTTTTCTGCTATCCCCAGAACCCAAGGCCCTCCTGTCTTCAATCCATTTTGATCTTTTATAATGTAACAAAAACAGCACCAATGAATTGCAATGTAGCAAGCTGGTATCATAATATGCAAGCAACAGTGTGGGCCTTGTGTGTAAAGGCACTATATTCCAATAACACATTCTGGGAACCTATCATTATCGCCCCTAAGATATAAATGTCTAGAAAATCTTTGTCAAATTCTTTCAACGAGTTCCCTGAATACTTCAGGGTCGAATGGACGGCACATTAATGCTATCAAAGAGGATTGTAACTTCTGTATACAGCCCCTACTGTTCTATTTATTTCAGATCTTAAAGTGATCCCAGGTAGCATGGCAGACATCGACTATCCAACCAATATTCAAATGAGCATTGGCAAATCCAATAGCTCTCGCCTATGAAAGGGCTATCAGCTTTGCCAATGTGTTTTAGCTATGTTTGTACACATGCATGACTGAGTTAGAGGCATAGAGGAGAGTGGTGTGGTGTCAGAATGGAATGGTGAAGAGTAGAGAGGAATGGAGTGGCATATAAGTATTTTGCAGGTAAGTATAAAGCCTTTATGTATGTATGTATATGTGTATATATATATATATATATATATTCACTTAAAAAACCATAGGTTTCACACACGTTATAGTTAGAAATTAGCATTTAAAAAACCTTGCAAATTCACTTGAAAAACCATAGGTTTCACACATGTTATAGTTAGCTGGACATTTAACTCGTAAAAAACCAATGAAATTCCCCCGTTATAGTTAGTTCAGATAACTATAACTCGCGCGCCCGCAATCCACTGCTGATGACGTCACATATTCCATCATTCATGACATGGTCAGTGGCATCACTCATGACATCATCCTTGTGATAGAGTGGCGGTCGTGCGAGTTATAGTTATCTGAACTAACTATAACAGGGGAATTTCATTGTTTTTTTACGAGTGAAATGTCCAGCTAACTATAACATGTGTGAAACCTATGGTTTTTTAAGTGAATTTGCAAGGTTTTTTAAATGCTAATTCCTAACTATAACGTGTGTGAAACCTATGGTTTTTTAAGTGAATTTGTACGTTTTTTTAAATGCTAAGTTATGTATGTATCATTATATTTTTTATATATTTATTTTACAATAAACTACCTATGTATATAGTTATAGATTGACTGTATCCTGTAATATGGAATGGCTCGTTGAAATTTTTTTTTTTTAAACGTTTTCCACGGTGCGCGCACCCCGCGATTTTTTAAAAAAAAAATGTTACTTTTTTTTCCAGCCTTCGGGGTCCTTCAGGGACCCCCTGACAAAGGCTAGGGGGTCAGAAACTCTCTACCCTGCCCCCTTTTCACGTTCGCCACCTTCCTTTTTCCCTGTCGCACACAAAACAAACCATGGCGGCCGACACTTCCTGATTTCGACCGATTCGAACGTTGACTGACATGTAACGACCAATCAGAATTACGCTCGCGCACGTTAGGGTGCGCGCACGGTGCGCGCTTATAGATATTTATGTGCTTTTAACTGCAATTTTCTCAGGAACTACTGAACAGATTGACTCCATATATGCAAAAGGCACATGCCTGACCTGAAGACTACCTCTCTGCCAAATTTCAAGTAATTCTGTTCAGCCGTTCGGGCTGTACCTTCGACTAAAGGTCCTATGGGAAAATGCATGGGGAAAACGCGTTTTGGGACCCCCTTTTTTCGCGACCCCCGCTTGACGAATCACCCCGAGACTTTCAGGGTAGGAGCTGAGCGGAGCGCCCCATTAGTTTTGAAAATTTCGCGAGGATTCGTCAACCGGCGCCAAAGTTATTCAAAATAGAATTTTCAGATTTCCTATGGAAACACGGTCCTAACTATTACTATCTACTGGCCGCCAGTAGATTATATATATATATATATATATATATATCATCGCTCCCACTGCACCTCCAAACCAGCGCACTCAAAAGACGGGTGCTTTAAAACGCGAGGGTGCATTCGCGTTCATAAATGCGCGCTCAGGAAGTCAGGAATATACCGAGAACCACCCTGTTGGATGGGGATCCAAATAGGGACACTCAGCAAAAGAAAGAGGGCAGAAAGGAAAACAAGATGGATGAGTCAGGTATTAACAAATTCAGGATGGTTACAACTTATTCTAACGATGCCAACCAAGTAAAGAAGATTCTGAGAAAAAATTGGCATATCCTGAAAACGGATCATATTATTGGTCCGGATATCCCTCCTGCCCCTCTAGTAACTTTTAGAAAAGCCAGATCTTTAAGGGACAGCTTGGTGCAAAGTCACTTATCTACTAGACCCAAGGTGATGGGAACCCTAAGGGACCTTAGAGGTTTCTTCCCTTGTGGTAAGTGTAAAGCTTGTGTTGGCAGCAAGAGAACACTGACCTACATGGTCACTGGTCTAAAGAATCCTCGACCCATCAAAAAGTTCCTCACTTGTAATACCAACTATGTGGTTTATTGCCTGGAATGCCCATGTGGCTTACGCTACGTGGGCAGTACGATCCACTGTGCTAAGATTCGCATTTTAGAACATATGCGAGCGATAGCCAAGAATGATGTCACCTATCCTGTGGCGAGGCATTTCGCTGAGAAGCATAATGGCAATAGGGAACTGCTGCGCTATTATGTTATAGATCAGGTCCCCGCTAACATCAGGGGGGGGGATAGAATAAAACGACTTCGCAGGCTTGAATCACGATATATCATCGATTTGGGAACTAAGAATCCGAAGGGTATGAACGTGGGGGAGGAGCTGTCAGTTCACCTTGGTGATTGAAATGTAGTAAGAATTCTTACACTATAGGAAAGACTAGTAATTAGAGAATAGTAATCTATAACATGATGTGAATATAAGGTTTTTTGTGATTGAATTTGTGAGATTGGTTATACACGTTGGCTTTTGGACATTTTGTCCCAATTTTTAAATGGCAATATTGCAATAGAGGCCTTGATTTATGGATCACCAGACTTTTCAAAGTCAGCAACACTGATGAGGTCTTAGCCGATACACGGCGTTATTTTTCTTAAGTTTTACTTGAATGTAGGACAATAGATAGGTGACGAAATGTTATTTTGACATATTCAATGTAATTTAACATGTCAAGAAATTTCGAACGACCCTTACGTTGCTTTGAGATCTCTCATGTGACATTGGTGTGCCGATACACGGCTTTATACTTGTTATTTTTGAGGGATATCACATGCCAATACATGGCGTTATGCGTGAAGTTCTATAACTTCAATTCTAATTTGGGATTGTTTTTGAAAGCCGATATACGGCGTAATATGCAATATTATGAAACAGTTGTAAGATGTTTTTAGAAATCACATTCCAAAATGGCGACGATTTGCCTATAGTGATTCTTCTAATGTGTTTGTCCTTCTACGATGTCTATGTAATGTGATGTCATGTGACCCACGTAACGCCTCTTTTAAATATGCTGCTTCTTTGGCGCGAAATTTGTAAAACATCAGACTAAGGCATAGCCGAAACGCGTCATGTTTTCTATGCTCGCTATGCAATAAACGACTTAATAACTGCAGGAGAGTCCCGTGAGTGCTTTCCCGAGTTTCTGAAGTGACTGGGAATGAGCGCGTATATATATATATATATATATATATATATATATATATATATATATATATATATATGTATATATATATATGTATATATATATATATGTATATATATATATATATATATATATATATATATATATATATATATATATACGGAGATTTCGCCTGAGAGGCTCCTGCTATCCCCAAATCTTACAGGATATCACAGGAACAGACGATAACTGACCCGGTTAAAGGTGTAGTAGCGCCCTGTCTGTAAATGTTCGCACCCTCACTCCCCCCGCACTATGCTGCCTGTGCCTTTCCGCCCCCTCCACCGCCATTGCAAATGCTTGTTAGAAGTCACGTTCCAGTAAAGCAGGAATGAAGCTGAGGAGGGCGGCCCTACTCCTAATCCAGGTGCACTTCTGTCGTTTTGCATTATGTTGTGAGGTGTGTTTGTTTCATGTGAGCGTTTTGTTTGTAGTAGTGCCCTGTCTGTAAATTTTCGCACCCCCGCCCGCACTCCGTGGATTTTCGCACCCCCGCACTCCACTGTCCGTGCCTTTCCAGCCCCCCCCCCTCCACCAACATTGCAAATACTTGTTAGTTGCGTTGGTCGCCTGTGTATAGGAGCCCTTAAGTTGGTCCTGGGAACCATTATGTTCGAGGCATATGAGCTGCAGATTACATACTTTTGCATAGATCGCCATCTGGTGTTGGGCCCGGATTTTTGCAGTTTGTTTTTCCTCTTGGAAAGTCTTTGGAAGTCACGAGGTCGGTGACTCCTCCTTTGGATCGTATTGCGCATGGGCTTCGGCTCCATCCTCAGATTGTTTTTTTCCGCCATCGGGCTCGGATGTAATGTTCGCGCTCCGGTTCCGAACAGCTTCCAGATCGACGCGCAATCCTCACCCCAAATCGCGGTATTATTTCAATCGCGATCTCTTCAATTACCGCACATTCTCATCGGCACAAACCCTCGGTTCCAGTCGTCGACGGCGGCCTTCGGGCCTACCCAAGCTCTGGTCCCGGCTCATGGAAAGAACTCCATTTAAAAAGTGCCCTCAATGTGGGTTCCCCACACCGACCTTCATGAGGTATGTAACCTCTGCCTCTCCCCTGAACACGAGGCTCGAGACTGTCCGGCCTGTAAGTCTTTCCGATCCAAAATATTATTCGGGACCGAAGAGCCAGAAGGAACATGGCACACTCCTCGACGTCCATTCCAGTCGACATCTTCGGAGACGACATCGACGATCCGGGACAGCATCACACCGAAGAGGACCTCGTCAGCGCTAACGAGGTCGACGAGTCAGATGTGGATGACATCACTCTGGCGCAGAGGGTTGTGAGTACCAAACCCCCCCCCCCCCACACCCGCGCCGACACCCAAAAAGGCTTCGGTCACACCTTCGCCTCCGGGCCTAAGCAAGACCAGAGACACTGCTTCACACACCCCACCTTCGGGCCAGGTGAAGAAGGCAAGTAAGCCTTCCGGCGGCTCGGGCTCGAGCCAGCCTACTAGCGGTGCCGAGAAACACACTTCGGCACCGAAAAAGAAACCAGCCTCTACCTCGACACCGAGCTCAGCACCGAAGCCCTCGGGGTCGAAACCCAGCTCTTCGGTACCGACGCCATCTTCGGTACCGACCAAACCACTCAAGGCCACCGACACTTCCAAGCCGAAGCCCATCTCGGCGCCGACCAAGAGACCAGAGGTTCCCAAGCCGGGTTCTAAGCAACAAACCGGCACAGAAAAACCTAAAAAGACATCGGCCCGACCCCTTCGGCGCAAAAGGACCGAATAACCTCACCAGAACTATTTACATCGTATCCCTTGCAAAAAACTCTCACCAAGGATCCAAAAACTGGACATTTGACACTCTCTACCAAAAAGAGACATTTGGAGAAGCCTGCTCCGCCTCCACCTCCAAAGAGGAAGGACTCTGCTACCTCTCCGTTTAGAATACCGTCCCCTCCACCTCCTCCTCCTTCCCCACCTCCGCCCTCTCCACCCCCCACCTCATCGTTCTCCGACCCCGTCTCTTGACGATGATGATCAGGGGGACCCATATCATGATATAGGGGATGTGCCACAGGATCCCACCCCTACAGGATCCCCAGACCCATGGGACGATTACAATATTCCAGATATCCCCAACGTTCCACAAGACGATCTTTACCCTTCTAGGCCATCTCCACCAGAAGATTCACTAGGGTTCAACCATCTTCTGCAAAGGGCCGCACATTATCACGGGGTGGACTTGCATACCGACCCCGTGGAGGAAGATTTCCTACTAGACACATTTGATACCGCACATAGCTCCACCTCCATACTGCCCATGCTCAAAGGAGTGGTAAAGCATGTGACAGAAGTTTTTAAGGATCCAGTTAGAGCCAGGGTCATTAACCCACGTATTGAAAAAAAATACAAACCTGCTCCCTCAGATCCCTCATACATCAGAGGACCAGCGACACTAGATTCTTTAGTAGTATCTACTGCACGTAAGAGGGCAAATTCACAAGCGTCAGGTGATGCCCCACCACCTGACAAAGAATCAAAACTACTAGATGCATCAGGCAAACGCACAGCATCCCAGGCGGCCAACATGGCGTATAGCAAACACTCGGGCACTACTGGCCAGATATGACAGGGCTCATTATGACGAGTTAGAAAGCATAATGCACCATCTCCCTGAAAAATATAAGGCTAGGGCCAACGAGTTAATTCAAGAGGGTAAAACAATCACAAATACCTCCATACGTTGGGCCCTAGATGCAGCAGACACAGCCTCCAGGGCCATCAACACCAGCGTCCTTCTCCGTCGCCATGCTTAGCTAAGGATATCTGGTTTTAATCCAGAAGTACAAGCCTCCATCCTTAAACATCCCTTTGACCAGGAACATCTATTTGGGCCAAAGGTGGATGAGGCCTTAGAAAAAATGAAAAAAGACACGGATACTGCAAAATCCATGGGGGCCCTACAGTCACACCCGCCCAGACGCTCCTTTCGCCGCTCCTCCTTTAGGAGTACATCCAGAGGCTACTCCTCAGACACAGCGTCCACATCATATAAATCCCCTACTCAGACCACCTTTACAAAAGGTTACCAAAGAGGCGGCTACAGGGGTAACAACAACAAGGGCAGAGGCAAAACAAACAACGCCTGTTCTGCCACACCTCCTACCCTATGACTTCCCCCCGCTCCCCCCAGACCATTCCACTCCGGTCGGGGGCAGACTCCAAAATTTCCTTCATGTCTGGGCGTCCATCACCTCAGACAAATGGGTGACCCAAATAATTCGGTCAGGCTACTGCCTAGAACTAACATCTACCCCCCCAAACATTCCACCCAAGCTACGCCCAATGTCACAAGAACATTCAAAATTACTAAAGCAGGAGGTAATCTCCTTTCTACAAAAACAGGCAATAGAACATGTTCCTGTCCATCAACAAAATATAGGGGTCTACTCCCTATATTTTCTCATACCAAAAAGGGACCAGACTACGACCTATTCTAGATCTCCGGCCCCTAAACACATACATACACTCAGACCATTTTCATATGGTAACGCTTCAGCAGGTACTTCTGCTCCTCTCCCAAAACGACTTCCTCACCACTCTGGACTTGAAAGAGAAAGACGCATACTTCCACATTCCAGTGCACCATGCTCACAGAAAGTACCTCAGATTTGTAGTGGACGGCCAACACTACCAATTCAAAGTGCTCCCGTTCGGAGTCACAACAGCACCACGGGTATTCACCAAGTGCCTGGCAGTGGCGGCACACTTGAGAAGACAGCACATTCACGTCTTCCCATACCTAGGCGATTGGCTGATAAAAGCCACTTCATACAATCAGTGTGTACAACACACCTCCACCACAATCAAACTACTTCACCAACTAGGCTTCACGGTGAACCACCAAAAGTCCAAGCTACAACCATTCCACATAAAACAATACCTCAGTGCCACCATAGACACCTCAAAAGCGATAGCCTACCCCAATCCGGCCAGGATTGCAAGCATTCAGGCTATACGACAAATATTCCTACCTCAACACTCCCTTCCAGCACGAGTGTTCATGCAACTAATAGGGATGATGGCGTCTTGCATTTTCATAGTGCCCCACGCAAGACTCCAGATGCGTCCCCTCCAAGAGTGCTTAGCGCACCAGTGGAACCAGGCCCAAGGTCAACTGACAGATCTGGTGTTGGTAGACGGTCGCACCCATCGCTCTATGCAGTGGTGGAACACCACAAACCTTTCCAAAGGTCGACCGTTCCTGGTCCCGGTTCCCCAGATAATACTAACAACGGACGCATTGCTCTCCGGCTAGGGAGCTCACCTATTACATCTCACCGTGCAGGGCACATGGACGCTTCAACAAAAGTTACTCCATATCAACCATCTGGAGTTACTAGCAATCTTTTTAGCCCTAAAATCTTTTCAAACACAGATTTCAGGCAAGGCAGTCCTCATTCGCACAGACAACATGACAGCCATGTATTATAAACAAAAACAAGGCGGCACACACTCTCCACAGCTCTCTCAATTAGCACCGAGCATATGGAGATGGGCAATTCCCCACAAAATCTTTCTCCTAGCTAAACATGTCCCAGGAGTCCAAAACACTGTAGCAGATCTGCTCAGCAGACAGACACAACAAATCCACGAGTGGGAACTTCACCCACAAGTTCTTCATCCGTTCTTTCAAATGTGGGGGCATCCACAGATAGACCTCTTTGCCACCCACGAAAACACAAAATTCCCAAGCTTCGCCGCCAGATACCCACACCCATTGCCCAAAGGAAATGCGATATGGATGAACTGGTCAGGCAAATTTGCGTACGCTTTTTCGCCTCTCCCACTCATTCCATTAGTGGTGCGCAAACTACAACACTCCCTCACACTAATCCTAGTAGCTCCAACGTGGGCCAGACAACCGTGGTACACCACGCTGCTGGAACTCTCTGTAGTACCACACCAAAAACTACACCTCTCACCATGCTTCCTAACCCAGAACCATGGAGAGATCAGACACCCGGACCCAGCTCAGCTCAACCTTGCGATCTGGCTCCTGAAATCCTAGAATTTGGGTACCTAAATCTTCCCCCTGACTGTATGAACGTCATCAGAGAAGCTAGGCGACCTACTACTAGAGCGTGCTACGCGGCCAAGTGGAAACAATTTGTGGTTTATTGCCATAACAACACCATCAATCCCCTGGACGTATCCATTCAACACATCATAGGCTACTTACTCCACCTACAAAGGTGTAATCTAGCCTATACGTCCATTCGACTACACCTCGCAGCAATAGCAGCTTACTTACAAAACAGGCAACACCTATCGCTCTTTAGAGTACCTGCCATTAAAGCCTTCATGGAAGGCCTAAAAAGAATAATTCCCCCCAGAGTACCACCCTCACCTGTGTGGAACTTAAATATCGTTCTCACAAGGCTAATGGGGCCTCCCTTCGAACCTTTGCACAAATGCGAACTACAATTCCTAACATGGAAAACAGCTTTCCTTGTAGCCATCACTTCCCTTAGAAGGGTCAGTGAGATACAAGCACTTACTATACAAGAACCTTTTCTTCAAATGCACCATAACAAGGTTGTTCTCCGTACCAACCCAAAATTCCTACCTAAAGTCATTTCCCCTTTTCACCTAAACCAATCTGTAGAACTACCAGTATTTTTCTCGCAACCACAGACCGTTGCAGAAAGGGCTCTGCACACTTTAGATGTCAAATGAGCATACTCTACTACATCAAGAGAACACAACCTTTCCGCAAGACCAAACAACTGTTTGTCTCTTTCTCTCCACCACACAAGGGCAACCCCATCTCAAAATCAGGGATAGCTAGGTGGATTGTAAAATGCATTCAGATTTGCTACCACAAAGCAAAACGAACGCTATCCGTTCCCCCTAAAGCCCATTCTACATGAAAGATAGGGGCTTCCATGGCATTTTTAAGGAACATCCCATTAGATGATATCTGCAAAGCAGCTACATGGTCAACACCGCACACTTTCACTAAACACTATTGTGTAGATGTGCAGACTAAGCAACAAGCGAGTGTGGGCCAGGCTGTACTCAAAACATTATTTCAAACCACTGCAACAGATACCGGTGGTCGCCGCTAAGGTGGGAACTGCTATATAGTCTATGCAAAAGTGTGTAATCTGCAGCTCATATGCCTCAAACGGAACATGCTACTTACCAGTATGCATCTGTTCTTGGCATGTAGAGCTGCAGATCTACACACGCCCACCCGCCTCCCCGGCTACCTGTATCTGTTCCAGTTTTCTTATTGAGATACACACACATGGGTTTCTTCACTGTTATTACTTCCCTCCATCTTTCCCTGCTGGCGAATAACAACCTGAGGATGGAGCCGAAGCCCATGCGCAATACGATCCTCGTGACTTCCAAAGACTTTCCAAGAGGAAAAACAAACTGCAAACATCCGGGCCCAACACCAGAAGGCGATCTATGCAAAAGTGTGTAGATCTGCAGCTCTACATGCCAAGAACAGATGCATACTGGTAAGTAGCATATTCCTTCTCCCAACCTCGCACACAGAAACATGAATGTGTGTGCGTCCATGTGTGCGTCCATGTGTGTGTCATGTGTGCGTCCATGTGTGTGTCCATGTGTGTCCATGTGTGTGGCCATGTGTGTGTGCATGTGTGTCTGCATGTGTGTGCATCTGTGTTTGCCTGTGTGTGTCTGTGCGCGCATCTGTGTGCACGTATGTCTGCGCGTATGTCTGCATCTGTGAGTTTGTGCCTGTGCAAGTGTGTGCATCTGTGTATGTGTGCGTTTGCCTGTGTATGTGAATGCATCTGTGTGTGTTCGTGCCTGCATGTGCATGTTCAGGGCAATGCCATCCTTCACTTCTGTCAACACTAACATAAAAAGCATTGAAAATGCAATAGGTCTCGCCTTTCATTAAGTTAAAGCCATTTTCTTTGCTATACAATACCCTTAGCAAAGCAAATGGCTTTAACTTAATCAAATGCGAGACCTATTGCATTTTCAATGCTTGTGTTAAATGGTGTAAATCCGTTGAGTAGTTCCTGAGAAATTAGAAAAAGTAAAAATATCGATATCTAGGGCACCGGTGGGTTCGCGAACCCTCCCGACCACGAGCTTCATTCTAATTGGCTGCCAACACTCCAAACCAGGAAGTGTTGGCATCCATCTTGTGACTCGGTAGAACCGAGTCACAAGAAAACAGTTGAAAAAAGATTTTAAAAACCAAGAAAAGGGGCAGGGTAGAAACACCCTGACCCCCTAGGCTGCTCAGGCTGTCCCACAAGAACCCCAAGGCCCAAAACATTTTTTAAAAATGATTTCATCGGAATTCACACTGGGGTCGCGAATCCAGCCAGAATTCTAAAACAAAATGAAGCTCGGGCTCCCGTGCTTCATTTAAATGAGGCCCCCCGGGTGGGCCAGGTCTCGGGGGCATTGCCCAATTAATAATTTTAAAATTACCGCAGCCCCGGGGACCGCCACCTCCCCGGGGCAATGTTAATAATATGCGGGAGGGCACGTGGCCCTCCTGCAGCCCCGTGGACTGCCACCTCCCCGGGGCTATGTTAATAATATGCGGGAGGGCACGTGGCCCTCCTGCAGCCCCGTGGACTGCCACCTCCCCGGGACATCTTTTTAATTAATCTGTGGGGGGGCCTCCAGGGCCTCCCCCCAGGTCCAGGGGACAGCCACCCCGAGGCTTTTCTTAAATATGCGCTGGGCCACACGGCCCACCTACTGCCCCGGGGACCGCCACCCCCTGGGGCTTTAAAAAAAAGAATTAACCCTATGTGGGGGGCTCGAGCCCCCCCCACACTCCCTGGGGACCACCACCTCCCCGGGGCACTAATAATGCAAATGCGGGGGTCCGTTATGGAGCCCCGGGGACCCACTACCTCCCTGGGGCTATGTAATTAAAGGGAGGGGGCCATGTGGCCCCCCTCCAGGGCCGGCTCCTGCAGTGTCATCAGTGATGTCACTGACCATGTCATGAATGATGAAATATGTGTCGTCATCAGCAGTGCATTGCGGGGGCGCGAGTTATAGTTGGCTGAACTAACTATAACGGCCTACTTTCTCTGGTTTTGTACTAATGTCCCTGAAACTTTTAATTTTTTTCAGTGAATTTCTAAGGTTTTTTAAATGCTAATTTCTAACTATAACATCCCTGAAACCTATGTTTTGTTCAGTGAATTTCAAAGGTTTTTTTAAATGCTAATTTCTAACTATAACATCCGTGAAACTTAATGTTTTTTTCCAGTGAATTTCAAAGGTTTTTTAAATGCTAATTTCTAACTATAACGTCCCTGAAACCTATGGTTTTTTCAGTGAATATATATATATATATATTCACTGAAAAAACCATAGGTTTCACACACGTTATAGTTAGGAATTAGCATTTAAAAAACCTTGCAAATTCACTGAAAAAACCATAGGTTTCACACATGTTATAGTTAGCTGTACATTTCACTCGTAAAAAACCAATGAAATTCCACGTTATAGTTAGTGCAGGCAACTATAACTCACGCGACCGCAATCCTCTGCTGATGATGTCAGATATTACATCACTGATGACATATGTGTCTTTATGAAAAATAAATATTTGTAATATATGTATAGCTAAAGATACAGTATTAGCATCAACAGAGGATTGCGGTCGCGTGAGTTATAGTTGCCTGCACTAACTATAACGTGGAATTTCATTGGTTTTTTTACGAGTGAAATGTACAGCTAACTATAACATGTGTGAAACCTATGGTTTTTTCAGTGAATTTGCAAGGTTTTTTAAATGCTAATTCCTAACTATAACGTGTGTGAAACCTATGGTTTTTTCAGTGAATTTGTACGTTTTTTTAAATGCTAAGTTATGTATTTATTTTTAATTTTTGCACGCACGGTGCGCGAAGGCGCGCGCAGTGGGTGCTCGGTGCGCTTCGCGCACCGAGCGCCCACGTTGCACATTTCGTACCGTGCACGCCTCGCCATTTTTTTCAAAATATCAATTGTTTTTTTCTCCCTTGGGGGTCCTTAGATTTATATATTAAATGTGATTGTTTTTTTTTTGTTTTTTTTTACCGTACGCGTACGGTAAGCTTACCGTACGCGCACCCCGCGATTTAAAAAAAAAAAAATTTACATTTATTTTTCATACTTTTTGGTACTTCGTGAACCCCCTGACGAACGCTAGGGGGTCTGCAACTCTCTTCGTTGCCCCCTTTTCATGTTATCAACTTTTTTTTTCAGTGCGACAGACAGAAAATGGCGGCCGATACTTCCTGGTTTCGACCGATTCGAATGTTTACTTTGATCTAACAACCAATCAGAAACGCGCTCGCGCACGGCACCGTACGCGTACGGTAAGCTTACCGTAAGCGCACGGTAAGCGCACGGAGCGCGCTTACAGATATATATATTGATTTAAACGCTATTTTCTCAGGAACTACTGAACAGATTTACACCAGACCTACAAAAGGCACTTCCTTGACCTGCGGACTACCTCTCTGCCAAATTACAAGTAATTCTGTTCAGCCGTTCGGGCTGTAGCTGTGTCTAAAGGTCCTATGGAAAAATGCATGGGGAAAACGAGTTTTGGGACCCCCCTTTTTTCTCAGCCCCCGCTTGATGAATCCCCCCGAGACTTTCAGGGTAGGAGCGGAGCGTAGCGCCCCATTAGTTTTGAAAATTTCGCGAGGATTCGTCGACCGGCGCCAAAGTTATTCCAAATAGAATGTTGCGGATTTCCTATGGAAACAGGGTGCTAACTATAACTACCTACTGGCGACTGCAAGTAGGTAATATATATATATATATATAATATGAACACGGACACACATTAATTAGTATTGCATATTAGTGTAAATAATGTACATGATATTAAATTTATATTTTACAATATTTAACATTTACTACTTTTACACTTGTGTATTTTTGGATATTTTTTGCGGCAACAATATTTCTTTCCGATAATTTGGCACTTACCAATATAGGTATAGGAGCACGATATTGTGTCAAACAATATTTTCGGCACAATTTTTCGCACCGATATTTTTTATCACAATATTGTGTCAGTGAAGCTGCAGAGACAAATTGCGGCACGCAACATAAATTAATCTGCACTCGATGATACAGCCAACAACTAGAAAACATTTGTATAATAATCAGCATGACCAGTATCAGATCACTGCTCAGAAATAAGCATGGGCCCTCTCATTTGCGGCACAGTTTTAACATAAAAGACGATACCGGCAATGCCACCACATTAGATGGCATAATGCAACAACAGTAAATAAATACCATAGAAAATGTGCATCTAATCACACTGATGGCTTTTCAATAAGACCTCCCATAATTATATCAGACTCCACTCCCAACGCACCAAACAACTGTGTAGTGCCCAGAAACAAGCATACAAGGCAGCACTATGAAAAGGCACATCTGCATATTGCACATTCCACCACAAATTCAGTAATCACAAACACCTATCTCAGCAGAGGTAAGGAATCTTTATAACAATATTTACTGTTGCATTTCTGTTTGCAACTAAGGTTTAGAAACTGATAATATGTTTGTAATATTTGTGATTTACATGCCACTACTCACTAAGGGCCTGATCTTGGTGGGTGGGTTACTCCATCACATCAGTGATGGATATCCCATCGGCTGAAAAATAAATCCCATTGTACCCTATAGGAATTATATTTCGGCAGACAGGATATCCGTAAGCCCTAAGTTTCCAAACAGATGCATTGCCTATTGAGATTATGTTTCTAACAAACACACACTCAACCATTAGACAGTAGACTTACTCTCAGGCCACTTATAGAGTATCTCTTCACTTAACAGTCAACCTCATTCATCTTCATTTTATTTTACGGAGACCGCTAGTGATTGTGCTGCTTGTTTGAAATCTGGTGGTGGCTAGAACGGTTTGACTTTCTTCAGTAGGCTGAGTTGGAATGATGCAGTGTGCGTGTGGTGATGGCACGTGCTTGCATGTTCAGTTTCTTTTCCAGTGTTATTCCAATGGATTCAGTACATTTGCAGTTGGGCGTCTAGGTGAAAAAGTAGTCTTGGATGAGTGGGGAGCCGTTATGAGGGGAGATAAGTATGAATTCTGATTTTAGAGAGTTCAGCTCGAGGCTGTTTTGAAAAGGCCAGGTTTGTATTTTAACTATTAAATGCAATCTGTTTAATGAGGCTAATTTTATAAGCTCGTACTTCCTCATAAACATGAGGTCTTTTATTAGTCCTGATCTCATGTAACAAGGAATAGTGTGTTACAATGTCTGCATCCATGGTTCTTCCGCACTGTTCTTAGTTCTGCTTATTTGTTTTGAGTTTGGAGGTTTTAATCCACAAGGAGGAGGTTCATTTATAGGGGCAGGTTGACAGGTAGAGGGGGCCAGGGATGGGGTACTTGTTTTTATTTTGCATTTATCCCCTTTATTTTGTATATGTTATTGTGGTAAAGAAGAAACGTGAAGCGTTGAGGTAAGTTGATTGAAGATTTATTCAATGTAGTACAGCAGCCACGACCGAGTACTCCCGCTGCGTACCAGAATCTCTGCCAACTGATTAACGTTGACAGAATCCTGGCACGCATCAGAGCCCGATCGAGGTTTGAACACAACACACGAGACATCCTCGCCCAGTGTACAGCGTGAGAACGAAGATAATCACTACAGTTATGTAAAGATTCACCATGCAGCATGTAGTTAAATCTGAGATTTAATCTCCAACAAGTTGCCTCCCGCCCTCTTACAGTTATCTCATTCCAACTCCCCTTTCTTTATAAGGACACATTCCTTGGTCCTAGTTCCATATTCCACATTACATAGAAACATTCCAGCAACTCTACAACAGCGTATTTACTATACCAAACAGCTGGGTAGGGGCGGGGCTGCTCTTTGCTTGTTCTTCATGCAGGCTGCATAACAGCCTACACGGAGAACATACCCAACCTCCCATTCTCTGGCTGAGCGCCGATCCACAGCGCACAGACCATTGGTTTCTTCAAGAATGCTAAAGCCATCTGAGACACCACAGCACCATTGAACGCGAGGCACTCGCGTGCGTTTGGGCGATTAATAAATTCAAGAATTACATTTGGGGACGTGAATTTGAACTGTTCACTGATCACAAACTCCTTACAGATATACTTAATGGTATGGGGCTGTCACCAAATTTGGTAAAGAAGAAATGTGAAACGTTGAGGTAAGTGGATTGAAGATTTATTCATTGTAGTACAGCACCCACGACCGAGCCTCCCGCTGCGTACCAGGATCTCTGCCAACTAATTTACTATACCAAACAGCTGGGTAGGGGCGGGGCTGCTCTTTGCTTTTTCTCCATGCAGGCTGCATAACAGCCTGCATGGAGAACATACCCAGCCCCCCATTCTCTAGCTGAGCGCCGATCCAGGGCACACAGACCAATCAAAACACGGCATCGCTATTGAGAGGCTGGGAACTGGGTACTTCCTGCCCTGGATCGGGCGAAGAGGAAGAGAGGCAGTGGCGACAGACAGTAGACAGGTAAGTGTTTATTAATTTCTTTCTTCATTCCCACACCCGCGACCTGCCCCTCTACCACCGTTTAAAACCAGCTGCCACTGATACCAAAGTAAGGTATAGTGTGCACAGAGTTCACCAAAGTATGGTATAGTGTGCACAGAGTCCAGTGGATCCCCAAAGGTTTACAGAGGCTTAAGTAGAAAATTCCAAAAGATCTATGTGTGGCAGTGTGGTTGAGCAGTTAGGCTTATTAGACAGCCGCGGTGCGTCCATTGGGGCGTAGGGGCGTAGCCCCACCAGCCAGCCCTGCTTGGACCCGCGGCTGAGAACAGCAGACTTTCAATCATGTTTAGTGCAATACATCTCATTTACTCAGGAACCTAGCAAAACACACCTATCAAACACAATTTACAAAAGTCCTTTGGGTTCCCGGTGATAACGTTAGCATGGCTCTCGCATGCTTGTGGATATAAGCACAGTGTGTGAGAAGCTCTGAAAAATCGTCGTGAATGCGCAGCAAGAGCTTGGACCCGCGTCTGAGAACAACTGACAATTATGTCAGTCAGCATGACGTCAGACCACCCGTGGGCGGTCCGGCGTCATGTTGACTGACATGCAGTCAGACCGTTACCAGGGGCATGGAGCAGCACAATGCACAAGTGCGCATGAGTGGGGACGGAGGACGAATTTTCGCACCGTGCCCAGTCATGCGCACTTGTGTTTGCAGTTCTGGCGCATGCCCATTAGGAGAGCGAGGGTTGAGCAAAGGCTCAAACCTCGGTCTCCTAATGGGCAGGCGGGCGGAGTGTAAAACGTGCCTCCAGCCAATCCTGGCGCTGCCAGCAGCGCCAGGATTGGCTGAGAGGGTTTTGCACGCCCACTTGCAAGCAGTCAGTGATGTGTGCGTGGCTGTTCCCGAGTGTAGGCGCCATTGCGCCAACGGACCCGTCACCCGAGGCAGCGGACCGACCTGCTCAGGTAGGATTTTTTAATTTTATTTCAAAACTCCCCCCTCCACCTCCGCGATACACCCCCCCCGCGACACCCCACGAGCCGCAACTGTTAGGTTTCCATTTCAAGCACTCACCTTAATGCTGCTTACATTCCCTCCGCTCTGCGCTGTAATCTCCGGATTTTTTTTAAAGAAGTAAATTGTCTTTCAAAACTAGCGTGCGTGCTCCATAGATAGCAATATTATTCCATGTATGTTAAAGACGAGTCGGTAAAAACACTGTACGGGGAATGCTGTAGATGAAAACGTTCCCTGCGCTTCCCATACGCATGCAACTTTCTGCATTCCTGGAATGGTAAAGAGGTTGGCAGATGTTGGCCTGCAGCAGCTCCAAGAGTTAACACTACGGCCCACATTTGCATAGTTTTGCACGAGCGCCCACAGGGCTTTAAAGCATATAGTCGACGACAGCGCCCGTTTGCACTGCTTTTCTTCAAAGAACGCCTACGCAAAACCTTAGTACATTTGGGCCCAGGAGAGAGAGTGTAGTCTTACGGGTGTGTACAGTTTATTTTTTTATATTCATTCTTTATAGGAAGCCGCTACCGAGTAGTAGGATGAGATTAGAGTTCTAGGCAAGGGTGTCCAAAGTGGTTTCAGGAGGGACGTTTCAGCGTGATTTTTCAGAATAACCCATGAACATGTTGATCAAGTCCACTGAGGTTCGTTGTATGCAGATGCGTGTTAAGTTGGGCAGCCCTGATGCAGAGCAGCGGTTACAAGCATCATTTTCATGGAGAGCAGCGAGTGAGCTGGATGGGCCTCCAAGTGGTGGGGCAGCCGTGCCTGGGACGCACTGAGTGCTGAGAAATACCCTTGTCCATGACAGTTCAAAGTTCGCGTGCATGTGATCTACTGTGCGTGTAGTTGGAGACGGCTCATTTGGGTGTAAAGGTGATGCGCTGAGATAGCGAGAGCAGTGGAGGCCACCTCAGTCACTCAACATATCTCAAATGTTCAGGTACCTGGGGTGTCTTATCTAGGGACTGCCCACACTGCTCTTGAGCAACGGTTTACAATGGGAATGGTTGCTTGGTTCATGGACATCTTAAGGGATTTGGCGGCCTTGTGTCAAACGTATTTTACTCTTAGAGCTGAGATTTCCATGAGTCTTATAGTCTGAATTCAGCACCTGAGCATAATAGGACAGAATGTATGAAGCTCTGTGGTAATACTGAATAAGCAGCTACCTATGTTATGCCATCTATTAATGTAATAACTGCACTTTCACAATTGCTTTATTAACCTTCCTGCTTTCTCAAATTTGCATTTTCTGGGGGGGGGGCAACCCCCCTTTTGGGGTTCGGGCTCGCTCGCTGCACTCGCTCGCTACGGTGCTGTATGCTAATTCGTTTGCGCCCACCACTTTAAAATCTCACCCACCGCCCCTGTTATCAGAGGACTTTGTTAAGCATTTGTTGTACACACTAAGCCACGGGTACTCATAGTGCGGCCCGGCAAGCCTTCCCTGGCGGCCCGCGGACCTTGCTGACAACATACCTCTGTTTTTTAATATCGCCGGTTGCAGCAGCGCGGAGCTATGGGGGCCGGGCGATTCTTTTAAAAACCATTCACTTGTTAATAAGGCTTTGTTGTATTTCGCCTCTTCTTAGCGCCCCTGCATCTCCACTCTGATTAAGTGGAGATGAAGGGGCGCTAAGAAGAGGTGAAATTCAACAAAGCCTCATTAACAAGTGAATGGTCTTTAAAAGACCTGAAAAGTACTTGGGTGCGGCGGCTGTGTGTCTTCCAGGGAAGCTGTCTCAGTGTGAGACGGAGAGAGAGGGAGACAGACAAGGAGACAGAGGGAGAGGAAGGGAGAGGGAGGGAGACAGAGAGAGGGAGGGAGACAGAGAGATGGAGGGAGGCAGAGAGAGGGAGACAGAGACAGAGGAAGGGATACAGGGAGAGAGACAGAGAGGGAGGGAGACAGAGAGAAAGAGAGAGAGAGGGAAGGAGAGAGAGAGGGAGAGGGAGGGAGACAGAGAGGGAGACAAACAGTGAGTGAGACAGGGAGGGAGTGAAACAGAGAGGGAGGGAAACAGGGAGGGAGACATAGGGAGGGAGACAAGAGGGAGGGAGAGGAAGGGAGGGACTGAGACAGAGAGGGAGGGAGACAGAGGGAGGGGGGAGACAGAGAGAGGGAGGGAGACACAGAGTGAGAGAGACAGAGGGAGGGAGACAGGGAGGGAGACAGAGAGAGAGAGGGAGGGAGAGAGAAAGGGAGACAGAGTGAGGGAGACAGAGTGAGGGAGACAGAGTTAGGGAGATAGATAGATAGATAGATAGATAGATAGATAGATAGATAGATAGATAGATAGATAGATAGATAGATAGATAGATAGATAGATAGATAGATAGATAGATAGATAGATAGATAGATAGATAAGATAGATAGATAGATAGAGATGTGTGAATGCCGGGTCTGGTGGCTCAGTGGACGAAGGCGTCCGCTGGAGGGGCCTGTTTTCAACCTCATGGTCATAGTTTGTTTTTTTTGCTCTAGCCCCGCCCTCTCCCCCACTGCCCCCGCCCCCACCGGTGCGGCCCTCGGCCACAAACCACACTGTAAAATTGGCCCCAGAGAGAAAGTTTGTGAGTACCCATGCCCTAAGGCAAGAAATGATCTTCGGGGGTTTAGACTAACACTAGGCAAGGGTCAGATTGAGGTAAGTACTACACTGGGGTGGCCGGAGGCAGAGGTCACTGGTCCCAGTGTTAGTCAATGGAGACTGGGGCACCCAATAAGGTGCAGATTGCATGTAGGTACCCGCAGTTTCAGGGCAAAGGCCCCTGGGGTTGAAGCAAGCAAGCACAGGGGGAGCCACAAGTAAGCACCAACCATACACCAGCGCCACTGACGCAGCTGGGTGCAAATCAGCTTTGGGCACAAAATGCTTTTCAATGGTGAATCTCTGTTGCACAAAGAGGCTGCAGTCTCGGTCCAGGAGACTGGATGAAGGTAACCACTGGCTGGGCAGGTAAGTTGGGATGTAGAAGGAGGCTTGAGCACAGTCGGTAGAGCTCCCCAAAGTCAGGGGCTGAGGATGTAGAGGTACCCATTGGGGTCTAATTTATTTTACCGGAGCCAGTCACGGGGATCCTTCAAGATAAAGCTGCAGGCATCTTCGTGGAGAGAGGGAACACACCTCTCCTAATTACTGATTTCCCCACCGACCTTGCTGCCCAAATTGGAGCTTGGTCAGGGGGGCAGCAATTCTACTAGCTGGAGAGGCCCTGGCCAGCATATCACATATTTACATGCCCCATGTGCCACCGGTGTGTCACTTTTTGTGACGCACCGGCGGCGCATTTCACTGCCCATATTTACATGGACAGGAAAAGCCACCCTGTGTGACTTTTCCTGTCCTTGTAAAGATGGCCCCTTTACACGCAGCACTTTGTGTGAAAGGGGCGTTCCATGGGTATTGCTGTGGGTGTTTTCTCACACAACACCCCTGGAACCGGACACATTTCCAGATTTATGAGAAATCGTAAACCTGGAAATACGTCTGAATTCTATGCCTCCCCAGGGGAGGTGTAGGGAGGTGCAACGAGGAGAAATGTATCCATTTCTCCTCGTTTTTTCCTCTTTCCAAGCGTGCTGCATTCTGCGGCACACATAGAATGAGGAAAATCACCTCAGGTGTCCCTTCCTGCACATAAACAATCATTAAAAAACATGATGTTTTGCAAGTTCTGTGTGCGCTAAGCCCACATAGAAATTGAAAACCACTAGTTCGAGGCATATGAGCTGCAGATTACACACTATGCATAGATCGCCATCTGGTGTTGGGCCCGGATGTTTGCACTTGTTTTTGTCCTGGAAATTCTTTGGAAGTCACAAGATAGGTGACTCCTCCTTAGGATGCTAGTGCGCATGGGCATCGGCTCCATCTTCAGATTGTTTTTTTCTGCCATCGGGCTTGGATGGGTTTATCGCGCTCCAGTTCGGAACCGTTACTGATTCTACTTTCGACGCGCAATCCTTCACCCTTTTCGATGGTATTGTCTCAATTGTTTTCCAATCGACGCGAGTCTCAACAGCTTAGAAGTCTTCGATTCCGGTCGTCGACGAAGGCCTTCAGGCCTACCTGGGACTTATCTTCTGGCTCATGGAAAGGACGCCGTTCAAGAAGTGTCCTCAATGTGGGTCGATGTTTCCCCACACCGATATGCATGAGGTGTACAACCTCTGCCTGTCACCAGAGCACGAGGCCAGAGACTGTCCAGCTTGTGCCTCTTTCTGCTCCAAGAAGACCATTCGGGACCGACGGGCTCGAAGAACCATGGCCCGCTCGTCTGCATCCATACCCGACGACATCTTTTAGGAAGGCGTGCCAGAGCAGGAGCGGGTCGAAGAAGGCCTCATCAGCACCTCCGAAGCAGATGACTCCGACGTCGAGGACATCACTCCGGCACAGTGGGTCGTAAGTAGAGACATCGACCCCGACCCCCCTTCTCTACCATCTAAAAAGGCTTCGGTCACACCTTCACCTTTGGGCCCAGGTGTACCCCGAGAGACTGCTTCCCATGCTCCGCCCTCGGGCCCGGCAAAGAAGCCTACTAAGCCTTCAGGTGACTCTGGCTCGAGTCAGCCTACCCTCGGTGCCGAAACACACTCACCGGCATCAAGAAAGAAGCCGTCCTCCTCCTCATCCACGCCGACCGCTGCTTTCACATCTAAGCACTCTGCACCGAAGACAAGCACCGGCTCCTCGACACCGAAACACTCGGAGCTGAGCAAAAAACTCCCTCCAAAGGACTTGCATGCTCCGGAGCCGAAAAAGGCTTCGGAACCGAAGAAACAACAGGTTCCAGTGGCCACAGAGACTGTAAAACCCCACAGTTCGAAACCAAAAGAGCACAGAACCGCTACTAAGCCGGCGCCGAAAAAACCTCCGGAACTGAAACTGTCTGCGCCGAGGGATCTGCCTCCTACAGAAGAACTGTTTAAACCAGATCCAACTCAAAAAACTCTTATAAAGGATCCTAATACTGGTCACTTGACTCTTAGCTCCAAGAAAAGACCACTGGATACGCCTGCGCCAGCTCCACCACCTAAAAAGAGGGACATTGCCACCTCTCCTCAAAGGATCCCTTCTCCTGCTCCTCCTTCTCCTCCTCCTCCTCCTCCTCCCCACCCACGCCGCTCTCCTACACCATCCCCTACTCCAGTGGATGATGATGACGATAACACCTGATGACACGGGGGGTGCGGACGATCAGCCACTAGGGGACCCTAGTCCACCTGCTTCCCCCTGACCTCTGGGGTGACTGTAGGAGAGCAAGATCTGCACCTTATGTTGCCCCCACTTTTTTTCTGATGTTTACACTGGTTTCTGGCTATAGTCTGGCTGGGACCCTGCTAATCAGGGCCCCAGCCTCTCTGTTCTCTCTAAACAACTTGGAGTGCATATTAGAGGCACTAGTGATTGGATACTGTGGTACCTTATGAGCCCCTAGTATATGGTACCTTAGGTACCAAGGGCACAGGTACGTCACAGGCCTACCAGGGGCTGAAGCATGTATTATGCCACCCCTGGGAAGCAGACTAAATCTGACACCACAGGCCTGCTACTGCAGCCTGGGTGAGGTGGTGCTATCACTCTTCACTGAGATATAGGTTCACTATATCTCTACCTGCACACACATATAAACCTATCAGTCACCCCTAAGGCAGGCCCTATCAATCCTGAGGGCAGGGTGCTTGGTTTCCATGTGAGGGGGTGCCTCTGCCTGAGCAGGGCCCCTCTGCAGCTCTCAGAGTCTATTCTCTGGGGCTGTTTGTGGATGCGGTTAAACCATATACTCTTAAGTGCATTATAACCTCGCGGTTAATGCTAACTTTGGGATGGCTGCATCAAAACAGTAACTGGTGTGGGAGTATGATCTCACCCTTCTAGAGGGATAGACATGACCCACTGCGGAAACACAGTAGAATCCTGAAGAACCCTGGCATCGCAAAATGGATGCCACCAGTCACTGACACTGGGCTGCCCTCCTGCTGCTGACCGAAACTTGCAGTGGAGGAGGCCCAACAATAGGTATCCTGTCACAGGGAGGTGTGACCACCTCCCAGACAGGGTTTAGTGTATTGGGGCTGGGTGGGTGCACTCCTAGAGTGCTTTGAAGTCCTGCACTGGGGCAGCAGCAGGCTCCTCTGTGCATATGCCAATTCAAACCGGCTCAGGGGCTACCTGCCCCTGCTCTGGCGCCAAACTGGACAAACCACCCACTCCCCTGACCCTCCCTTAGGAGGGGTCATAGAGCTAGTCCTACCCTTCCTTTCAGTATAAGTTAGGGAACCCTTGCCATTGCAAACTAGATATCCCTGGACGACGCTCTAAAGAAGAATCCTGGACCTTTGACGTTCCATTATCTCTGGAAGACGGAAGAATCTCCCTTGGAGTCAAGGAATGACTCCCTGCTTGGGAGGCACCAAAGCTTTGCAGCCCAGGAAGAGGATTTCCTGACTTCTCCAAGGCCAACGTGAGTCCCCAGCGAAGCTGAGGCAAGTGGACCTCACGAGTGACGAGGAACCGCAATCCCTGGGTACCGTGCACTATTTTCGAGTGCAACCCCTTCACGACTTTCTATGAACTTGTGCATTGGACCACGTGTGGTCCAAGCTTCCAGCAGGATTTCCACTGAAGATCAGAGGCCTACCTCGTCCCGAGTGACCGTGGGCCCCTGTTGAGTGAATCCTCCCGAGGCGTCTTCGCGATCCCTTGCCGGTTGGCTTGTGGGTCCCCAGAAGACTTTTCTACAGTTCCAAAGGGCTCCCCTGGTTGCTCCAGGCCTGCCCTGACTGGTTGAGTCCCTCAGACCTTGCTGGTCTGCACCGCTGACTTTTTACACTTTCCACGAGACTTGCTGTTACCAAAGCTTGTTGGCTCCAATCTGGTCACCAACACCGCAGTAAGCTGCAGACTTCGTGGGACACGCCGAATTCAGCTCCTGGTCATAGTCGACGCCTCCTGAACCTCGTGGCTGAAGAGTCAAGACACCCGTGATCACCTGAAATCATCCGACGACTGTGGGCATCCAGCTTCCTTGCCCCGGGTCACTGCCAAGTGACTTTGAACACTGTCCCCTCTGCTTTAAGGTCTTCCTTCTTCTGAATCCAGCCTTGGATTCCGGACTCTTCTTCTGTCTTCACAAGCAGCAAGTCTTCTTTGGCTCCCATTGAAAACCACGCCGCGATCTGACACCAAAAGACACCTATGCACCCGGATTCCCTGGGTGAGGTAACTCCAGCATTACGGTGCTCCTGTGTGTGTTGGCTCTAGAACTACTTACCCTGTAAGTGACTTGCTTGTAGACTCTCCTGAAGTATCCTAAAACTCTAAAATTCCAACTGCAACTCGCAACATTGAAGTCAAAATGGGATCCGCGCCTGTGTTCTCACACTGCATGCGTCTCCCGTGGGTCCTTTACTTACCTGCCTTGGGTGGATTAGTGAGGCCCCAGCGCTTCTGAAGGCCCTAGGCCTTTTCCCTTCTCAAGTCGTTGTTCTTAAGTCTCTTTTTTAGTATATGGTCTGGTACGCCCTTAGGGCCCCAGCCATATTTGTGCTTAATTTATTGTGAAACTATTTGTACATATGTTCCTGACTTCTAATCTCATAAATTGATTAGTAGAGTGTGTCTAGTAATAAATACATATATATTTGATATATATACCTGTGTGGTGTCCTTTCATTTAGTGATTCAAGAGATTATAAGGTAAAACAAGCTGCTTTACATTCCTCTAAAGACTTAGCCTGAAGGCTGCTCTCCACAGCTACCACTAAGATAGCTTTCTTTAAAAGGTTGTCTTAAACCTACTACCATGAGAGTCGAATTGTACTGGTGCAAGGTGTCCACTTTAACTAGTGAACAACATATACCAGGCCAACTTCTCACAGTGACTATAACACTCCAGATGTCTCTTATGTCCCACAGGATGACATCTACCCTTCCAGGCCTCCCCCCCCCCCCGAGCACACCATGGGCTTTAACCAGCTCGTCCCTAGAGCTGCCCACTACCACGGGGTTGAACTACACACAGACCCCGTGGAGGGAGATTTCCTTAAGGACACTTTTGATACCACACAAAAGTCCACCTCAATTCTACCCATGCTTAAAGGGATCATCAAGCATGCCCCAGAAGTCTTCAAAGATCCTGTTAGGTCTCAAGTCATTAACCCCAGGATCGAGAAAAAGTATAAGGCTGCCCCTAGGGCCCGCACCTCTAGACTCCCTCTTAGTCTCCAATGCTAGAAAGAGGGCCAATTCTCAGACATCAGGTGACGCCCCACCGCCAGATAAGGAGTCTAAACTCTTGGACGCCTCTGGCAAGAGAACAGCGTCTGGCGCATCGCCAACACTCGGGCGCTATTAGCTAGGTATAATAGGACACATTATGATGAACTTGAGTCCCTAATGCAACACCTCCCAGAGAGATACAAAAATAGGGCCATTGAACTCATACAAGAGGGTAAGGTTATCACCAACACCTCCATCCGTTGTGCCCTAGACGTAGCAGATACCGCTCCAGTAGGCATGCCTGGTTACGCATTTCAGGTTTTAAACCTGAAGTTTAAAGTTCCATCCTCAACCAGCCATTTGATCAGGAACACCTATTTGGCCCTAACGTAGACCTATCCCTTGAAAAAGGATACAGACTAGGCAAAATCTATGGGAGCCTTGCAGTCGCAAGCTCCCAGACGTTCCTTTTGTCGCTCATCCTACAAAAGCACCCCAAGAAGCTACTCCTCAGATAGCCCCTCCACTTCTTACAAAGCTCCCACCCAGTACACCTTCACCAGAGGTTACCAGAGAGGAGGCTACAGGGGCAACAATAACAAAGGCAGAGGCAAATCAACAACACCTGCTCTGCCTCCACCCCTACCCAATGACTTTCCCCCACTTCCCCCAGACCATTCCACTCCAGTTGGGGGAAGACTACAACAGTTCCTTCCTGTCTGGACCACCATCACATTAGACAGGTGGGTGCAACAAATAATTCAATTGCTGTCTCGAACTTACCTCTAACCTCCCAAACATACCACCCAAACAGCATCCAATGTCACACGAACATTTGTCACTGCTAAAGCACAATGTAATCTCCCTACTACAAAAAGGTGCAGTAGAACTCGTTCCCCTGCACCAGCAAAACGCGGGAGTTTACTCCCTGTATTTTCTCATACCAAAGAAGGACGGCTCTCTGAGACCTATTCTAGACCTCAGACCCCTAAACCTATACATTCACTCAGACTATTTCCACATGCTCACACTTCAGCAGTTTCTTCTTCTTCTTTCACAGGGCGACTTCCTTGCTACCCTAGATCTCAAGGACGCCTACTTTCATATTCCCATTCACAGGAAGTATCTCAGATTTGTTGTGGACGGGCACAACTATCAATTTAAAGTACTCCCATTCGGAGTCACAACAGCACCACGGGTATTCGCCAAGTGCCTAGCAGTAGTGGCAGCCCACTTATGAAGACAACACATTCACGTCTTCCCATATCTCGACGACTAGCTCATAAAAGCCAGTTCATACAACCAGTGTGTACAACACACTCACGCCACTATCCAACTACTTCACCGCCTGGGGTTCACAGCAAACCACACCAAGTCCCATCTGCAACTGTCCCACACACAACAATACCTTGGTGCCACAATAGACACCTCAACAGTGCTAGCCTATCCCAGTCCAGCCAGGATAGCAAGCATGCAGGCTCTTCTCACCAAATTTCAGCCGCAACACTCTCTTCCAGCTCGAGTGTTCATGCAACTCATAGGGCAGAGCAGGTGGACACCTCAACAGAAGTTACTCCACATCAACCACCTGGAGTTACTAGCCATATTCCAAGCCTTAAAAGCATTTCAAAGGCAAATATCAGGCAAAGCGGTCTTAGTCCGCACGGACAATATGACAGCCATGTACTACATCCAAAAACAAGGCGGGACACACTCTCTGCAGCTCTCCCAGCTGGCACAGAGCATATAGAGATAAGTTATACATCAAAATATTTTTCTCCTAGCCCAACATGTCCCAGGAGTCCAAAACACCATTGCAGATCTGTTAAGTCGTCAAACGCAACAGATCCACGAGTGGGAACTTCATCCGCAGGTTCTTCAACCGTTCTTTCAAATGTGGGGGCAACCACAGATAGACCTCTTCGCCACCCATGAAAACGCCCAAGCTTCGCCGCCAGATATCCACACCCATTGTCCAAAAGCAATGCGATATGGATGAATTGGTCAGGCAGATTTGCGTACGCTTTTCTGCCTCTCCCACTCATTCCACTGGTGGTGCGCAAACTACAGCAACATTCACTAACTCTCATTCTAGTTGCTCCAACTTGGGCCAGACAACAGTGGTACACCACATTGCTGGAACTGTCCGTAGTTCCGCACCAAAAATTACACCTCACCATGCCTCTTAACCCAGAACCATGGAGAGATCAGACACCCAGACCCAGCTCACCTCAACCTTGCGATCTGGCTCCTGATGTCTTAGAATTCGGTTACCTTAACCTTCCCCCTGACTGTATGAACGTCATTAAAGAAGCTAGACGTCCCACCACTAGAGCCTGCTATGCAGCCAAGTGGAAACGTTTTGTGATATTGCCACAACAATAATATCAATCCCCTAGACATGTCTATCCAACACATCATAGGTTACTTACTACACTTCCAAAGATGCAACTTAGCCTATACGTCTATTAGGCTACATCTTGCTGCCATAGCGGCATATCTACAAAATAGACGGCATCTATCACTTTTCTGAGTACCTGCTATAAAAGCCTTTACGGAATGTCTCAAAAGAATAAGTTCGAGGCATGTGGGCTGCTGAATTCATATCTGTGCATAGATCGCCGCCTAGTGTTGGGTCCGGATGTTTGCACGTTGTTGTCCTGGAAGAGTCTTCGAAGTATCCTTGGATAGGTGACTCCTCCCCTGGACTACAGTGCGCATGGGCATCCTCTCCATCCTCAGATTGTTTTTTTCCGCCATTGGGTTCGGATGTGCTATCTTAGCTCAAGTTAGGAAAAAATTTTGTCGAGGCCTTTAGTTCGCGTCGGTACTGTTTATCGATCGGTTTTCGATACTCTCTGTTAGTTTACTAACTTCCAGCACCGACTTTGTTCGCATTTACCTGTCCATCAACTACTTCGACGATGGAATCGAGGACGCCATTCAAAAGGTGTCCGGTATGTAATGCGAAGTACCCACACATCGACGTCCATCCGGTGTGCAACAAATGCCTTTCGCCGGACCACGACGAGTCGACATGTATGGCCTGTGCCCGGTTCCGTTCAAAGAAGACTCTGCGGAATCGTCGAGCGGCGAGGCTCGAAGCGCAGCACGCGGCACCGGCCCCAGCTGACATCTTCGACGACGCGGACGACGTCGAAGAAGTAGAAGTCTTACCCTCCAGTCCCGTTTCCGACCAAGAACCCGGATCGGACGAGGCCGACGAGTCACTCTTCCACAGAGGTGAAGACGACACCGAGGTAGGAGACGACGAGGAGGCCTTAGGGGCCGAAGAGAGTAGCTCCGATGATGAACAAGGCCTACCTGTTCAAACCGAGAATTCACCAGTGCCACAGACTATGGCTCCGGTCGAGGGATCGCCTTCGGGCCTTACCCGAGACCTATCACGCAGTCCTTCGGCCCCGCCCTCGGGCCCGGCCTCGGACGTTCAGCGGCAGCCATTACCGCTTAAGCCAGCTGGTTTCCCTTCCACGAAACCGAAACCGAAAGCTGCTCAGGTTCCTACGAAACCGAAACTGAAAGTGGCGCTAGTCGGATCGAGGCCTTCAACACCTTCGACGCCGGCGCACCGTGTCGGCACCGACCGCACCAAGGGGGACTTCGGTGCCGAACTCGAGACGGGCGACATGGGAGTCGACAAACGGAAGAAGGCCATCGGCGCCGAAAAACCTGCTCGGTTACCGGCGTCGACGCCACCGACACAGAGGGCCGTCCCGCCTGCTACGCCTCGCAGCACCCCCTCGACGACACCGAAACCTCACGTGTCGAAGACGTCGACGGTGATCTCCGCACCTCGGCTCGATGCACCACGGGCGCAGAAGATATCTGCAGCCGCCTCGACGACCCTGGCGGGGGCCACGACCTCTAAGGCGCCCCGAGTACGGCCTGGCGCAATGCCAGGCTGCAAAACCAAGGCTGCCCTCCAGGACCAGTCGGGTTCGATCGATCCAGCGGTTTCGTCGGTGCCGACCAGCATTACCTTCGGCTTGCCTCCATCCACAATCCCGAAGGCGTTTCAACTCAGGACACAGGCCACCAAAACTGCGGTTACGCCTGTCGAGCCGTCACCGTCACGCGTCATCGACGCCGACACTGGCAGGATGATTCTCCACGACCGAAGGATAACTTCGGAACCGCCATTGGAACCTTTCAGGATCCCGCTAAAGAGGAAGCTGCCTGTGGACACAGAACCTCTCCTGTATGAACCCTTTCATTCACCCTACCAGGATCCACACCGGGCCTCCCCCACACGCTCCGACACGGATGCATTGGAGGACTACATGGGTGAACAAGTCCCCTACCATGTGGACACGGACCCTGATGACCAGCAGGACCCTGACCAAACTTGGGGCGACCCTGCAGACCCCAGTGCACCTCTTGATGCACAGGACCCACAACTATATGGGGCAAAAACGTCACCCACAGAGGATACTGCGGCGTTCAACGCTCTGATTGAACGGGCGGCGAACAACCATGATGTACAGCTTCACTCTGATATCATCGAAGATGACTTTCTAATGGACACCTTTGCATCCTCAGAAAGACATGTAAAGACTCTGCCAATGTTGAAGGGGGTCCTTAAGCCAGCCACTGACATTTTCAGGGAACCCACCAGGGCACGAGTGATAAACCCCAGGATCGATAAGAAATACAGATCAGCACCTGGGGATCCTACTTACATCAGAGGACAATTACCACTCGACTCCATCGTTGTGGCGAATGCCCGCAAGAGGGCACACTCGCAGACAACGGGTGACGCTCCTCCCCCGGACAAGGAGTCCAAGGTGCTGGAGACCTCCGGCAAGCGAGTTGCCGCACAAGCTGCAAGCATATGGCGCATAGCTAACACTCAAGCGCTCCTCGCTCGCTACGATAGGGCGCACTATGACACAATGGAGCAACTCCTTCAACACCTCCCTGACCCCTACAAAGAAGGTGCAGAAATCCTTATCAGAGAGGGACAGCTACTCACAAATGCTGCCATCAAATGTGCACTAGACGCTGCTGACACGGCTGCCAGGGCCATCAACACTAGCGTCATCCTACGACGTCACGCCTGGCTACGTATCTCAGGATTCAAGCCTGAGGTACAAAACAATATCCTTAATCAGCCTGTCAACCCCGACTTTTTGTTCGGGCCTGAGGTTGACGCCACCCTCGAGAAGATAAAAAAGGACACGGACACTGCAAAGTCCATGGGCGCCCTACAAACTCAGTCCTTTCGGAGCGGCTCCTTTCGTCGCCCCGGAAACAAGGGAGCAGGCAGAGGACAGGGGTCACAACAAACATATAACAAGGGTAATACGCAGACCACCTACGATAAGAACACCCGAGGTGGCTATCGTGGCTCCAGTACCAAGGGCAGAGGACGTGGCTACGGCAACACCAGGTCCTCCCCCAAGAACAAGCAGTGACGCCCTCTCCCTTCCTCCCGACCACATAACACCTGTCGGGGGAAGGCTACAACGGTTCCTGTCCACGTGGAACTCCATCACCACGGACAGGTGGGTCAAAGATATTATAAAATACGGTTACTGTCTGGAGTTAACTTCCACTCCACCCACAATACCACCAAGAAACCGTCCTATGTCTTCAGAGCACTTGACGCTCTTACAGCAAGAGGTAGAAAGTATGCTTCTAAAAGGCGCTATCGAGGTCGTACCCGTCCACGAGCGGGGCACGGGGGTTTACTCCCTCTACTTCTTAATTCCAAAAAAGGACGGGTCGCTCAGGCCTATATTAGACCTGAGACCCCTGAACCAGTACATTCTTTCGGAGCACTTTCACATGCTCACTCTACAGCAAGTCCTTCCGCTTCTCCAGCAGGGAGACTTCCTAGCATCACTGGACCTCAAGGATGCGTATTTTCACATACCCATCCACCCCTCACACAAAAAATACCTCAGGTTCACTGTTCAGGGGCAGCACTATCAGTTCAAAGTCCTTCCCTTCGGCGTGACAACAGCGCCCAGGGTTTTCACAAAGTGCCTAGCTACGGTGGCGGCACATTTACGGAGACAGCACATACACGTCTACCCCTACCTAGACGACTGGCTCGTTCAAGCGAGATCGGCCCAGCAATGTGCAAGCCACGTGTCCCGTACCATTCACCTTCTTCACAGTCTGGGATTCTCACTAAATTACCCAAAGTCTCATCTCCAGCCCGCACACGTACAACAGTACCTAGGTGCGACTATCGACACTCTGGCGGCCACAGCTCAGCCATATTTAGTGAGGATCAACGGCATACAAGCGCTGATCTCCAAGTTCAGACCCAACCACTCGCTTCCAGCGCGAGTGTTTATGCAGTTGATAGGCATGATGGCCTCCTGCATCTTCATAGTCCCGCACGCGAGATTACATATGCGCCCACTTCAGGAGTGCCTAGCACGTCAGTGGAATCAGGCTCAAGGACAGTTGAAAGACCTAGTGTTGGTGAGCGGTCGGGCATACAACTCTCTGCATTGGTGGAATCCACAAAACCTTTGCAAGGGCCGACCGTTCCAAGAGCCTGTTCCACAAATAGTACTGACAGCGGACGCGTCTCTCCAGGGATGGGGAGCTCATGTACTCCACTACACAGTGCAGGGACTATGGACGACACAACAGAAGAAGATGCACATCAACCTTCTGGAACTGATGGCAATCTTCCTGGCCATGAAGGCTTTCAAAGTACATCTGTGCAACAAGGTCGTGTTGATCCGGACGGACAACATGACCGCAATGTACTACATACAGAAGCAGGGAGGGACACACTCTCCACAGTTGTCTCATCTGGCTCAGAGCATGTGGAAGTGGGCCATTCAGAGGAACATGTTCCTCATGGCGGAACACCTCCCCGGCAAGGACAACCAGATGGCGGATCTGCTCAGCAGACACAGCCACCAGATGCACGAGTGGGAGTTACACCCATCGGTACTCCAACCGTACTTCCAGCAGTGGGGTCACCCAGAAATAGACCTATTCGCGACAAGCGAAAACGCAAAATGCCAAAGCTTCGCCGCCAGATTCCCACACCCGCAGTCGCAGGGCAATGCGATATGGATGAACTGGTCCGGCAAATTTGCGTACGCTTTTCCTCCAGCACCGTTGATACCGCTGGTGGCTCGCAAACTCCGACAACACTCCCTGACACTCGTCCTAGTTGCTCCCACGTGGGCACGCCAGCCGTGGTACACCACCTTCCTCGAACTTTCCGTGGTACCGCATCAAAGGCTGCGGATCAAACCCGCGCATTTGACGCAGAACCATGGAGAGGTTCAGCACCCAGATCCGCAACAGCTGAACCTGGCGATCTGGCTCCTGAAGTCCTAGAGTTTGGCTATCTCAATCTGCCACCTGACTGTATGGACATCATCAAGGAGGCCAGGAGACCCACTACAAGAGCTTGCTATGCAGCCAAATGGAAACGGTTCGTCATTTATTGCGGTAATAATGACATTAACCCGCTGGACGCATCCATCCACAACATCATATGTTACCTCTTACACCTATACCGATGCAATCTGGCGTACACCTCTATACGGGTCCATTTGACCGCAATATCAGCCTATCTGCAAACCAGGCAGCACCTCTCTCTCTTCAGAGTGCCTGCCATCAAAGCATTCTTGGAAGGACTCAAACGAGTCATTCCACCTAGTCACCCACCGGCTCCAATGTGGAACCTCAACTTGGTCCTCACACGCCTGATGGGTCCACCCTTTGAACCTCTACACTCATGCGAGATTCAATTCCTTACCTGGAAAGTAGCCTTCCTGGTAGCGATCACTTCCCTAAGAAGAGTTAGTGAACTCCAGGCACTAACCGTTCAAGAGCCATTTATTCAGGTTCACGCCAACAGGGTCGTACTACGTACCAACCCCAAATTCATGCCCAAGGTAATATCGCAGTTCCACATGAACCAGACTATTGAACTGCCCGTTTTCTTCCAAAACCCACAAACTGTTGCAGAGAGGGCATTACATACACTAGATGTACGGAGGGCCCTCATGTACTACATCGACAGGACTAAACCCTTCAGGAAGACAAAACAACTGTTCGTTGCCTTTGCCCCACACCACAAAGGTAACGCCATCTCCAAAGCAGGGATAGCCAGATGGATAGTTAAGTGTATTCAAATCTGTTATCAAAAGGCAAAACGCACATTAACTATTCCACCACGAGCCCACTCAACACGCAAGTTGGGGGCTTCCATGGCCTTCCTAGGAAACATTCCCCTGCATGATATATGCAGAGCAGCCACATGGTCCACTACACACACATTTACAAAACACTATTGCGTAGATGTGCAGTCAAAACAGCAGGCAGCTGTAGGACAGGCTGTTCTCAAAACACTTTTTCAGACCGCTGCAGCTGGCACGGGTAGCCGCCGCCAATAGAGGGCACTGCTATGTATTCTATGCACAGATATGAATTCAGCAGCCCACATGCCTCGAACTGAATATGCTACTTACCAGTATGCATCTGTTCTTGGCATGTAGGGCTGCTGACATTCATATCGCCCTCCCTCCTCCCCGGCGCCTGTCGCAGCTGCAGCTCTCAGAATTATTGCAAGCATGGTCATCACTTTCTGTATCTACTCCATCACTGCCACAATGGCGAAAAACAATCTGAGGATGGAGAGGATGCCCATGCGCACTGTAGTCCAGGGGAGGAGTCACCTATCCAAGGATACTTCGAAGACTCTTCCAGGACAACAACGTGCAAACATCCGGACCCAACACTAGGCGGCGATCTATGCACAGATATGAATGTCAGCAGCCCTACATGCCAAGAACAGATGCATACTGGTAAGTAGCATATTCATTCCTCCCAGAGTACCACCTTCACCTGTGTGGAATTTGAACATCGTTCTCGCACGTCTGATGGGTCCTCCCTTTGAACCTCTACATAAATGTGAGCTTCAATTCCTAACATGGACAGTTGCTTTCCTAGTGGCCATTAACTCTCTACGGCGAGTCAGTGAGCTACAAGCACTAACTATTCAAGAACCTTTTCTGCAAATCCATCATAATAAGGTTGTTCTCTGAACAAATCCTAATTCCTTCCTATAGTCATTTCGCCCTTCCACCTCAATCAGTCTGTAGAGTTGCCCGTATTTTTCTCGCAACCACAGACTGTCACAGAAAGAGCTCTTCATACTTTAGATGTTAAAAGAGCATTGCTATATTACATGGAGAGAACACAACCCTTTCGTAAGACAAAACAACTTGTTCGAGGCATATGAGCTGCAGATTACACACTTTTGCATAGATCGCCATCTGGTGTTGGGCCCGGATGTTTGCAGTTTGTTTTTCCTCTTGGAAAGTCTTTGGAAGTCACGAGGTCGGTGACTCCTCCTTTTGATCGTATTGCGCATGGGCTTCGGCTCCATCCTCATATTGTTTTTTCCGCCATCGGGCTCGGATGTAATCTTCGCGCTCCGGTTCCGAACATTTCCAGTTCGCCGATCGAAGCGGAATCCTCACCTCACATCGCGGTATTGTTTCGATCGCGATCTCCTCAAATCAAGGCACCTTCTCATCGACAAATCTTCGGTTCCAGTCGTCGACGGCGGCCTTCGGGCCTACCCAAGCTCCGGTACCAGCTGATGGAAAGAACTCCATTCAAGAAGTGCCCTCGATGTGGGTCCAAATTCCCCCACACCGATCTTCATGAGGTATGCAACCTCTGCCTTTTCCCTGAACACGAGGCTCGAGACTGTCCGGCCTGTAAGTCTTTCCGATCGAAAAAGACTATTCGGGACCGAAGAGCCAGAAGAAACATGGCACACTCCTCGACCTCCGTTCCAGTCGACACTTCGGAGACGACATCGAAGATCCGGGACAGCAGCGCACCGAAGAGGACCTCGTCGGTGCTTCCGAGGCCGACGACTCAGATGTGGAAGACATCACTCCGGCGCAGAGGGTCATGAGTACTATACCCCCCCCTCCCACACCAACACCCAAAAAGGCTTCGGCCACGCCTTCGCCTCCGGGCCTAAGCAAGACCAGAGACACTGCTTCACACACCCCACCTTCGGGCCCGGTGAAGAAGCCAACTAAGCCTTCCTGCGGCTCGGGCTCGAGCCAGCCTGCCAGCCGTGCCGAGAAACACACTTCGGCACCGAAAAAGAAACCAGCCTCTACCTCGACACCGAGCTCCGCACCGAATCCCTCAGGGTCGAAACCCAGCTCTTCCGTACCGACGCCATCTTCGGTACCGACCAAACCCCATAAGGCCCTCGGCACCGACACTTCCAAGCTGAAGCCCGTCTCGGCGCCGATCAAGAGATCGGAGATTCCCAAGCCCAGTGCTAAGCAAACTGGCACGGACAAGCCTAAAAAGTCATCGGCCCCGAAAACTTCGGCGCCGACGGACCAACCATTGTCACAGGAACTATTTACACCGGATCCCTTACAAAAAACTCTCACCAGGGATCCAAAAACTGGACATCTGGCACTCTCTTCCAAAAAGAGACATTTGAACAAACCAGCTCCGCCTCCACCTCCAAAGAGGAAGGACTCTGCTACCTCTCCTTTCAGAATACATTCCCCACCTCCTCCACCTCCTCCACCTCCCCCACCCTCTCCACCTCCGCCTTCTCCACCCCCACCTCATCGCTCTCCGACCCCGTCTCCAGACGATGATGATCAGGGGGACCCATATCACGATATAGGGGATGTGCCCCAAGACCCCACCCCTACAGGATCCCCAGACCCATGGGACGACTACAATAACCCAGATATTCCTGACGTCCCACAAGATGACCTTTACCCTTCCAGGCCATCTCCACCGGAAGACTCATTAGGGTTCCACCATCTACTTCAAAGGGCGGCACCCTATCACGGGGTAGAGTTGCACATTGACCCAGTCGAGGAGGATTTCCTCCTCGACACATTTGATACCACACATAGGTCTACAGCCATACTACCTATGCTTAAAAGGGTGGTAAAGCATGCGCCAGAGGTTTTTAAGGACCCAGTCAGAGCCAGGGTCATTAACCCACGCATAGAGAAGAAGTACAAAGCTGCCCCCACAGATCCTGCCTATATCAAAGGGCCAGCGCCACTAGATTCCCTAGTGGTTTCCACTGCACGAAAAAGATCAAATTCCCAGGCGTCAGGCGAAGCCCCACCACCTGACAAAGAGTCAAAGCTACTGGACGCATCAGGAAAGCGCACTGCGTCACAGGCAGCCAATATATGGTGTATCGCCAACACCCAAGCGCTATTGGCCAGATACGATAGGGCACATTATGATGAATTGGAAAACATAATGCACCACCTCCCTGAAAGCTATAAAACTAGGGCCAATGAATTAATTCAAGAGGGTAAGATGATCACTAACACCGCTATACGCTGTGCCTTAGATGCAGCAGACACAGCCTCCAGGGCCATTAATACTAGTGTCCTCCTCCGTCGCCATGCTTGGCTAAGAATATCAGGATTTAAACCAGAGGTACAAGCCTCCATCCTGAATCATCCCTTTGACCAGGAACACCTATTCAGCCCAAAGGTAGATGAGGCCCTCGAAAAAATGAAGAAGGACACCGATACGGCGAAGTCCATGGGAGCCCTACAGTCACACCCTCCCAGGCGCTCTTTTCGCCGCTCTTCCTTTCGGACTACATCTAGAGGCTACTCCTCAGATAACGCGTCCACTTCCTACAAATCCCCCACTCACACCTTCACAAGGGGTTTTCAAAGAGGCGGCTATAGGGGCAACAATAATAAAGGCAGAGGCAAAACAAATACCGGCCGCTCTACCACACCGCCTACCCAATGACTTCCCCCCGCTCCCTCCAGACCATCCCACTCCGGTCGGGGGCAGACTTCAAAATTTCCTTCATGTCTGGGAGACCATCACCTCAGACAAATGGGTGACCCAAATTATTCGGTCAGGATACTGCTCGGAATTAACATCTACCCCCCAAACATTCCACATTACTAAAGTAGGAGGTAATCTCCCTCCTACAAAAACAGGCAATAGAACACGTTTCCGTCAATCAGCAAAATTTGGGGTCTACTCCCTATATTTTCTAATACCAAAAAGCGACGAGACTCTACGACCTATTCTAGATCTCCGGCCCCTAAACACATACATACACTCAGACCATTTTCACATGGTAACGCTTCAGCAGGTGCTTCCGCTCCTCTCCCAGAACGACGTTCTCACCAGACTGGACTTGAAAGACGCATACTTCCACATTCCAGTACACCATGCTCACAGAAAGTACCTCAGATTTGTGGTTGACGGACAACACTACCAGTTCAAGGTGCTCCCATTCGGAGTCACAACAGCAGCACGGGTATTCACCAAGTGCCTAGCGGTAGTGGCGGCACACCTCAGAAGACAGCACATTCACGTCTTCCCATACCTGGACGACTGGCTGATAAAAGCCACTTCATACAACCAATGTGTACACCACACCGCCACTACAATCCAACTACTTCACCAACTAGGCTTCACGGTGAACCACCAAAAGTCCCAGCTAACACCATCCCACATAAAAAAATACCTCGGTGCCACCATAGACACCTCAAAAGCAATAGCCTACCCCAATCCGGCCAGGATTGCAAGCATTCAGGCTTTGCAACAAAAATTTGTACTTCAACACTCCCTTCCAGCAAGAGTGTTTATGCAACTGATAGGGATGATGGCCTCTTGCATTTTCATAGTGCCTCACGCAAGACTCCAGATGTGTCCACTCCAAGAGTGCTTAGCGCGCCAATGGAACCAGGCCCAGGGGCAACTGACAGATCTGGTGTTGGTAGACGGTCGCACCCATCGCTCTCTGCAGTAGTGGAACACCACAAACCTTTCCAAAGGTCGACCGATCCTGGACCCGGTTCCACAAATAATACTAACAACAGACGCATTGCTCTCCGGCTGGGGAGCTCACCTATTACATCTCACAGTGCAGGGCACATGGACGACTCAGCAAAAGTTACTCCATATCAACCATCTGGAGTTACTAGCAATCTTTCTAGCCCTAAAGTCCTTTCAACCACGGATTTCAGGCAAGGCAGTCCTCATTCGCACAGACAACATGACGGCCATGTATTATATTCAAAAACAAGGCGGCACACACTCTCCACAGCTCTCTCAATTAGCACAGAGCATATGGAGATGGGCAATTCCACACAAAATCTTTCTCCTAGCCCAACATGTTCCAGGAGTCCAAAACACCGTGGCAGATCTGCTCAGCAGACAGACACAACAGATCCACTAGTGGGAACTTCACCCACAGGTTCTTCATCCGTTCTTTCAAATGTGGGGGCATCCACAGATAGACCTCTTCGCCACCCACGAAAACAAAAAATGCCCAAGCTTCGCCGCCAGATACCCACACCCATTGTCCAAAGGAAATGCGATATGGATGAACTGGTCAGGCAAATTTGCGTACGCTTTTCCACCTCTCCCACTAATTCCATTAGTGGTGCGAAAGCTACAACAGCATTCCCTCACACTGATCCTAGTAGCTCCAACATGGGCCAGACAACCGTGGTACACCACGCTGCTGGAACTCTCGGTAGTACCACACCAAAAGCTACACCTCTCACCATGCCTCCTAACCCAGAACCATGGAGAGATCAGACACCCGGACCCAGCTCAGCTCAACCTTGCGATCTGGCTCCTGAAATCCTAGAATTTGGATACCTAAACCTTCCCCCTGACTGTATGAACGTCATCAGAGAAGCCAGACACCCTACCACTAGAGCCTGCTACGCTGCCTTGTGGAAAAGATTTGTGGTTTATTGCCATAACAACACAATCAATTCTCTAGACGTGTCTATACAACACATCATATGCTACTTGCTCCACCTACAAAGGTGTAATCTAGCCTATACCTCCATTCGGCTACACCTCGCAGCAATTGCAGCTTACCTACAGAACAGGCAGCACCTATCACTTTTCAGAGTACCTGCCATTAAAGCCTTCATGGAAGGCCTAAAAAGAATAATTCCCCCAGAGTACCACCCTCACCTGTGTGGAACTTAAATATCGTTCTCACAAGGCTGATGGGGCCTCCCTTCGAACCTTTGCATAAATGCGAATTGCAATTTCTCACATGGAAAACAGCTTTCCTTGTAGCCATCACTTCCCTTAGATGGGTCAGTGAGATACAAGCACTTACAATACAAGAACCTTTTCTTCAAATGCACCAGAACAAGGTTGTTCTCCGTACCAACCCAAAATTCCTACCTAAAGTCATTTCCCCTTTTTACCTAAACCAATCTGTAGAATTACCAGTATTTTTCTCGCAACCTCAGACCGTTGCAGAAAAGGCTCTACACACGCTAGATGTCAAACGAGCCTTACTTTACTATATGCAAAGAACACAACCTTTCAGAAAGACCAAACAACTGTTTGTCTCTTTCTTTCCACCACACAAGGGCAACCCCATCTCAAAATCAGGGATAGCTAGGTGGATTGTAAAATGCATTCAGATTTGCTACCACAAAGCAAAACGAATGCTATCCGTTCCCCCTAAAGCCCATTCTACACGGAAGATAGGGGCTTCCATGGCTTTTCTAGTGAACATCCCATTAGATGATATCTGCAAAGCAGCTACATGGTCAACACCGCACACTTTCACTAAACACTATTGTGTAGATGTGCAAACCAAGCAGCAGGCTAGTGTGGGCCAGGCTGTACTAAAAACATTATTTCAAACCACTGCAACAGATACCGGTAGTCGCCGCTAAGGTTGGAAACTGCTATATAGTCTATGCAAAAGTGTGTAATCTGCAGCTCATATGCCTCAAACGGAATATGCTACTTACCAGTATGCATCTGTTCTTGGCATGTAGAGCTGCAGATCTACACACGCCCACCCGCCTCCCCGGCTACCTGTATCTGTTCCAGTCTATCTTATTTAGATACAACACACATGGGTTTCTTCACTGTTGTTACTATGCTCCATCATGAGGATGGAGCCGAAGCCCATGGGCAATACGATCCAAAGGAGGAGTCACCGACCTCGAGACTTCCAAAGACTTTCCAAGAGGAAAAACAAACTGCAAACATCCGGGCCCAACACCAGATGGCGATCTATGCAAAAGTGTGTAGATCTGCAGCTCTACATGCCAAGAACAGATGCATACTGGTAAGTAGCATATTCCTTCGTGTCTTTCTCACCACCACACAAAGGCAACCCCATATGGAAATCGGGGATAGCTAGATGGATTGTTAAAAGTATACAAATTTGCCACCACAAAGCAAAACGTACTTTATCTGTTCCTCCTAAAGACCACTCTTCATGAAAGATAGGGGCTTCCATGGCATTTTTAGGGAACATTCCCTTAGATGACATCTGCAGAGCAGCTACATAGTCTACACCGCACACATTCGCAAAACACTATTGTGTAGATGTGCAAACAAAACAACAAGCTAGTGTGGGCCAGGCTGTACTCAACACTATTTCAAACTACTGCAACAGATACTGGTGGTCGCCGCTAAGGAGGAGTACTGCTATACATACAATCTGTGCATGGTGTGTAATCTGCAGCTCAAATGCCTCGAACGGAATATGCTACTTACCAGTATGCATCTGTTCTTGGCATGTAGAGCTGCAGATCTGCACACGCCTCCCCGGCTACCTTTATCTGTTCCAGTAAGATCTTATTTAGATACACCATACATGGGCATATTTCCTGTTTTTTACTAAGCTCCATCATTTCCCTGCTGGCCAAAAACAATCTGAGGATGGAGCTGATGCCCATGTGCACTAGCATCCTAAGGAGGAGTCACCTATCTCGAGACTTCCAAAGACATTCCAGGACAAAAACAAGTGCAAACATCCGGGCCCAACACCAGATGGCGATCTATGCATAGTGTGTAGATCTGCAGCTCTACATGCCAAGAACAGATGCATACTGGTAAGTAGCATATTCCTTTCAGATTGTTTATGTGCAGGAAGGGAATCCTTCCTGCACATAAACGATCATCCGCATGGCGCAGGCATCCTTGCACCATGGTCCAAGCGTGCCTGCGTCGGTTCATGGCAGCCCATTGTGTGCCATCGCAGGGGAGAGCACAGGAATGCAACATATTGTAAATATGTCGCATTCCTGTGCTTTGAAAGAGCCGTGTGGCACGCTGCAGCACTTTCTTGTAAATGAGGCCCCAAGGACATAAGTGGTTTGAGGGAACGTTGATGGTGTGACCATGTATTATCAGGGATGGTAAGAATATTAAATTCACAGGCCTCGTACCTCTATTTGATCTTGGAACTCCTCTGTGAAAGTTGGTTTTAATAAGCTGTGAGCATTTGGTAAGGGGAAACTTGTGGGCTGTACCAAATTACTTAGTTATTTCTTTGGTTTGTACATGTGCCCATTGCACTGTAAATGTATGTGTGGTAAGTAAGTGATCCCAAAAAGGGCTTTTGGATGCCTTAATAGACAATTGCCTAATTGGACTTTGTTGAGTGTATCATAAGAGTTCTGTTTTAACATGCTTTTGTAGAGTGTGTGTAATATGTCTTGGGAGGTAGTGATTTTGTGAGCATGTTATGACCCCACTAAATCATGTAAAAGCACATACTCGGTACTACCTGGTGCGAAACCCTAAATTCCTTCTGCTTCTGCTTTTAGAAACTACCGGATGTTCCGCTACACAGCATACCGGCAGCTGACGAGGTGGTGCTGGGGAATGCTAGGACATGACAACCGCGTTGACCTGCCAGCCTGTGCCATAGCTGCAATCCGCAACACTTTCCATTCTGGTTTTTCATGCTTTTAGATTAATTTTGAAAATATGTTGTATTCAAATTTTTGAGCAGTTTATAAAATTCTGTTAAAAAGACATTTATTATGGTGCACTAATTGCAAGTTTCTGTAAACAATCCTTTATTGCAAAATAGTTGGTGGTACAACAGAGTTAAGAGGAGGATTGGTTGGTGGAGACTAGTGATTAAGTGTATTGTACCTTCCACCCAGTGAGAATGCCTTGGCACAATGTTTTATGTTCCTTTTTTGTTATGCATTGATTGGCGTTATTCCACAGTGTGCCAGTGATATTCTGGCTGGCAGGGGTGGACCATGCTCTAGTTACTTGCGGAATAAAATCTTTTTTTCTACCAGGTGTAGTCCTCCAGTTACAACATAATTTTGGCTGTGAGTTACAGCTAGCACAGCATCCAGTTACACAGGAGGTTGTTTTAACGTGATATAACCAACTATGGGCCTGATTACGATCTTGTCGGACAGAGTAGCTCTGTCATAAACGTGATGAATATCCCATCTGCCAAATTGTAATTCCATTATATACTATGGAACTTGTAATACGGCAGACGGAATAGGCGTCACATTGTGACGACATATCCCATCCGCCAATATTGTAATCTGGCCCTAAGTCTACTCATTTCAGTGTATTCCTTGCTCTTTACTGAGTTCACGGTGAGCCAGTGTATAAAAAGAAGTGCAAATACATGCTAAAAACCTCGCTTTATTGTTGGATATACAGGCACATGCATCAAAGCTATTTGCGATCGCAAACGGCGCGAATCGCAAAAATCGGCCGTTTGCGATCGCAAAAATAGCTTGTTCGAGGCATATGAGCTGCAGATTGTACACTTAGCATAGGTCGCCATCTGGTGTTGGGCCCGGATGTTTGCAGTTTGTTTTTCTTCTTGGACCGTCTTTGGAAGTCACGAGTTTGGTGACTCCTCCTTCGGTCCGTACTGCGCATGGGCTTCGGCTCCATCCTCAGATTGTTTTTTTCCGCCATCGGGCTCGGATGTGATACTTCGTGCTCCGGCTTCGAACTTCTACGGTTCCAGCCTCGACGGAAAATCCTCGATTCTTCGAGTTCCTCATCATCTTCATCTCTCGAAGCGGCACTTTTTCCATCCCGTACATCGACACCGGCCTTCGGGCCCTCCGCGACTCCGGTCCCGGCCGATGGAAAGGACTCCGTTTAAAAAGTGCCCAAAATGTGGGTCTAAATTTCCCCACACCGACCTCCATCAGGTGTGTAACCTTTGCCTCTCTCCAGAACACGAGGCTCGAGACTGCCCCGCCTGCAAGTCTTTTCGATCGAAGAAAACGATCCGAGATCGAAGGGCTCGACGCACCATGGCGCACTCATCCTCGACAGCTCCACCGGACATCTTCGGAGACGACGCCGAAGCTTCGGGGCAGACACACACCGAACTGGGAGAAGACATCGTCAGCGCTTCCGAGGCCGACGACTCCGACCGGGAGGACGTAACACCAGGACAGCGGGCCGTGAGTACAATACCCCCTCCCAGCCCCGCACCGAAAACCAAAGAGACTCCGGTTACTCCCTCGCCTGCCGGCCTGGGCAAAACCAAAACCAAAGCCTCGATCACCCCACCTTCGGGCCCGGTGTCGAAGCACTCAAAGTCTCACGGCAGCTCGGGATCGAGCCAGCCGACGCCCGGTGCCGATAAACACCACTCGGCACCGAAGCCTGCAAAATCCAGCTCGACTCCGAAACCACCGGTGCCGAAGCCTGGACACTCGGCGCCGACCAAACACAAACAGAAATCGGTCGGCACCGACGCTCCGGCGCCGAAACAGCATTCCACGCCGAAACACACGGAGACCTCCAAAAAGCATGGCGTACACAGAACATCGAAACCTCCGGTTCCGAAATCGCCGGTGCCGACAGACAACTCGGCGCCATTGGCTCTGTTTACACCAGACCCTTTACAAAAGACTTTGTCCAGAGATCCAAAGACTGGCCTTTTGACTGTGATTACTAAGAAGCGTCGCCTTGAGGCTCCGGCTCCTCCTCCTCCACCCAAAAAGAGGGACTCAGCTACTTCTCCCCTTAGAGTACCCTCCCCACTGCCACCCCCCCTCCCACCACCACCCCCTCCACCTTTACCTCACTACGATCCGGCCCCATCCCCAGATCCGGATGACAGGGACCCGGACAATGACCCAGGGGACGCCCCAATGGATTCCACTCCACCAGGGACCCCAGATCCATGGGAGGATTATAATAACCCTGATGTACCCAATGTACCTCAAGACGACCTATACCCATCAAGGCCGTCTCCTCCAGAGGACTCCTTAGGGTTTCACCATTTAGTGCAGAGAGCAGCACACTACCATGGGGTGGACATGCACACTGAACCAGTGGAAGAAGACTTCCTACTGGATACATTTGATTTACAAGATCGTTCCACTGCTATTTTACCCATGCTTAAGGGTGTCACCAAGCACGCTACAGAGGTATTCAAAGACCCTGTCAGAGCCAGAGTACTAAACCCTAGAATAGAGAAGAAGTACAAGGCGGCACCCACAGACCCTGCATACATCAAGGGCCCTGCTCCTCTAGATTCCCTAGTTGTCTCCACAGCTAGAAAACGGGCTAACTCCCAATCCTCAGGAGATGCCCCACCACCAGACAAGGAATCTAAACTTCTGGACGCGTCTGGTAAACGCACCGCCTACCAGGCTGCAAACATGTGGCGCATTGCAAATACACAAGCACTGCTTGCGCGATATGATAGAGCACACTATGATGAATTAGAGGCTCTTATGCAGCACCTTCCAGAGAAATACAAACGCCAAGCTCATGACCTGATACAGGAGGGCAAACTAATCACAAACACCTCCATTAAGTGTGCCCTCGATGCAGCAGACACTGCTTCTAGAGCCATAAACACCAGTGTCCTGCTTCGCCGCCATGCCTGGCTCAGGATATCAGGGTTCAAGCCTGAGGTCCAGACATCAATACTTAATCACACCTTTGACCAGCAAACACTCTTTGGCCCAAAGGTAGACGAAGCGCTCGAAAAAATGAAGAAAGATACAGACACAGCGAAGTCTATGGGAGCGCTCCAGACCCAAGCCTCTAAGCGTTCCTTTCGACGCTCGTCCTTTCGTGGCACAGGTAGAGGCTCCTCCACCGATAATGCCTCTACCTCCTACAAATCCCCTCCTCAAAATACCTTTTCAAAGGGCAACCAAAGAGGTGGTTACAGAGGCAACAACAATAAGGGCAGGGGCAAAACCAACAATACCCGTTCTGCCACCCCACCCGCACAATGACTCCCCTTCGCTCCCCCCAGACCATTCCACTCCGGTCGGGGGCAGACTACAAGATTTTATCCACGTATGGGAGTCCATAACATCGGACAAATGGGTGACCCAAATCATTCGGTCAGGGTACTGCCTCGAGCTAACATCTACCCCACCCAATATCCCACCAAGGCACCGTCCAATGTCCCAAGAGCATTCCACACTGCTCAAACAAGAGGTACTCTCGCTCCTCCAGAAACACGCTATAGAGCAGGTACCCGACAATCAACGAAATCTAGGGGTCTACTCCCTATATTTCTTAATCCCAAAGAAAGACGAGACCCTCAGACCCATTCTGGATCTCCGGCCTCTAAATGCCTACATACATTCAGACCACTTTCACATGGTCACCTTACAACAAGTCCTCCCACTCCTCTGCCAGGGAGACTTTCTCACAACACTGGATCTGAAAGACGCGTACTTTCACATTCCAATACACCCCTCTCACAGAAAATACCTCAGGTTCGTGGTGGACGGGCAACATTACCAATTCAAGGTTCTCCCCTTCGGGGTCACCACTGCACCACGGGTGTTTACCAAATGCCTAGCAGTAGTAGCAGCACACCTCAGACGTCAACATGTTCACGTCTTCCCTTACTTAGACGACTGGCTCATAAAAGCCGCGTCCTACCACCAATGCGTGCAACATACAAACAGCACCATCCAACTGCTTCATCAGCTAGGCTTCACGGTGAACTACCAAAAGTCCCACCTCATACCATCTCACACAAAGCAATATCTCGGGGCCACCATAGACACCTCAAAAGGTATTGCCTATCCAAACTCAGCCAGAATCACAAGCATTCTAGCCTTACGCAAAATATTCCTTCCTCAACACTCTCTACCAGCAAGAGTGTTTATGAAGCTCATAGGGATGATGGCGTCTTGCATCTTCATAGTGCCCCATGCAAGACTCCACATGCGTCCACTTCAGGAGTGCCTAGCACAACAGTGGAACCAGGCCCAGGGTCAGCTGACGGATCTGGTGTTGGTGGACGGCCGCACACATCACTCTCTGCAGTGGTGGAACACCACAAACCTTTCCAAGGGACGGCCGTTCCTGGACCCGGTTCCCCAAGTGACTCTAACAGCGGACGCATCGCTCTCCGGCTGGGGAGCGCACCTCTTACACCTCACAATGCAAGGTCTATGGACGCCACAGCAAAAAACGCTCCACATCAACCATCTGGAGCTTTTGGCGATCTTTCTAGCCCTAAAATCTTTCCAAAAGCAGATTTCAGGCAAAGCAGTCCTCATTCGCACAGACAACATGACTGCGATGTATTATATACAGAAACAGGGGGGGACACACTCTCCCCAGCTCTCCCGCTTAGCCCAGAGCATATGGAGATGGGCAATTCCCCAAAACATTTTTCTCCTGGCACAACATGTTCCAGGCGTACAAAACACCATAGCAGATCTGCTCAGCAGACAGACTCAACAACTACACGAATGGGAACTGCATCCACAAGTTCTTCACCCATTCTTCCAACAGTGGGGGCATCCTCAAATAGACCTCTTCGCCACCCACGAAAACAAAAAATGCCCAAGCTTCGCCGCCAGATACCCACACCCATTGTCCAAGGGCAATGCGATATGGATGAACTGGTCAGGCAGATTTGCATACGCCTTTCCACCTCTCCCACTAATTCCATTAGTGGTCAGGAAACTACAACAGCACTCCCTCACACTCATTCTGGTAGCTCCGACGTGGGCCAGACAGCCGTGGTACACCACGCTACTACAACTATCAGTGGTACCACATCAAAAACTGCACCTTTCCCCATACCTCCTAACCCAGAACCATGGAGAAATCAGGCACCCGGACCCAGCTCAGCTCAACCTGGCGATCTGGCTCCTGAAATCTTAGAATTCGGGTACCTTAACCTTCCCCCTGATTGCATGAACATCATCATGGAAGCCAGACGTCCTACCACTAGAGCATGCTATGCCGCAAAGTGGAAAAGATTTGTAATGTACTGCCGTAACAATACAATCAACCCTCTAGATGCATCCATACAACACATCATATGCTATCTGCTCCATCTTCACAGGTGTAACCTGGCGTATTCATCCATACGCCTACACCTAGCAGCGATCGCTGCCTATCTACAAAACAGACAGCATTTGTCACTCTTCAGAGTGCCCGCTATTAAAGCCTTCATGGAAGGCCTTAAACGAGTAATTCCTCCCAGGGCACCACCCTCCCCTGTATGGAATCTAAATTTGGTCCTTACACGACTAATGGGTCCGCCCTTCGAACCAATGCACAAATGTGAGCTACAATTTCTCACCTGGAAAACAGCTTTCCTTGTAGCTATCACTTCCCTTAGAAGGGTTGGCGAAATACAAGCGTTCACCATACAGGAACCTTACATACAAATGCATCACAGCAAGGTCATACTTCGAACTAATCCGAAGTTCCTGCCCAAAGTCATTACCCCCTTCCACCTCAATCAATCAGTGGAATTACCTGTCTTCTTTTCGCAACCCCAATCTGTTGCGGAAAGGGCCTTACACACACTAGATGTGAAAAGAGCGTTGCTTTATTACATACAAAGAACGCAACCCTTCAGGAAGACCAAACAGTTGTTCGTCTCCTTTTCTCCACCACATAAAGGCAACCCCATCTCAAAATCAGGGATAGCTAGGTGGATTGTAAAATGCATACAAATTTGCTATCAGAAGGCAAAGAGAACATTATCTGTTCCCCCTAAAGCCCACTCTACAAGAAAGTTAGGGGCTTCTATGGCTTTTCTAGGGAATATACCCTTAGATGACATATGCAAGGCAGCCACATGGTCTACACCGCACACATTCACAAAACACTACTGTGTAGATGTGCACTCCCAGCAGCAAGCTAGGGTGGGCCAGGCTGTACTAAAAACACTCTTTCAAACAGCTGCAACGGATACCGGTGGTCGCCGCTAAGGTTGGGTACTGCTATATAATCTATGCTAAGTGTACAATCTGCAGCTCATATGCCTCGAACGGAATATGCTACTTACCAGTATGCATCTGTTCTTGGCATGTAGAGCTGCAGAGTTGTACACGCCCACCCGCCTCCCCGGCTACCTGTATCCGTTCCAGTCCATCTTATTTCGATACAACACACATGGGTTTCTCACTGTTATTACTACGCTCCATCATTTCCCTGTTGGCGAAAAACAATCTGAGGATGGAGCCGAAGCCCATGCGCAGTACGGACCGAAGGAGGAGTCACCAAACTCGTGACTTCCAAAGACGGTCCAAGAAGAAAAACAAACTGCAAACATCCGGGCCCAACACCAGATGGCGACCTATGCTAAGTGTACAACTCTGCAGCTCTACATGCCAAGAACAGATGCATACTGGTAAGTAGCATATTCCTTGCGATGCATGAAACAACTTGCCACTCGCAATTTAAGAAATCGCAAATCATTGTGATTTCTTAAATAGCGATTGCATTTAAGGAATCCCTAATTGAGATTCCTTAAATGCAATGCATTACAGTTTAAAAAATAGCGATTTCGCTATTAGCGTGAGCAAATTACCATGAGGCTGGACCTCATGGTAATTTGCGAAAACTTAGAAAAATGCACTTATTTGCATTTTTCTAAGTTTCATGTTGCCCACACACATGCCCTTAGAGCATGTGTGTATGCAACATTTGTGCAGAGTGAACATACATGGGTGCAATAGGGTGTCATTTTGACACCCTTGCACCATCGAAATTGCGGGAGCAATTTGCGAGTGCCTACTGGTACTCGCAAATTGCTCCCGCAATCTCTAATTCATTCCTATGGGCCTGGAGGCCCATAGGAATGAATGGGAAGACATTCCTTAATTGCGACTCGCAATTTGCTAGTCGCAATTAAGGAATTTGTGGGAATCGCTATTTCTTTAGCGATTCCTACATGCATAGGGTTTTGCTATTCCTTAATTGCGATTCCTTAATAATCGCTATTAAGGAATCGCAAAACCCTATGATGATGCATGTGCCTGATTGTTCAGGGGACTATCAGGCACATGCATCATCATAGGGTTTTGCGATTCCTTAATAGCGATTATTAAGGAATCGCAATTAAGGAATAGCAAAACCCTATGCATGTAGGAATCGCTAAAGAAATAGCGATTCCCACAAATTCCTTAATTGCGACTAGCAAATTGCGAGTCGCAATTAAGGAATGTCTTCCCATTCATTCCTATGGGCCTCCAGGCCCATAGGAATGAATTAGAGATTGCGGGAGCAATTTGCGAGTACCAGTAGGCACTCGCAAATTGCTCCCGCAATTTCGATGGTGCAAGGGTGTCAAAATGACACCCTATTGCACCCATGTATGTTCACTCTGCACAAATGTTGCATACACACATGCTCTAAGGGCATGTGTGTGGGCAACATGAAACTTAGAAAAATGCAAATAAGTGCATTTTTCTAAGTTTTCGCAAATTACCATGAGGTCCAGCCTCATGGTAATTTGCTCACGCTAATAGCGAAATCGCTATTTTTTAAACTGTAATGCATTGCATTTAAGGAATCTCAATTAGGGATTCCTTAAATGCAATCGCTATTTAAGAAATCACAATGATTTGCGATTTCTTAAATTGCGAGTGGCAAGTTGTTTCATGCATCGCAAAAGCTATTTTTGCGATCGCAAACGGCCGATTTTTGCGATTCGCGCCGTTTGCGATCGCAAATAGCTTTGATGCATGTGCCTGAATGTCACTCAAATAATAACAAATATGTGCTAAATGTAAGCATTGTTAAACTTTAAAAAACATGCAGCAGAATCCTGAGTTTCTGTAAAGTGGGTCATGCTAACTCTAATTATCCTTTAAAACCCTTTATACTTCTACTGTTATTTATACAGCTACTGTTACTGTATCGTTCCAGCCTGCCCTCCTGCTCTGACTCTTGTGCTATTTTGTTGTTAGGTTCCCTATTAAAGGAATGGCCCTTCGAAAAATAATTCCCAGAAGGTCATTGTATTTGTTTTAGGATAGTTATATTCCACCATATTTAAATTGAATGTCACATTCTAATCGATTGGTTTGGAGTTAAGGAGTTTCCACATAGTGCTTTCAACATGAAATCTTCAGCTATAATCCCACCACCAATATTCTTGACATAGTCAGGCAACCCACCAGTAGAATGGGAAAAGTGAGTGGACATGTTTGAAAACTTTGGAATCCATGTATGGCAGTGGTTCCCAAACTTGACTCCTGAGGACCCCCATTGAGTCACCACTGGAAGCCGGGGACCCCCAAGCAATTTGTAGGATTTAAATTTCAAACATTAAAACAGTAATTTGAAAAAAATAAACACGTGTGCACACAAAACAAATACTCAAATTACTAAGGATTTTAGGAGCATATTTACAAGTTTCTATTGCCATGGGAACGTCACTTTTTGCGATGTTCCTGTGGCAATAGGGGCTTATCCTTATTTACAAGGCAGCGTTAAGCCACTTATTGTGGCTTAACGCTGCCTTGTAAATAAGGCCCCCTTTCATGCAATGCTTAGCGTGAAAAAGGTGGGCAGTGGGCGTTTCACTCCAACAACCATTGATTTTGACGCTGCCCTCTATTTACAAGGTCAGCTTAAATAGGAGACAGCACCAAAATTAAGACCATGAAAAACCTGGTCTTAACTTTGCAAAATGAGGAGAAATGCCTTATTTCTCCTCGTTTTTGCTTTTTCCAACGGAAAAAGCAAAACACCTTTGATTGTTTATGTTCAGGAAGGTGGCCCTTCCTGCACATAAACAATCTTTAATAAAAAATGACGTTTTGTAACTTCCATGTGTGCTGCATTAGGCAGCACACATAGAAGTGACAAAACGGCATTACAAAATAGTTCATGTGCAGGAAGTGAGAACATAGCCGCATCAGGATAATGACAGACTGGGAATAAACATATGTTGCTAACTTTTACCATGCAGTTTGCAAGCGGCTCTTTGATGACAGTTTATAGGACACTGCTAGATTACGATAGTCCCTTATGAATTGCACAGTGACAAAAGAATCTGTGACAAAATCAGTAACCCACTGACCTATGCACATAAAATACTGTTTTTTAAAATGCATTGTACACGTTCTTTGCAGTAGGCATATTAACCCTCTGTGTTGCATAAGATAAGTCAAGGCTGCCACTGGACAAAACAGTCATCTCTCTCCAGCAGGTAAATTAATCACTGGCATTTTCTTGATACTTTTATAGTTGCTCGAAAAACTGCTAATTTTACAAGGAACTTTGGAGTGCTTTTAAAACTGCTGCCTGGGGACCCCCTGGGAATGAGCCACGGACCCCTGGGGGTCCTCGGACCCCAGTTTGGGAAACACTGATGTATGGTCTAGACTTTTGCCCCAACAGAAAGAAAGCATTATTATTTGATGAACTTGAAAAAGAAATACAGCAAGAATTGAGTTGGCTTTGGAACAATATGTCCAACCAATTTGGGATGCCTATAAAAGAAGAAATACACATTTATAGAAATCATTGGGTGCATGCATTATTAGAAGTATGGGTCAACATCACTACTATATTCTAATTCATATCACATTGTTCTCCATGTCTTTTTGCCTCCTTTTAGGATAGGACAAAGAGTCCCATATGTCAAAAAAAGAAGAAGAAAAAAAGTGTCCCATTTGATTTAATTTAACTTAGTGAAGGAATTTTACAAAAGAACCTTTCGGTCCAAGCCATCGACCCATAGGGCGGAAAGTTGGCTGAAACATGTTGACCTGGCTCTTCCAGAGAAATATGTGAGAGACACCGAATACCTCTCCTTTCAAATATTGCATTATTTAATCATACCACTACGTTTGATCTTTTTAATAAAGTGTGTCCTTTCTAAAGGTAGGAGGTATTTTTAAAACTTTTTTCCTCACATGGTGGATCCCATATGGTCTCGGATTCAAGAGACAGTCCAGGCTAAGTACGCCAATGGCAGACACGCCTTTGGCGGAGCACCACTGTTGAGGGTCTCACAACAATATTGGTATTGACCCCCCCCCCCCACGGTCTCAACACAACTCTTCCACTCAATTTGATTTTATATGTTCTTTTATGGGAAGTTGAGTGTAATTTAAAACTCGTTCCCACCTCTTTTGATTATTGAGGCCTTAGCACAGTCACATATATGTGCATGTATGATATGCATTCCCTATTATTTCTACATGGGTGTTTGCATACTCAGCATTTCTATTTTCAATCAGTGGATCACTGGTTAGCTTGCACTCAATTTATTCTTAAATTCTGTTGTCACAGCTGCACCAAGTTATAAGTGAGCACGTTGTGTCATTTGACTTTCGCAATCTCCCACAGCATGTACTTCTGATCCAATCTGTACAGTCCAGGGAAAGTGTGATGCACATCAAGTAGGAGCCCAGAGGAAGAGAAATATTTTTTCTATCTTCTAGTTGAGTTAAACTCGCTGTCTGGTTATGGTGTCCTTGGCCAGTTGTTACACAGTCACAGATTATGGGGTTAGCCTACTGTCTGTCCACTGCAAATCCAGCAGTGGGGTAACAGGGCATTCCTATCAAGCCAGTAGTCCAGCTCACCTGTCATCATCTTTACCAGACTCTCCAGGGTCCCTCAACTCCACAAAGATTAATGAGCCAACTGGGCTGGTGGAGAGATTCCCAACATGCTCATCCTTCTTTTTCCAGTAATAATTCTTGGCGTCAGATAGTGGCCAATTTAAGATACATGACCTTGGCAACGCATGACTACACGTACTGCACTGTCGGATCCCTCCTTTTCTGGAGAAGGTCTAGACTCTATACGATTCTAACCCAAAGGCAGCTACCTCCCAAAGCACGGTGGTACAAGGATCCTATTATGGATTCAAATTCAAATGATGAAGAGTGCAGAGGATTATGAGGACATACATCTTACAAGAACAAACTGACCAGAACTTGCAGTGGTACAGCCAGCTCTATCTCAACTGCCTAACCAGCATTGGCAAAGCTAATAGATTTCGCAGATGCCAAATCTGTTGGCTTTGTGTTTTTTATATGTTGTAGAGGAATACAAACAGCGTGATGGGGAAAGAATTGGCAACAAAAATAGTTGACAACTAAGAAGAACATACCGGCTGAACCACCTCTCTCCCACATGCTATACTTAAAGAAGAGACACTTTCAACCATTAAAAATGAGCAAAGTTACTGAATTCTGTGCATGGCAGTTCCTGGGATCATTTTAGGATGCCTCGTTAGGGGTAGTAGGTGCTATAAATGTAATTTTAAAAGTTCATGTTGGATTTTTCTAATTAATGCTACACCATGAATTTATATGCATGAAGCGGGGAAGAGAGTAATTAAAAGAAAAGGTACCACTAGTGTTTCATAGAAACAGTAAACTGGAAAGACTGCTGGGGCTGTATGAAGTGCGCTCTGTCTTGGTGATTGCTGGGGTTGATAGCCGTGTGAAAGGCAGCTGCCAGTCACTACAAACTGGCAAAGTGATTTTACTGAAGAACAGAATGCTGTTCCGAGTCAACCTCATCAAAGGCTCTTTAACGCCCAGCTGACTACTTTCATCGAGGACAACGGCATCCTAGACGCACCCCAATCCGGCTTCCGCAACACCCACAGCACCGAGACAGCCTTGATCGCCGCCACCGACGACATCCGCATGCTGCTCGACCAGGGCCACACCGCGGCCCTCATCCTCCTGGACCTCTCCGCAGCCTTCGACACCGTCTCACACCGCACACTGACCCACAACGCAGGGATCATGGGATGGCCACCATCGTCAGACAGCACGGATTCAGCATCATGTCCTACATTGACGACATCCAACTAATCCTCTCCCTCACCAGTAACCCAGAAGGCACCAGACTCAGCTTTCAGGAAGGAATGAGGAACGTGGCCAGCTGGATGAAGGACCGCTGCCTCAAACTCAACTCCGAAAAGACCGAGGTTCTCATTTTCGGACCCCGCCCCTCCGCATGGAGAAACTCATGGTGGGGTCCCGCCCTCGGCCCACTGCCCATCCCTACGGACCACACCCGTAACCTCGGCATAATCTTGGACTCCTCCCTCTCCATGAACCGCCAAATCAACGCTATCTCATCCACCTGTTTCAACTTCCTCCGTATCCTGCGTAAGACGTTCAAGTGGATCCCCCCTGACTGCAGAAAGACCGTAACACACGCACTCATCACCAGCAGGCTCGACTACGGCAACGCCCTCTACGCAGGAATCAACAAACCCCTACTTTGCAAACTCCAAAACGCGGCCACCAGGCTCATCTTAGGGATACCTCGCCACAAACACATGACCCCTCGCTTGCGAGACCTCCACTGGCTCCCCGGCGAGAAGAGAGTCACCTACAAGCTACTCACTCACGCCTACAAATCTCTCAACAACATTGGACCCAAATACCTCAACAGCAGAATGAGCTTCCACGCACCCGATAGGAACCTCCGTTCAGCCGACCTCGCCCTGGCAGAGATCGTCCGCCGAAGCAGATCCGGAGGGAGAGCATTCTCCTACACCGCAGCCACTGCATGGAACACTCTCCTAGTAGAAATAAGACGCTCACCAACCCTGCACTCCTTCAGACGGGCTCTCAAGACCCTGTCTCTTCGACTGACCGGAGTTGCCCAACCTTTCCCCTCAGCGCCTTGAGACCCTCACGGGTGAGTAACGCGCTTTACCAACCCCTGATTGATTGAACCCCCAACTCCCTCCCCAACAATGGCCAAGCCTAATGAAACCGTGCGTGGTGTCCCTGAAGCAGGCGCCACGCTCAGTATTTAAATAAACTGAGTGCGGTGTCCCTGAAGCGGGCATCGCACTCAACATGCAAATACAACAAAATAAGGCAGCCACCATTGTCTTCCATCATTGTCAATAACAAAAATAGTGCTCACTCATTAGATAAAGTAACGTGCCAAGTAAAAGGTCTAGTCCTTATCAGCATTAAAATGGCGACAAGGCGGTAACAAGGAGGGACTAACAAGCCTATTAATGAATCGTAAGCCAGCATTTACCAAGGACAATGACACCAGCCAATGAAAAATATGGGAGGAGAGTGGGCGGGGCTTCCACAGCATACTCTATTACAGCATGCCTTGCAGAGCGAGCAGTGCATGCATTCTGCCGCTAGGCTCGACCTAAAAAGTACCACCAGTGTTGCATAGTAGCAGTGAGTTTGAAAAGTCTGCAGGGGCCGTGTGAAGTGCGCTCTGTCTCGGTGATTTATGGGGGTGAGAGCCGTGTGATGGCAAGGAAGTTGTAAAACTGATGGCAGGGAAGTTGTAAAACTTGGTACGGCATGAATTCCTATGCTGTAGGTTTAAAAACTACGGTGACGTGGGTTGAAAAATATGGCGAAGGGTAGTGGTCAACAAGAGAGACTGCAAGCACATGCTCTGTCTTCGAATGCAGGTCTAAAATTAAACAAGCATTGGCATAGCCAATAGGTCTCGCCTTTTGGACCTTATAAGTGTTTAGCCATGCAGCACTTTATCCCGGCTGCTGTGCCCTCTAAGCTATCTCAGGAGGAGTGAAGCCTGGGAGTGGGGGGCAGGACAGTAATGGGCAAGCAGCAAGGAGGGTGAGGGGCAGGGCAGGCAACTTCAATTGGAAAGCAATGATGCAAGGGGGAGGACAAGCAGCAACAACGGGGAATCAACAAGTGAGGAGCGAAAAAGAGGATCAGGGGGAGCACTGAGGTGTGTTGAAAAAAAAAGGGCTGTGAACCCAGGCAACACACAACAAAATGTAGACACCTAAATGAGTAGGTTTGAATATTGAATTGCTGATTTTGAAATGTACCCTGGTGAGGACTTTTTTCATCCTATGCATATATTTAAAATCACATCATCTCCCTGTGAGCTATCGGATTCGGTGTGTCGGTGCTTTACCTGATTCGTTGAATCATGTAGTACATGCCCATGGTCAAATTTTGTTACCACCTTAAACTTTTGTGGTCACATTTTACACAATCACATGTACTGGGGAAATATTTGTAAGCTTTGAGAAAGGCTTGGGAAGAGAAGGCGAGGACTGGGGTAAGTGTACAAGATTCGTAGCAGTGTGGTAAGAAGTGTTACACACCAGCAACATAAAGAAAAAATACGCAATTATGCATGTAAAAATTGTTCACTGTGGGTGAACAGTAAACTCCCTTCTGTCCTCTATAAATGTCTTGAGCCCTTATAGTGCTTGTTGTGGTGCTGTATTCAGCAGTAGACAGTACTACCTGTCATATTAATGAATCAACTGCATTAACACCAACAATCGGTAAAAAAGAAAACAGCAAGCCACTCCTGCCAGCACACACCTATTTGCATAGAAAAACGTAGACACACATAACACGCCCACAGACACACAGAAAAACACACACAGCTAAACATATAGAAATATTTAAATAGGCACACACACAAACAAGACACAAAAACAGAGGCATGAGCATATACAACCAAATACACAGAAAGGGAAATGTATATATATATTTAAAAGTCCCAGTGTAAAGTCCCAGTGTAAATGTTCAATACAATCATTGAACACACATTAAATATATTAATTTGGTGTTCGAGGCATATGAGCTGCAGATTATACACTGTGCATAGATCGCCATCTGGTGTTGGGCCCGGATGTTTGCAGTTAGTTTTTCCTCTTGGAAAGTCTTTACGAGTCACGGGGTTGGTGACTCCTCCTCTGGTTAGTATTGCGCATGGGCTTCGGCTCCATCCTCAGATTGTTTTTTTCCGCCATCGGGCTCGGATGTAAAACGAAAAGTTTCTTACCTGTCGGTGTAGTTTTGCAGCTTGAAGATCTTTCTGGATTCACTATGCTGTGCATTATTCCGCGATCTTGTGGTTGGGTCCGGATTCGTAGTCTTTTCTTTGTTTTTTGTAGCCCAGGTGGGCGGCGACGACCACCATTTGGTGCACCTTCCGTGACGTCGTCGTGCTTCCTGCGGAAGTCCAACCTTTGGGGCGCCATCTTCGGGTTCTTTTTTCCCTTTTTTTTTGTTTTTTTTTTTTTTACCCTAGGCGATTGTTTAATCCTTTTGTCCATTTTCTGAACGTTTCCCTTTCTTTGATCTTTTCCATTTCACCCCCTCTTCCTCCAGCCTCATCTTCCTGGCGGAGGTGGGTGGGTTCGCTAGTGAATCCAGAAAGATCTTCAAGCTGCAAAACTACACCGACAGGTAAGAAACTTTTCGTTTTGCAGCGTGAATCTTTCTGGATTCACTATGCTGTGCATAGACTTTGTAGCGGTTTTCCTAATTTTGTGGTGGCTGGGTGGAAGATGATCGTTGGTCGTTGAAAATGTGTTGTAGCACCTTCTGTCCGACCTGTGCTTCCTTATTCATCTGAATGTCCACGCAGTAGTGTTTTGTGAACGTGTGCACAGATGCCCAAGTTGCAGCCAGACAAATGTCTTGGATGGGCGTGTTTGCCAGGAAGGCAACGGTGGCCCCCTTCTTCCTTGTGGAGTGAGCCTGGGGCCCCTCCGCTAGCTCCTGTCCAGCCTGTTTGTGACAGAATTGAATAGTGAGGGCAATCCACCTAGCGATGGTGCCCTTGGTCACTGGTCTACCCATGAAGCTAGTAGCAAAGGACACAAACAGCTGCTTCGACTTCCTGAGTTCCTTGGTTCTTTGAATGTAGTGCATCACCGCTCTTCTGGCATCGAGGGTGTGCAGTGCCTTTTCTGCGTTTGTAGTCGGGTTTTGGAAGAAACTTGGTATCTGGATACTCTGATTCATGTGGAACGCCGACACTACCTTGGGCATGAAGTGTGGGTCCGTCCTCAGGACTACCCTGTCTTTGTGAATTTGAATGTAGGGTTCCTGTAGCGTTAGTGCCTGAAGCTCGCTCACCCTGCGTAGTGAGGTTATGGCCACTAGAAAGGCAGTTTTCATCGTCAACATTTGCAGAGTGGCCTTGTGAATGGGTTCAAACGGCGCCTTCATGAGCTCCGTCAGAACCACGTTTAAATTCCATGCCGGCGGCGGCAACCTTTTCGGGGGGGCCATTCTTTTGGCTCCCTCCATGAATCTCTTCACCACCTGCGAGGTGAAGAAACTCGTACCCTTCTCACCTCTGGTGTAGGCAACGATCGCTGCTAGGTGTACCCTTAGGGAGCTCGAGCAGAGGTTACTCTTTAGAAGGTGTGTGAGGTACCTCAGCACAGTTGAGTCTCTTGTCATTCTGTTTTGCAGGCCTTTTTTCCTGCACCACACCGTGAATCTTTTCCATTTTGCGCTGTAGCATTTTCTTGTAGTTGGTTTCCTTGCCTCCCGTAGCACTCGCATAGTGCTCTGAGGCAACCTTAGGTGTGCGAACTCTAGGTCTTCAGGAGCCATGCTGCCAGGTTGAGGGTCTCTGGCTCTGGGTGCAGGACCTCCCCGTTTTGCATTGAGAGCAGGTCTTTTCTCCTCTCGAACCTGTACGGATTGCCTTGCGCCATTTCTTGAATTTGTGAGAACCATGTCTGCCTCGCCCACTGCGGGGCCACTAGGATTAGAGTCATGTTGCTGGTCCTGCACTTGCTGAGCACTGTGTGCAACAGGGGTATCGGTGGAAAGGCGTAGGCAAATGTCCTCGACCAGCTTATCCATAGGGCATTCCCCTGGGATTGCTGATCTGGTTCCCTGGACGCGAAGCTTTGGCATTTTGCATTTTGGCGTGTTGCAAATAGGTCTATTGTGGGAGTTCCCCATCTCCGGAAAAGCTTCTTCGTTTCCTGGCCATTGAGCTCCCACTCGTGAGATGCAGAGGTCTGCCTGCTTAGCCAGTCTGCCTCCACATTGTCCTTCCCCGGTAGGTGAATTGCCAGTAGATCTATCCTGAGAGGTATGGCCCATCTCCAAATCTCCTGAGCCAGAGAGGAGAGAGGGAACGACTGTGTCCCCCCTGCTTGTTGATGTAGAACATTGCCGTGGTGTTGTCCGTTTGAACCAACACCCTCTGGTTGTACAGGTGCCTCTGGAATGCCTTCAGGGCTAGTAGGATTGTCTTCAACTCAAGGTAATTGATATGGCGAACCGCATCTGCTGGAGCCCACAGACCCCTCACTCTGAGGTTGTCCATGTGTGCCCCCCATCCCTTTTGCGATGCGTCCGTGGTAATGGTCATTGTTGGGTTTGGTGGTGTCAGGCTTCTCCCTGCTGTCATGTTGTCTCTGTTCCACCAAGTTATCTCCTCCTGCACTGCGTGCGTAACAACCACTAGATCCTCCCAACTTCCGTTTGCTTGTGACCATTGCTGTTGTAGCCATTCCTGGAATGGTCTCATGTGCAAGCGTACATTCGGCACTAGCTGGATACACGACGCCATCATCCCCATCAATTTGCTCACCGCCCTCACTGTCAGAGCTCGCCCCTTCTGGTAGAGCCGCGTCTCCTTCAGTAGGGCATCTGTCCTCCTGTCGCTGGGCACCACGGTGCCGCATAGGGAGTTGATTTTCGCCCCCAGGAAAATCTTCACCTGCTCCGGTTCCATCGACGACTTCCCCCAGTGGATTGAGAACCCCAGGTTCGTGAGAGTGTCTGTTACGCGTTTTGCGTGCGCTGCGCACTTTTCGCGCGAGTTTGCCTTGACCAGCCAGTCGTCTAAGTAGGGGTAGACGTGTATCCCCTGTTTTCGTAGGTGGGCCGCTACCGCCGACAGGCATTTTGTAAAAAACCCTTGGTGCTGATTTTAATCCGAATGCCAGGGTTGTGAACTGGTAGTGTTCCTGGTCGATGTTGAACCTTAGAAGTCCCTTGTGTCTTCTGTTTACTGGGATGTGCAGGTAGGCATCTTTGAGGTCCACGGTGACCATGAAGTCTCCGTGTCTTATTTGGGGCAGCACCTCCTGCAGCGAAGTCATCTTGAACCTTTGCGTTCTGACGAACTTGTTTAGGTATCGCAGGTCTAGGATGGGTCTGAGGCTCCCGTCTACCTTCGGGACCACGAAGTAGTTTGAGTAGACCCCCTTGTTGCGTTCTCTGAACGGCACTGGCTCTATGGCTTCCTTTTGTAGAAGCTTCCGTGTTTCTTCTCTGAGTCGGGTCAGTTCTTGGTCCGATCTTTGCCTTCCATTTGGCTTCCTGTTTGGCGGTTTCCTTTCCAAATCTACGCAGTACCCGTACTGCATGATGTTCAGTATCCACTTGTCTGTGGTTATACGCTGCCACTCGTGAAGGTAGAGTCTCATCCTTCCGCCTACTGGTGTTGTATGCTCGTAGGCTTCTGATCCTTCTCTCCCCCTCGATGTTACTGTTTCGAGCCTCACCCTTGGGGGCATGTCGGCTGATGAAATAACCTCCTTTCCTGTGAAACTCCGATGTATTTGTCGACGAAACTCGCTTTTCTTTCTTCTTTCTTCGGTTGTAACTCTGGAGCTTCTCGATGACGATCCAGACCCAACGGCGGAAAAAAGAATCTGAAGATGGCGCCCCAAAGGTGGGACTTCCGCAGGAAGCACGACGACGTCACGGAAGGTGCACCAAATGGTGGTCGTCGCCGCCCACCTGGGCTACAAAAAAAAAAACAAACAAAGAAAAGACTACGAATCCGGACCCAACCACAAGATCGCGGAATAATGCACAGCATAGTGAATCCAGAAAGATTCACGCTGCAAAACTTCGCGTTCCGGTTTCGAACTTCCCAGTTCACCGATCGACGCATAAATCCTCGCTCATCGAGCTTCTTCAAAGACATAAATCATATTATTCATCTTCTCTTCGGCACTCTGATTCCGGTCGTCGACAGCGGCCTTCGGGCCTATTCCGGCTCCGGTCTCGGCTGATGGAAAGAACTCCCTACAAGAAGTGCCCTCGATGTGGGTCCAAGTTTCCCCACACCGATCTCCATGAGGTGTGTAACCTCTGCCTCTCCCCAGAACACGAGGCCCGAGACTGTCCCGCCTGCAAGTCTTTTCGCTCAAAAAAGACCATTCGAGATCGACGGGCTAGACGCAACATGGCGCACTCCTCGACCTCCGCTCCGCTCCGCTCCAGTCGACATCTTCGGGGACGACGTCGAAGCTCCGGGACAGCAGGACATCGAACAGGAGGACGACGACCTCGTCAGCGCTTCCGAGGCCGACGACTCAGATGTGGAGGACATCACCCCGGTGCAGCGGGTCGTGAGTACAATTCCCCCACCCCCGCCCACCCCGAAAAAGGCTTCGGTCACACCTTCGCCTCCGGGCCTAGGCAAGACCAAGGACACTGCTTCTGACACCCCACCTCCGGGCCCGGTGAAGAAGCTTTCTAAGCCTTCCGGAAGCTCGGGCTCGAGCCAGCCGGCCACCGGTGCCGACAAACACTCCTCGGCACCGAAGAAAAAATCGGCCTCCACCTCTACACCAAACCCGGTACCGAAATCTTCGGTGCCGAAACCTGCTCCGGTGCCGACCAAACATCATAAGACCCTCGGCACCGGCACTCCCGTGCCGAGACCCCCTTCGGCACCGACTTAAAAACCGGAGGTTCCCAGGAAGCACGGCTTCGACAAACCTAAGAAGCCGTCGGCCACCGATCAACCGGTGTCACAGGAGCTCTTCACGCCGGATCCTTTGCAGAAAACCCTCACCAAGGATCCAAAGACCGGACACTTGACATTGTCTTCCAAAAAGAGACACTTGGACAAGCCGGCTCCACCTCCATCTCCGAAGAGAAAGGACATTGCCACCTCTCCTTTCAGGGTGCCTTCCCCTCCTCCTTTACCTCCTCCACCCTCTCCACCTCCACCCCTTCCACCTCATCGTTCCCCCACCTTGTCCCCTGTCCCGGACGATTTGGGGGACCCTTACTTTGATCCAGCAGATGTGTTACAAGATCCCACCCCTACTGGATCCCCAGACCCATGGGATGATTATAACAATCCGGACATCCCAGATGTCCCACAGGATGACCTTTATCCATCTAGGCCATCCCCTCCTGAAGATGCCTTGGGTTTTCACCACTTGTTACAAAGGGCGGCACACTACCACGGGGTGGAGTTACACACCGACCCAGTGGAGGAGGACTTCCTCTTAGACACCTTCGATGATACAGATAGGTCCACTGCCATTCTACCTATGTTAAAGGGCGTAATTAAACATGCCCCTGAGGTTTTTAAAGACCCAGTCAGGGCCAGGGTCCTAAACCCTCGGATAGAAAAGAAGTACAAAGCCGCCCCTACAGACCCTTCTTACATTAAGGGCCCTGCACCATTAGATTCCCTAGTGGTATCCACAGCCAGGAAGCGCTCAAATTTCTCAGGCGTCAGGCGAAGCGCCCCCACCTGATAAAGAGTCCAAGCTCCTAGATGCGTCAGGGAAGCGCACTGCGTCACAATTGACCAATGTATGGCGTATTGCCAATACGCAAGCACTGTTGGCACGATACGACAGGGCGCATTATGATGAGCTAGAGACCATCATGCACCATCTCCCTGAAAAGTACAAGACTAGGGCTAATGGACTTATTCAAGAGGGTAAAACAATAACCAATACCTCGATACGATGTGCCCTAGATGCGGCAGATACAGCCTCCAGGGCTATAAACACCAGTGTCCTCCTCCGTCGCCATGCCTGGCTCAGGGTTTCAGGGTTTAAACCAGAGGTTCAAGCCTCTATACTCAATCACCCATTCGACCAAGATCATCTATTTGGTCCTAAAGTAGATGAAGCCCTGGAAAAAATGAAAAAAGATACAGACACGGCGAAATCTATAGGAGCCCTACAAACACAGACTCCCAGGCGGTCCTTTCCCCGTTCTTCCTTTCGGGGCACGGGCAGAGGCCACTCATCGGACAGTGAATCCACGTCCTATAAATCCCCCCCTCAGACTTTCCCCCGCTCCCTCCAGACCATTCCACTCCGGTCGGAGGCAGACTACGACATTTCCTTCACGTCTGGGAGACAATCACCTCAGACAAATGGGTGACACAAATTATTCAGTCAGGGTATTGCCTAGAATTAACATCTACACCCACCAACATTCCACCCAGGCACCGCCCTATGTCACAAGAACATACTGCGCTACTGACACAAGTGATCTCCCTCCTCCAAAAAGGAGCAATAAAGCAGGTCCCCATAAATCAACGAAATTTAGGGGTCTACTCCCTGTACTTTCTAATTCCAAAGACAGACGAGACCCTAAGGCTTATCTTAGATCTCAGACCTCTAAACACTTACATTCATTCGGACCATTTTCACATGGTAACCCTCCAACAGGTTCTTCCACTTCTCTCCCAGAACGACTTTCTCACCACTCTGGACTTGAAAGACGCGTACTTTCACATCCCATTATACCAATCTCACAGAAAGTACCTCAGGTTTGTGGTAGACGAACAACACTACCAGTTCAAGGTGCTCCCGTTCGGGGTAACAACAGCACCAAGGGTGTTCGCCAAGTGCCTGGCAGTAGTGGCTGCACATCTCAGAAGACAGCACATTCACGTCTTCCCCTATCTGGACGATTGGCTCATAAAAGCCACGTCCTACCAACAGTGAGTGCACCATACCGCTGCTACAGTCCAACTACTTCACCAGCTAGGCTTCACGGTGAACCATCAAAAATCCCACCTGGTACCATCACACACAAAACAATATCTCGGTGCCACCATAGACACCTCAAAGGCCATAGCCTATCCCAATCCTGCCAGGATTGCAAAAATACAGGCGCTGCGTCAAAAATTCCTATCCCAACACTCTCTCCCAGCAAGAGTGTTTATGCAGCTCATAGGGATGATGGCCTCTTGCATCTTTATAGTGCCACATGCAAGACTCCAAATGCGCCCACTGCAAGAGTGTTTGGCGCGCCAGTGGAACCAGGCCCAGGGGCAACTGACAGATCTGGTGTTGGTAGACGGTCGCACCCATCGCTCTCTGCAGTGGTGGAACACCACAAACCTTTCCAGAGGTCGACCGTTCCTGGACCCGGTCCCACAAATAGTCCTAACGGCAGATGCATCGCTCTCCGGCTGGGGAGCTCATCTGTTACATCTCACAGCACAGGGCACATGGACGCCGCGACAGAAGTTACTCCACATAAACCATCTGGAGTTACTGGCGATCTTCCTCGCCCTAAAATCCTTCCAGGCGCAGATTTCAGGCAAGGCAGTTCTCATTCGCACAGACAACATGACTGCCATGTATTACATTCAAAAGCAGGGGGCACACACTCTCCACAGCTCTCTCAGTTAGCACAGAGCATATGGAGATGGGCAATTCCACAAAAGATTTTTCTCCTAGCCCAACACGTCCCAGAGTACAAAACAACGTGGCAGATCTGCTAAGCAGACAGGCACAGCAGATACACGAGTGGGAACTTCATCCACAGGTTCTTCACCCGTTCTTTCAGAAGTGGGGGCATCCACACATAGACCTATTCGCCACCCACGAAAACAAAAAATGCCCAAGCTTCGCCGCCAGATATCCACACCCATTGTCCAAAGGCAATGCGATATGGATGAACTGGTCAAACAAATTTGCATACGCTTTTCCACCTCTCCCACTAATTCCATTAGTGGTCTGGAAGCTACAGCAGCATTCCCTAACTCTAATCCTGGTAGCTCCAACATGGGCCATACAACCGTGGTACACCACGCTGCTGGAACTCTCAGTAGTACCACACCAAAAGCTACGCCTCTCACCACGCCTCCTAACCCAGAACCATGGAGAGATCAGGCACCCGGACCCAGCTCAGCTCAGCTCAACCTTGCGATCTGGCTCCTGAGGTCCTAGAATTTTGATACCTTAACCTTCCCCCTGATTGCATGAACATCATCAGGGAAGCTAGACGCCCTACTACTAGGGCGTGCTATGCAGCAAAGTGGAAAAGATTTGTTATTTACTGCCACAATAACACGATCAATCCCTTAAATGTATCCATACAACACATTATGTTATTTACTCCATTTACAAAGGTGTAACCTAGCATATACCTCCATTTGGTTACACCTTGCTGCAATTGCTGCCTATTTACAAAACAGACAGCACCTCTCACTTTTCAAAGTACCTGCCATTAAAGCCTTTATGGAAGGTCTCAAAAGAGTAATTCCACCCAGAGTGCCACCCTCACCTGTTTGGAACTTGAATATAGTCCTCACACGGTTAATTGGACCCCCTTTCGAACCATTACATAAGTGCGAGCTGCAATTCCTCACATGGAAGACAGCTTTTCTAGTGGCCATCACTTCCCTCAGACGGGTTAGTGAAATAGAAGCACTCACTATACAGGAACCTTTTCTTCAGATGCATCACAACAAGGTTGTACTCCGCATCAATCCCAAATTTCTACCCAAAGTCATTTCTCCATTCCATCTAAACCAGTCGGTAGAATTACCAGTCTTTTTCTCGCAACCCCAAACAGTTGCGGAAAGAGCCTTACACACACTGGATGTCAAAAGGGCTTTACTTTACTACATCCAAAGAATACAATCTTTCAGAAAAACCAAACAGCTCTTTGTTTCCTTCTCCCCACCACACAAAGGCAACCCTATTTCCAAATCAGGGATAGCTAGGTGGATTGTAAAATGCATACAGATTTGCTACCACAAAGCAAAACGAACGCTATCGGTTCCCCCTAAAGCCCACGCTACAAGGAAGGTAGGGGCTTCTATGGCTTTCCCAGGGAACATACCACTAGATGACATCTGCAAAGCAGCGACATGGTCAACACCACACACCTTCACTAAACATTATTGTGTCGATGTGCAAACCAAGCAACAAGCTAGTGTGGGCCAAGCTGTACTAAAAACACTGTTTCAGACAACTGCAACGGATGCCGTTGGTCGCCGCTAGGGTTGGGTACTGCTATATAATCCATGCACAGTGTATAATCTGCAGCTCATATGCCTCGAACGGAATATGCTACTTACCAGTATGCATCTGTTCTTGTCATGTAGAGCTGAAGATCTATACACGCCCACCCGCCTCCCCGGCTACCTGTATCCGTTCCAGTCTTATCTTATTTAGATACAATACACATGGGTTTCTTTACTGTTACTACTACGCTCCATCTTTCCCTGCTGGCGAAAAACAATCTGAGGATGGAGCCGAAGCCCATGCGCAATACTAACCAGAGGAGGAGTCACCGACCCCGTGACTCCCAAAGACTTTTCAAGAGGAAAAACAAACTGCAAACATCCGGGCCCAACGCCAGATGGCGATCTATGCACAGTGTATAGATCTGCAGCTCTACATGCCAAGAACAGATGCATACTGGTAAGTAGCATATTCCTTATATTCTATGGGCACCTTCACCCTTTGGGGTTGTGTCCGCGATATAAAACTACTAAAATATGAGGTAATGCCCAAGGCTTTAAGTGGGATAAAAAAAACTGGGGAGGGTCTCTCAAGGGTGTGTGGCCAATGTAATTAAGGGGGTGGCTTGAAACACAAGCTAAAAATCAGTGCTTAGCATAGTGTGCCGCCCCACTTGTATTTTGCTGTTTCTGTCATTGCATCCAGATATATGCATAACTACCACAAGTCAGGCCTATTCTTAGTGGCATAAGATAAATAAGCAGCAACTAAGGCTTGTATATAATATTGAAAAAGCTTCCACTTAAAGCCCTGGTGACTCCACGACAATGTTGCTGCTCCGGAGTTTCAAAAAGAGAAGGGAAATCCAGAAAGAAAATGACTCTTTAAAGGATTTCCCTTCCCCCTAACAACGCTCACCTGGCATGACGTCTTGAAGTAACCTCTTTACAATGAGAAGTGAGCAGCTTACATCAAGGTGCCTGCTGTCACTGCAGTCCACGAAAAAACAGACTGCCTGTGCCAGGGCACAAAACAGACCCCGATAGTGACCCGTTTCGAGGACCCCTTTAAAAAAACTGCTGGTGCTCAGCACCAGTGAGACCCGGCCCACTTAAAGCCCTGGAATTGCCAGAGAAAGAAATATTATTTGCTCTACGACAGTATTAATCCCTTCCCTCACACATAACATTGGTGCCTACTGATGAAGAACTCTAATTAAATGTTTCTCTTTTTCAAACAGGTAGTTTACCTTTCATGTTGTAAATGCCAGCTCCTAAAGTCTTCCACAGTCTCCACCCCATGTCAATTTCAAGTGTTATCAAACAGAAAATGACTGCTGTCTCAGCAGTCTGCAATATAGCGGGTCCTGGCTGCTGCTTCTGTGCGCTGAACAGACACCTTTAATGGCAATTATGTATGTAAAAGACAAACATGGCGGCACGGGTGTCTCTTGTTGGAGGTTTGGTAGGAAATGGTATAACACACATCATGAAGCTGACATTTTTTGTGCAATGTGATAAGCGGCTTCCAGTGATGGACAGTGCAAGAGAAGCTGCGTGACTCTTTCCTTTCAGAAATACTTTAAAACACTGCATGGAAGGCCTCTCATGAGCTGGGGCCGCAGGAGGCTGAGGTGAAAGGGGAGGCGGCAGTTATGTTCATGTTATATGATGAGCTCCACTGTAAACATGCAATGACGGACGGAGTGGGTGGTCAAGCAGCAACGTTTTTATCTGTCTCTAAGTTGGCCTCCATTCGTGACTCAGTCACTGTGCATGCATGTCCACTCTGGCTGTCCAGTTTGAGGTCCTGTGGGTGAGAGTGTCGGTGTTTAACACCTGTTGATGACGTCGACGTACTGGGGTAAAGGAAACAAGCTTACCTGACAAACACGCATGCTTTACCTATGCCTTTGTTTTATCCCACTACGTTGTCTCTTCACTAATAAATGTTGTGCATAACATTCGGCTATAGGTTAAACCAGCAAATGTGCAGATTAGCACGAGACTGACAGTCTTCTATGTAGAAGGGGATGGCCGGTGTGCGATGGCATTTGTGAGAGTGCACATAGTGCCGGCTGTTTTGTAACACTGACGTGGCAGTGCTCAGAGGCACTTGTATTCAGGGAGCTGCGCTGTAATCTGAGACTTGCCAGTCTGCTGAAAGGGCGAGTCACTTTTGTGACACAAGCGTCCCACGGAGCAGAAATGAAAAGTTACGCTGAAGTGTGACTCTGAGACAGGCGGTCATGCATTAAAAGTGACGGCTGTTACGAGCTCCATTGGGTGGGGGATAATTCTTAAATATGTTGACATTGATTCATTACATCCACTTTTCTGCTTGTTAAGCAATTCCGCCTCCTAGGAAGTGATGCTGCTCATGAATATTGAACAGCAGCTCCAATTCAGTTTCAGCTTACCCTTAGTGCTGCTGGTGCAGAGCAAGTCGGTCTCTGGCAGAGCTATTTGCACGAGGAGCCACTTGAGTCCTCTAGTGGTAGGCGCAGTAAAAAAAGAAAACAAGTTAAACAAGCACAGCCATAAATCTGGCATCGTTCTTTCCTGGTATCTTTGCTGCCTGTCCAATTCAGGGAGCGTTTGGTTCTTTCGGGTATTTTTAATGGCTGCACGTTATGAAATACAACTTTCATTTCCCCGGCATCTGATTTGCAACTAAATAGATTGAGAGGGACAAGCCGCGCGGCACATCTGTCATGGAAGGCAGATTGCGAATTGACCCAAAGTTTGGAGTCGGGCATAAAGCAAAGATGTAGTTAATGGCGAGAAAAAGCTGGGAAAGTCAACAGCACAAACTTTTTGGGACATCTCTCGACTAACAATGTGTGTTGCCTTTTGAAAACCCTTGGTGCTGCTCGCCAGGGCAAGGTTTGCAAAGGCTCCTGCGAACTGTAGTAAACCCGGGATCGGAAAAAATATCCACATTCAACGATGTGCAACGTATAAAGAGAAGTGCAAAAGGGTCGGCAGATTTCTGCAGGCACAGCTGTTTAACTTAACAGGTGTTTAAAGTCTAGACCGTTTGTTGTAAAGAGCCATAACTAAGTATAAACATTTGCGTGAAACGTAGAAGTTACTGAAATGGCGTCAGCGAAAATGAAAGTGATCAACAAGCATGTAGAAACAATCCTTGGCCGTGAAAGTCGCGCAAAAGTGAAAGTGATGTCAGGGACGCGCTCTGGTGGGGGAGGGGAAGAGCGAGGCGCTTGGGAGAACAAGGCTTAATGAGCCATAAAAACCACATGGCGGCTGCGCGCATGCACGCACGCGTGGCCGGAAGCTTGAGGCCAGGAAAAGATTGTGGTAGCACTTTGGAAACCCACTTACTAAAAGTCAAGCAAACAGCGCATGCGCTGCTCTAGGCTCTACCTAAAAAAAGAGTACCTGCAGCCGGTGGAAAAAGCAGCCTCTGGCCAGTGACTGAAAGCTGTACTTGGACCATGCGCCACGCCACGGGTACTCCTAGTACGGCCCGCGGGCCGCCAGCGGCCCGGCAAGCCTTCCTTGGCGGCCCGCGGACCTTGCAGACATTGTACCTGTGTTTTAAAGAAAAAAAAATTAAAAGGGTCAGCAAACACCGCCGCAGCCGCGCAGACTCCGAGACACTCTTCTCTATGGGGGCCGGGCAATTCCAGCAGAGTGGAGATGCAGGGCCGCTAAGAGGTGCAATACAACAAAGCCTCATTAACAAATAAATGGTCTTTTAAAGACCTGTGAAGTACTTGGGTGTGGCTGTGTGTGTGCCCTGGAAGCCTTGGCTGCCACACGCGTGGGTTGAGGTGACAGAGGGTGACACAGAGGGAGACAGATAGAGGGAGGGAGACAGATGGAGGTAGACAGACAGACAAAGGGAGGCAGAGAGAGAGGGAGACAGGTAGAGAGGGAGGGCGACAGACAGAGGGAGGGAGAGAGAGAGAGAGACAGAGGGAGGTAGACAGACAGATGGAGACCGGCAGAGGGAGGGAGATAGAGGTAGAGAGAGAGCCAGTGAGTGAGACAGAGAGAGGGAGGGAGAGACAGAGTGGGAGGGAGACAGAGAGAGAGGGATGGAGAGATAGAGTGAGGGAGGGAGACAGAGAGAGAGATAAAAAGAGAGAGAGAGAAAGATGTGTGTATGCCGGGTCTGGTGGCTTCGTGGACGAAGGCGTCCGCTGCAGGGGCCTGTGTTCAACCTCATGGTCACAGTTTTTTTTTTGTTCTAGCCCCGTACCCCGCCCCCACCGGTGCGGCACTCGGCCACAAACCACACTGTAAATTTGGCCCCCGAGAGAAGTTTGTGAGTACCCATGCTCCACGCCATGGCATGGACAGGCAATGCAGGAAGACGTGCAAAGTGACCAATGAGAAACATGTAAATTAGAGTAATGTTGGAATAAACAAAAGGTAAGTAAAGGTAAATATTGGGGGGGGGGTTCTAAGTCCCCTTTTAATACAAGAGGTTTGCCAAACGCAGCGCAAGCGATGTGCAGGCGTAACCCAAAAAGACCCTGATGGCCTAATTGGCACATGTTTCCATTAAATGAACCCCTCCAAATTAAATAGCACATTCTGAAAGATACTCTGGAAGCTAAGAAGAACTCAGATCTGAGCTGACCTTGCCCAGTCTGCGAATAACCAAAGATAATACATTGTTCTTTACCGCAACCTATCCAGTTTAGTCTACTAGAACTATTTGATCTGAAACAGTTTCTCCTCCTCCAGGCATTCAAAGTAGTGATTTTACCTGAGGTAGTGTTCTGGTGCTTTAAGACCACAGAAAATGCTTTAGATTTGTCACCTAGCAAACAAGTAACAGTTTTCTAAAGCGCTTGAATACCGAACCGTCTTGAAGCTAGCGACCTCCAGAAGGATTAAGGGACAGATGGCCTACTTTAAAGAAGAAACAAAGCCATGTCTTTAATGATTTCCTGAAGGGGACAAGCTTTGTCTAAGATCTTATAGACGGGGCAAAGAATTCCAGAGTTTGCAAGCTAAAAATGAAAAGCTTCTGCCTCCCCATCTAGTCTTCTTAATTTTGGGAGTAGCCACTGATCTGGTCTCAGAAGATCTTAACTCACGACACGGAACAAACCACTTCAAGGTCTTTTGAAAGAGTTTTGGTGGTCAGCTTAAATTGGTCCTCCTGTCTCTAAGATGGTGGATGGGTTCTCTCAGTTTGATATTGGACAACTTCTTTTATTTTTGGTGTCATGTCAATGAACTTTATTCGACAAAAAAAGTCATAAAAGCATCACATATATACAAATACATTATACATATTAAAAGACAATTGTATAAATAATTAAAAAGGTATCACTACATTTAAAAATTAATTAAACTGCATACAATTTTATGTCGAAATTTCTTTAAAATAAATTATAGGGGATGAATCACCTTGCTTCACTTATTTCATTCCATTACAGACTACTCCCATGTGACTTTTATCTAACTGATCGACTTCCTTTAATCGAATAAGCCATGCCCATTTTAGAAATTTTGCCATAGCTATTGCTATTAAGAGGCTAGGGTCTGTACACAGTATTCTCAATGCCTCCTCATGTTTCCGAAATCCGATTATGCGACAGGTAGGTTTTATCCATTTGTTTCTTGGGGCAACATATAAAGGACAAAAGAACAAAAAATGACTCATACATTCTATCTTGTCCTTACATTTTGGGCATTTGTCATCACCAGATCCTGCCCATCTTGAAGTAAATGACCTTATTGGTAAACAACCTACCCTAAATTGGAAGTAAAGTTTACGATCCAGTGGTTTTTCGATTGCATCCCAATACGGTTCAAATACGGGAAGGGGCTTAAATTGGAGGAAGCGCCCTGCGAGATGGGAAGAAACATAAGCAGCACATTTTTCAGAAGTAATCATCTCCCAATATATCCTCTTCATTTCTATTTTAGAGGGAAAGACAGCATTTGCGGGATCGTTCCATAAGTCCATCAATCCCATTTTCCCTAGAAAGGTCCTTATTGAGTTTAACCAACTAATTTTATGAAAGTGGTCCTTCTCAATAAGGTCCTTGAGTCCCTTGGCATAATGATGTAGTTCCTCAGTTATCCAAAGTCTGCGCCAATATAATATTGGACGCAGCGTGGCTAAATCTTGCACTGATCTTTTACCAAGTTCCCAAAACAGGGGAACTAAAGGGGTACTACAAGGTACATACGTAGCTTTCCTCAGGAACTCATTTTCTAATACCGTCAACTGCTTAATGTTTGTAAACCCCCACAGTTCTGCACCGTATAGGACAGAACCTAAAACTTTCATTCCATAGATCTCAAGTAATGGCCTAATCGATTTTGTAAAAGATGTCTTATATCTTTTAAGTAGAATGCCTGCCTGTTGTTTATGCCTTAATATCATCATTTCTAACTGGGCATTCCAACACATATCACTTTGTAAATTAACCCCAAGATACATAAAAGCTTCAACCTGGTCTAGAGGATTATTGTTCATATATAATCTTCCCATAAACTGTTTTACAGACTTGTGACGTTTGGGTTTGGTGAAGACCATAAATTTTGTTTTTGTGCAGTGTATTTCTAAACCACGCATATCACAAAAGTCAGTAAAACGCTGGAGCGCTCTTTGGAGACCACTTGGAGTCTTAAAAATTATTAGTGTGTCGTCCGCGAACATAAGGATCGGGACACGCTCTCCTGCGATCATGGGGGCATCAGTCGGAACAAGAGAAAGATATTTTGCCACCCCATTTATGAAGAGTGAGAACAGGATAGATGCCATAACGCACCCCTGCCTCACTCCCCTCTTAACCGGGAATACATCTGTAACCTCACCCGGTTTGCTCCATCTCACTCTGGCATAGGTATCCTCATGTAAGCGAGCAATCAGAGTCACCAACTCCAAGGACATGCCCAATTCCTCCAGTACTTTCCAAAGCTTCCCTCCCGGGACCAGATCAAACCCGCCCTGAGGTCGATGAAAACTGCGTATAATACCCCTTTGTCCAAGACAACTGTACGCCAATATAGGACAACCAATCTAAAAACCTGATCTATCGTACTGGTCCTTGGTCGGAAGCCTGCTTGCAATGGGCTCAGGATATCCCCCTCGTCCATCCAAGCCTGTATCTTTCCCAGAACCAGTCGTCCCACTATTTTCTGTAACGAGTCGATCAGGCTTATAGGCCTATAATTAGCCGCAAGGGCCTTATCCCCTTTTTTATAGACAGGCACAATTTCGGCGCCTTTCCAAGTGTTAGGAACAACCATCCCCTGGGCAATGGCATTAGAGAGATAGTAAATATACTGTCTCCATCTCTCTCTGTCACTAAGATATAGGTCCGCGGGTATAGCATCTATCCCTGGAGCTCGCCCCTTAGTCACAGAGTTCAAAGCACAATCCACATCCCCTAGACTAAAAACAGTTCCTTCATACAGTTTAAAACCTGGGGCTATCTCACTTAAGTTTTCTTCTATACAGGCAAACTGAGGCTTGAAATATTGAACCCTAGAATTTATGGGCACATTATTTTGCGGAGTTGCAGCATAACCTCCTCCTTCCCATTTGTAAGTATTCCAAAACAATGCCTGGTTCTTAGTTTTGCATGCAGCTTTAAGGTCCTGCCACAATTGATCGTCCCACTCTCTTTTTGCCTCGTGGATCTTTTTCCTATAGTTAATGCGTGCCGTTTTTATTATCACAGGATTCCTAGTCTTTAGGGCTATGCTCAGTGCAGCACGAGCCTCCCTACATGTTTTAATATACCACTTCTCAATTTTTTTTGTAGTTTTTGGTTTGGTAGTACATAGCTTACAAAAGTGGGTTTTAAGATTAAGAAACAATTCTTTATGTTCATCCTCTATAGAGCTATACTTTTCTTCATTACTGACACCAGTTCCAATTTTTTCTAAGGTCTTTACTATTAAGTCATTAATAGCAACAAGTGCATCTGGTTGATTAGCCACTTTGCACCACTTAAGATGGCGCTCATCATTTGTTAAAATGATTTCAGGGACTGTCAATTCTTCTCTAGAGTTTATCAATCCTACTTGGCCTAACCTGAATAATGCTGCCAAGGGGTTATGATCACTCGACACGGGACTTGACCTCCATGTCCACCAAAGTATACCAAAGCTTCAAGTGGACAAGTATATAGTCAATATTACTTGATCTTGTACCATTATCGAAGGTTTTCACCCCCTTTCTGTCAGACAAAGTCCGACCATTTGCAGCCCTTAGTTGGTTAGCTAGACAAAACCCATTCAAGTTGAGCGCAGCCTCGGTCCACTTGACTATAGGCCTATCCTCAAGTTCAGGGACACCCCATCTGGAGTCTTCCTCTTCCAACATGTTTACATTTTCCAACCCTAAGGGTTCAAAAGTTGTGTTAAAGTCACCCACAACTATCGGTAAAACCCCTTCTGGCTCTGATTCAATCAATGATTCTAATGCCATTAGCACCTCGGAATTTTTCCCACCAGGGATTCCTCTAGCATACACATTAAAGATATCAATTTTCAGGCCATCCCCAATACTGAGTCTAATAGCAGAAATGTCACAATGTCTAACTGGAAGTGATTGAATACTACAACTTAAGTGTTGTTTAACCCAGATTATCAGTCCTCCCATTGGTCGTCCCCTGTGCCCTCTCACAGCAGGGACATAAAAATTCAAGTATCCTGGATTGAAAGCAGGTTCCACAGACCAGGACTCTTGGAAGAGACAAATATCAAATTTGTTAATGAAGCCTAGCCAGCATGGGGAAACAATTTTTGTCCCGATGCCAGCCAGGTTCCATAATACCATTGAAATCAGGCAGGTTAAAGTTTGTGGACCCTTTATTAGTGTATTCCTAGTTGGAGTTAAGCTTAGCAGTGGCATCACATGCTCTGTGATAGTTTGTGGGCTCTTTAGTAGCACAATCTCTTTTGGGATGGTGCTAGAGTGTAACATTGGATTCTCCGGAAAAATCGATAGATAATTTGGGCTAAGAACGCAAGGTCGAAAGGGGCTATTAATAATTGATCCTAGGGCAGTGTCACCACCTTTATTCTCCCCAGGATTCAATAGTCTACCTGCCAGAGCTACACCTTCACTTGTTTGTCCCTCACCTCCGGTGATACTATCACTTGATATACTAATTACACTTATGTCCTTGCCCCCGTCTTGTGTTTGCTGTCAATCACATTCTTCCAATCCTGACAATACTGAGAACCTGTTAAGTAATCTTACATTCCTTGTGGCGGGGTAACTAGATTGATCGTTCCATGAGGACACTTGTCTACATTGGTCCTGCACTGGGGCATAAAAATAGGTCAATGGCAAGGGTTGGATTGTGGATCTAATATCTATTTGTGGCCAATTACAGATGTGTTCTACACATCGTTTGTCTCTAAAATTGACAATAACACAATCCCCCCCAACTGTCTTAGCATTTCTACCTATCCAGTTAACCCTTCTCACAGACAGAATCTCTGCCCTACAGTGTATAGGTAGGGGCCTATTAGCATTAAGCCAAAATATGCACTTATTTTTAGTTCTGTGTGAGTCTCCTTTTTACCCGCCACTAACAATGGTACCCCTGACAGTATAACTACATAGGGGGCCGATTCAGGGGGAAGTTCTATAGTTGGCAAGTTTAGAGTCACTTGGTCCCGTTGTTTAGCTAGTGATAAGCAAACATGCATTGCTGGTTTATTAATCGCCTCATTATTATCCTTGGATATCTGACCCAGTTTACTCGGGTCTAAACCCTTAACTGGTGGATTAGCAGGTCTAGTATTTTCTTTCGCATTTTCTATAGAACTAGTATAACCAATTTGCGAACCATTCATAGTTACACCCACATCACCCGCATTTTTGCATTGAGGTATAGACGTTGCCGGCTTTCCAACTATACCATTGCTCCGGTTACCTATCATCTTCTGGGCTGATGCCAACGAGAGTTCCAGGCATGCTAATCTAGATTCAATACGATCTAGCCATCCATTTATAGGGTGGATAGACTTCTTAAGGACAGCTTCTAATCTTTTCCAAAACAAGGTACCCAACTCCTCTGGATAGTTTAGCTCAGTTGTTGATAATGGCAATATTTCTTCACTTACTAAGGAAGATGAATCGTGACTAACTTTGGGTGCAGTATTTTCCTTGTTGGGTTGCTCTTTTACTTTTCCTTTCTTTCCTTTATCATTTTTTTTTATTTTTAACTTGTGTTTGTGTTCTGGTTTTTGCCCCAACACCACTATTTTCTGTCATATCCACATTTATTTGACAGCCCACACCCTTATTTGCAATATTTGCTGACCTTGTTTTTATAGTAGGCAGGGTCAGATTGCCCTTAGAAGTGCTGTGGTGTTTTTTTCCTAGAATAGGTGCTGGTTGTTTGTCCAAAGCCACGGCAGGAACTTCAGCACAAACAGTAGGACTACTTAAAGCTTCAGCCAAAGAACATATTGTGTCATCGGAATCTACTTCGTACAATGCAGGGGACCTAGCCCCAGCTATACTTCCCATAGATGACCTTTTTTCACAAAGTGGATCTAAGGATAACCTTTTTTCAGTCAGTTCGATGTCTTTGGCCAACGCTGTAGATACCCAAAGAATAAAATTATCTAAAGTACCCATGAGCGATCCACCAACATGGGGGGCAATACTAGAACCACCATTATTAGGCATTGTAGACGCGGACATCATAATTACTTAACTGCCCATTAATGTCAACTGCCTAAATATTTCAACAGGATTCCCTTTAGACAGGTTACCCTCAGTAATTAAAACAATAACACGGCAACCTTATCTCTGTGTAGACGTTAGGAGGGTGGCCCGTCCCGGTCTTGAACGGGCTTCGTCCGGCGCCGCCCGCGCGCGTCCCGTGACGCGGAGGAAGCCTCTCCCTTTTCTGCGCCTCCGGGCGCGAAGGGAACGGGAGTTGGCCGCTAGGCAACCTGGGAGCTGTAGTCTCCCCCGGCTGTGGCCGCGCGATGGTGTGGAGCGGCAGCAGGGGATGCACACAGCGTCAGGGCCCCAGGTGCGGCAAAATAGTCAGCAGTATCGGAGCAGGCAGCAGGTCCTCAGGTCCGGGCAAAGCAAATGGAGCATCCGCTCCACTGAGGAAGCCTCTCCCTTTTCTGCGCCTCCGGGCGCGAAGGGAACTGGAGTTGGCCGCCAGGCAACCTGGGAGCTGTAGTATCCCCCGGCTGTGGCCGCGCGATGGTGTGGAGCGGCAGCAGGGGATGCACACAGCGTCAGGGCCCCAGGTGCGGCAAAATAGTCAGCAGTATCGGAGCAGGCAGCAGGTCCTCAGGTCCGGGCAAAGCAAATGGAGCACCCGCTCCACCGAGGGAGCCTCTCCCTTTTCTGCGCCTCCGGGTGCGAAGGGAACGGGAGTTGGCCGCTAGGCAACCTGGGAGCTGTAGTCTCCCCCGGCTGTGGTCGCGCGATGGTGTGGAGCGGCAGCAGGGGATGCACACAGCGTCAGGGCCCCAGGTGCGGCAAAATAGTCAGCAGTATCGGAGTAGGCAGCAGGTCCTCAGGTCCGGGCAAAGCAAATGGAGCATCCGCTCCACCGAGGAAGCCACTCCCTTTTCTGCGCCTCCGGGCGCGAAGGGAACGGGAGTTGGCCGCTAGGCAACCTGGGAGCTGTAGTCTCCACCCGGCTGTGGCCGCGCGATGGTGTGGAGCGGCAGCAGGGGATGCACACAGCGTCAGGGCCCCAGGTGCGGCAAAAATAGTCAGCAGTATCGGAGCAGGCAGCAGGTCCTCAGGTCCGGGCAAAGCAAATGGAGCACCCGCTCCACCGAGGGAGCCTCTCCCTTTTCTGCGCCTCCGGACGCGAAGGGAACGGGAGTTGGCCGCTAGGCAACCTGGGAGCTGTAGTCTCCCCCGGCTGTGGCCGCGCGATGGTGTGGAGCAGCAGCAGGGGATGCACACAGCGTCAGGGCCCCAGGTGCGGCAAAATAGTCAGCAGTATCGGAGCAGGCAGCAGGTCCTCCGGTCCGGGCAAAGCAAATGGAGCACCCGCTCCACCGAGGGAGCCTCTCCCTTTTCTGCGCCTCCGGGCGCGAAGGGAACGGGAGTTGGCCGCTAGGCAACCTGGGAGCTGTAGTCTCCCCCGGCTGTTGCCGCGCGATGGTGTGGAGCGGCAGCAGGGGATGCACACAGCGTCAGGGCCCCAGGTGCGGCAAAATAGTCAGCAGTATCGGAGCAGGCAGCAGGTCCTCGGGTCCGGGCAAAGCAAATGGAGCACCCGCTCCACCGAGGGAGCCTCTCCCTTTTAACGGGAGTTGGCCGCTAGGCAACCTGGGAGCTGTAGTCTCCCCCGGCTGTGGCCGCGCGATGGTGTGGAGCGGCAGCAGGGGATGCACACAGCGTCCGGGCCCCAGGTGCGGCAAAATAGTCAGCAGTGTCGGAATAGGCAGCAGGTCCTCAGGTCCGGGCAAAGCAAATGGAGCACCCGCTCCACCGAGGGAGCCTCTCCCTTTTCTGCGCACCAGGGCGCGAAGGGAACGGGAGTTGGCCGCTAGGCAACCTGGGAGCTGTAGTCTCCACCCGGCTGTGGCCGCGCGATGGTGTGGAGCGGCAGCAGGGGATGCACACAGCGTCAGGGCCCCAGGTGCGGCAAAAATAGTCAGCAGTATCGGAGCAGGCAGCAGGTCCTCAGGTCCGGGCAAAGCAAATGGAGCACCCGCTCCACCGAGGGAGCCTCTCCCTTTTCTGCGCCTCTGGGAGCGAAGGGAACGGGAGTTGGCCGCTAGGCAACCTGGGAGCTGTAGTCTCCCCCGGCTGTGGCCGCGCGATGGTGTGGAGCGGCAGCAGGGGATGCACACAGCGTCAGGGCCCCAGGTGCGGCAAAATAGTCAGCAGTATCGGAGCAGGCAGCAGGTCCTCCGGTCCGGGCAAAGCAAATGGAGCACCTGCTCCACCGAGGGAGCCTCTCCCTTTTCTGCGCCTCCGGGCGCGAAGGGAACGGGAGTTGGCCGCTAGGCAACCTGGGAGCTGTAGTCTCCCCCGGCTGTGACCGCGCGATGGTGTGGAGCGGCAGCAGGGGATACACACAGCGTCAGGGCCCCAGGTGCGGCAAAATAGTCAGCAGTATCGGAGCAGGCAGCAGGTCCTCAGGTCCGGGCAAAGCAAATGGAGCACCTGGTGACTATGGATTAATTGGAGGGCTTACTGTGGTCCTTTATGCGACAGACCAGATGCTTCCCACTGAATTAATACAATGGGCCAGATGTCAATCAGCTTGGGTCCTAAAACATTTAAATCACTGAGCGGGTCACAGGTGATCATAATTTATGAACCTCGCCCTCTAATCCATATCATGGCTTCGCTTACTCCTCTACTCACTAATATTGGAAAGAGCTAATTCAGTACATAATCTCTCATTTACGTTTCCACTTTGGTGATGCTTAAACTACAGTTGGGCACATTCAACAGTTTCTTATCTACATCAAATGCATGGCAGGTCAAGCCGAGAACTTTGAATTTTTGCTTTGACTTTGGTCATCTGGACTCAGATCTTTTGCATCTCATATCAAAACCAAATGCTTTGCCATTTGGATGGGCAGGAGTCCCAGCTCACTGAGGGACAATTCCATAAGTAATTAGTTGGTAAGTTTGCCTTCCCTCCAATCCTGTCCTTCCTGATGGAGCTGCTGCATCTCCATCACAAGATATTATTTGGCTCCAGTTAAAACAGGTTCTTCTGACAATGGATGAGGCAAGCCCTTACCTGCCTCACATTTTACATAACAGTTCTGCCTGTTCACAACTCCCAAACGGCTCCTACAACATCCTATATACTCCTGGAATGTCATTTTTGGAGCATGAACTCTCTTCTAGATTCACAGGCTGTGCATTGTTCTGCCATCTGGTGATTAGGCCTGGAATTTTGATATTTCCCTGTCTTTTATCTTCCTTAAGCCATTGACCAGAGGTGGAATTATACCAACTCCCTATGACACTGAGCATAACCCCGGAATGCCCCAGTAAGTAGTCGCCATTGTGTTTCTAAGCAAAGTCAAGCTCTGGGTCAAATCTTCTCAAAAAGAAGCAGTGGAGCATGTGACATTGAGATTCAGTGCAAAGCGTGAAACTGAAGTTGCGGAGGTATCACAGGATACACTGGAAGGACGAGACGTGTGTTGGAAAATGAAGGGGGCAGATTGTTCTTGTTGGGCTTTTACAACAGGAATAAGTGGAGAGAGTCAAAGAAAGTGTAATCAGGGGTTGACAATTATCCTCAGTCTTCTGAGTTTTTCATTCAGAAGTTATGGAAAATACTCTCATTTAGATTTTGCAAAACTCACCATAAGTTGGAGCAGAAAGTTATTAATATGATTTATAATGTATGCTTTCCATAAGCTCTGAAAGTTGTGATGTCTTTCTACCAAGAACTTTGAAGATGTGAAAATACTTTAAGCACATTATACGATGTTGCAGGCAAAGCGGGTATGCCTGAAAGAAGACATAATTTATTGAAGAGGCTTAAGCGGCCTTGAAAGATCAGCAAGGATCTGATGTTGAGGAGTTAGCATCAGTGCACTTGGATATTTTGAACATACTGCTGTACACACAATGCCTCCTCAGCTGAGAAAAACAAACACAAAGACACCTGTTGATGTCTGGCAGTCAAATCAGAATTCAACACCAAAGCGACCCTAGATCAATAACAAAAGACAGCAGTAGGGACAAACGTTCACACTCTGAAGTGACACTGAAAGGGGATTTTGATCAGCGGAAGGAAAATGATCCCCATAAGGGGAGAGGTTCACCACCATGTTCAAACAGGAAGAGCAGTGTAACTATTGACATTGAGCCCAGAGAACATACTCTTGACTGGAAGCAGTACTGGCTCGAGACCAAAATGGCAGCATTGCTCCAAAAGAAGAGTTAGATGGTCCTCTAAAAACCTTCTGAGATGCCCGACAAGAGGCCCAGTGAAAACACTGCTTTAGATCTAGAACTTTGAAGCTCCCCTGCAATTCAGGAAGTGCAAGCGGTGCTGGAGGAAGAAATGTATGAAGAAGCTGTGCTGGCCTCACTTAAAGAGGGCACACATGAGGAGGAAGCTATGTGGCAGGCTCAGGACCCTGACTCACCATAGGAGGAGGTAGACTCCTGCTCATCAAGAATCTCACAAGATGATCACACTTTTTTCAACTCCTTAGTGAAAAGCACGGTGGACACTTAAGGTGTTCAGCTGAATAAAGAGCAAGCTAAAACTGGATTCTTGCTTGAGACTCTTCTTCCAACACCTAAAGTGCAAGCAACATGCGCTTCACAGGAAACAATCTCTTTGGGCCAGCAGTGGATGAATAATTACAACAAATGAAATAGTATAACACTATAGGAGGAATAGGAGCACTGCAGGCAAGAGGCTCTTTCAGAAGAGGCTCACCAAGCGACTGAATCCTTTCTCGCAGCTTCACTCTCACACTAGGGATCAGGTTAATATGGGAAAGTCCACAATGCCAACATCCTGCAGAAATGAAACACTTCTTTCAAGTCATAGGTAAAAAGCATTCTCTTGGGAATCAGGCCCATTTAACCAATGACTTATACTCGGACTGTCTCAGCATTCCACAACTGTAGGGGGCAGACTGGAAGGTTTTCTTCAGGAATGACATAAAATAATCCCAGACAGGTGGGTAACGAACAATAGAAAACATGTACCGCTCACATTTTCACCAAACATCAGGAGTGCAAGATCTTTAAAGAGTTGCGCAACCAGGGAATTTACTCTCTATTCTATATTAATCCCCCAAAACACTTTAAGGCCAATAATGGACCTAAGGTTCCTGAATAAGCTTGTTGCAGTGCAAAAAGTTTAAACGTCTTTCATTTATGGAGGAAGTTTACCTTTACCAGACATCACACTCAATGAGAACAGTGAGAAAGATGTTACAAATGATGGAAGCATGCATCACCTATCACCTTTGCCATGCTACATATGGAACTCATACAGAAGTAGCTTGTGAGTCAATAGCCACAGCTGACAGAGTGTTGAGAAGATCTAATGGCTGTCACGAGCAAAGGAGTTAGTGTTGGACAATTGATAATATGATAATAGCCAGGAAGTTCAAACAAGCAATCTCTGCAGTGACCTTCTCCACTGATGCATTACATGCAGGCTGGGATGCACACCTATGTTTACTCTTTTTATTCTTTTCTGTACAGCAACAAAGGGACTCTGCCTAGTTGCACCAAAGATGCAACCACTCAGTGGGGAAGAGAGGGCAGCACGGAAGATGCTCAGTGCTAAAACTTGTGCTTTGATTTGACTCCCATTGACTTCTCAGCCTTTTAGATATTTTGTATATGTTGATAAAATGAGTGCCTCTATTTTGGTTCAAATACTAATGTTCAGGCAACTATGTATAATTCTTTCCTAGACAGAAAATGAGCGCATTTCATAGTGATAATGAAGCTTTATACCCTTCCTTCCTATTGCTTGTCCAGCCTCATAAGATAACCATTTCAGAAACAGGGTTGGAATCTCCTTTAAAGTATTTACAAACACCAACAAGCACTAGCAAAGTCAATAGTCCTTGTCTAATTGAGGTATTGGTTTCAACAATGTTGTAACATTTTGTACAGAAGCGTGACTTCTGTGCAGCATAGATGGAAGTGTAAAAAAAGGGCTACATGCTGGTGGGGGGGAGGGTGGGAAGCAACGCAGATGGTGGGTGGAGAAAAAAATGTGCCGCTCTTCCTTTCGAAGCACATCCAGAGGCTACTCCTCTGACACCGCTTCCACTTCCTATAAAGCCCCTACCCAATCCACTTTTACAAGGGGTTACCAAAGAGGAAACTACAGGGGCAACAATAACAAAGGCAGAGGCAAGACAAACACCTCCTGCTCTGCCTCCCCCCCTACCCAAAGACTTCCCTCCACTCCCCCCAGACCATTCCACTCCGGTCGGGGGCAGACTCCAACATTTCCTTCCTGTCTGGACTACTGTCACCTCAGACAAATGGGACATTCAAATAATTAGGTCAGGATACTACCTCGAACTAACATCTACCCCCCCAAACATTCCACCCAAACAATGCCCCACGTCATGGGAACATTTAACATTACTACAGCAGGAAGTAATCTCCTTCCTACAAAAGGGTGCGATAGAACCAGTGCCTACCAATCAACAAAATATGGGAGTTTACTCCCTATATTTTCTCATACCAAAAAGGGACGACACTCTAAGGCCCCTCCTAGACCTCAGACCCCTAAATCAATATATACACTCAGACCATTTCCACATGGTCACACTCCAGCAGGTACCTCCACTGCCATCCCAAAACGACTTCCTGACCACTTTAGACCTCAAAGACGCCTACTTCCACATTCCTGTTCACAACGCTCACAGGAAGTTTCTCAGAGTTGTGGTGGACGGCCAACACTATCAATTCAAAGTGCTCCCCTTCAGAGTCACCACAGCACCACGGGTGTATACCAAGTGCCTAGCGGTAGTGGCAGCACACCTGCGCTGGCAACACATTCATGTCTTCCCATACCTAGACGACTGGCTCATAAAAGCCAGCTCATACAACCAATGTGTACAACACACCCAAGCCACTATCCAATTACTTCACGACCTGGGATTTACAATAAATCACATGAAGTCCCATCTGCAACCATCCCACGTAAAGCTATACCTCGGTGCCACCATAGACACCGCAAAAGCGCTAGCCTACCCCAGTCCCGCCAGGATAACAAGCATTCAGGCTCTCCGTGCTAAATTTCAGCCAGAACACTCTCTTCCAGCTCAAGTGTTCATGCAACTAATAGGAATGATGGCCTCTTGCATATTCATAGTACCCCACGCAAGACTCCAGATGCGTCCTCTCCAAGAGTGCTTAGCACGCCAATGGAACCAGGCCCAGGGTCAACTGACAGATCTGGTGTTGGTAGACGGTCGGGCCCATCGCTCTCTGCAGTGGTGGACCACCACAAACCTTTCCAAAGGGCGACCGTTCCTGGACCCGGTTCCTCAGATAGTACTGACAGCAGACGCATCACTCTCCGGCTGGGGAGCTCACCTATTACATCACACCATGCAGGGCAGGTGGACACCTCGACAAAAGTTACTCCACATCAACTATCTGGAGTTACTAGCCATATTCTTAGCACTAAAAGCCTTTCAAATCCATGTCTCAGGCAAGGCCGTCTTAGTCCGCACCGACAACATGACAGCCATGTACTATATACAGAAACAAGGTGGCACACACTCTCCGCAGCTCTCTCAGCTAGCACAGAGCATATGGAGATGGGCCATACCCCAAAAAATCTTTCTCCTAGCCAACATGTCCCAGGAGTCCAAAACACTATGGGCGATCTGCTGAGTAGACAAACACAACAGATCCACGAGTGGGAACTACATCCTCAAGTTCTTCACCCGAACTTTCAAATGTGGGGGCATCCACAGATAGACCTCTTCGCCACCCACGAAAACACCAAATGCCCAAGCTTCGCCGCCAGATATCCACACCCATTGTCCAAAGGCAATGCGATATGGATGAATTGGTCAGGCAAATTTGCGTACGCTTTTCCGCCTCTCCCACTCATTCCATTAGTGGTGCGCAAACTACAACAGCACTCCCTCACGCTCATACTAGTAGCTCCAACCTGGGCCAGACAACCGTGGTACACCACACTGCTGGAACTATCTGTAGTACCGCACCAAAAGCTACACCTCTCTCCACGCCTCTTAACCCAGAACCATGGAGAGATCAGGCACCCGGACCCAGCTGAGCTCAACCTTGCGATCTGGCTCCTGAAATCCTAGAATTCGGTTATCTAAATCTTCCCCCTGACTGCATGAACGTCATTAGAGAAGCTAGACAACCCACCACTAGAGCTTGCTACGCAGCCAAGTGGAAACGTTTTGTGGTCTATTGTCACAACAATAACTTCAATCCCCTAGATGTGTCCAGTCAACACATCATAGGCTATTTACTACACCTGCAAAGATGCAATCTAGCCTACACGTCTATTAGACTGCACCTTGCAGCCATAGAAGCTTATCTACAAAACAGGCAACATCTATCACTCTTTAGAGTACCTGCCATAAAAGCCTTCATGGAAGGCCTCAAAAGAATAATTCCCCCCAGAGTGCCACCCTCACCTGTGTGGAACCTAAACATCGTTCTCACCAGACTAATGGGGCCTCCCTTCGAACCCCTACACAAATGTGAACTTCAATTCCTAACATGGAAAACTGCCTTTCTCGTAGCCATCACTTCCCTCAGAAGGGTCAGTGAGATACAAGCACTTACCATTCAAGAACCTTTTCTCCAAATGCACCATAACAAGGTTGTTCTCCGTACTAATCCAAAATTCCTCCTTAAAGTCATTTCTCCCTTTCACCTAAACCAGAGGTCTTCAAACTTTTGGATGCCGAGACCCCCCTGTCAACATTTTGAGGCGTAAGGGCCCCCTCCTGACAAAAATGTCTAAACCTGTTGACTAAATTGCGTGGGATGAAAATGTAAATGAGGTTATGTGATGCCGCGTATTTTGGGATAGCATTGCTTCATTATTTTGATATTTGTTACACACAGTAACGCTGAGGAAAGATTTCACCCAATCAGTACCCATTTATAACCAAAATACAGCAATTATCATCAGAAAGATTTCAAGTCAACCTTTGTGAAGGGCCTTCCTCTCTGCAGCAATACGTGCTGCCACATTAGAAGCTCACCTGGCCCTGACCGGAAGAAGCAGGGGGTCCCTTAAAACCCTGGCGGTTTTGTGTAGAGTTAAGCCGTTTACCCATGCAGCTTTCTCTCATTTCACCCCCTCCCTTCCATCCCTCTCTCCTCTCCTAACCCCGGATCCCTCTCTCACTTTGCAGGTCATTTTCTTTCACCCCTTTTTACAACTTCTGAACTCTCCCCATTCAACCTCTCACTTCACCTTTAATCACCTCTTGCCATTCTGTCCTTTCACTGCCCTCATCTCTAACAGTCTCTCACATTTATCTCATGGCCTCTCTGGCCCTGTCACCTCCAGTGCCCCTCAGCACTTCTCATTCACCTCGTCTCTTCATTCAAATTTTTGTCTATTTGTATCTTACACCTCTCCAGTCCCCCCATTCCTCTTTCACATCTCCCCTTTGTTCTAACAGAAGCCCTCACCTTTGGATCACACTCACTTCTTGCGTGTCCACACTTCTCTTCGGCAATTCACATTTCTCCTCATCCCTGACCTCTTCAATCAAATTCTCTCACTCCCTTGCTGTCCTCTCTCATTTTGGGTGCGGATGCAAGTTCAGAATGGGATGAATGAATGTATGATTACTGATGGGCTTGTTTGAGTGAGTTGCATATTGAGTAGTGAGGGGGACAGGTGAGTGAAGTGTCACATGAGTGCAGGATGAGTAGTGTACTCGTGTGACTGCAGGTTGAGGTATAGTGTGAGCAGGACAAGTGCATTTTGAGTGCAGAGTGATCACTGTGAGTGCAAGGTGAGCGGGTGAATGGTGCAAGTGCATGGTGATCAGTGTGAGTGCATTGTGATCACTGTGAGTGCAAGGTGAGCGTGACAATAAAGGGCGAGAATGAGGAATGAGTTGTCTGAATGCAGGGTGCATTCCTAGACCCATGAAGTAACTCAGCATGTTATTGACGGGGCGTAGACTTTAAGATCTAAGTTAAACTATTGCGGCATTAATCGGGGATCGAGGGTGAAGGAAATAAATAATGTGCTGATCCTGCAACAAACTTCCAGTCCTATGGTTAGGGTTACCAGCAGATTATTTTGATGGCCCAGTCGGTACAAAAAAAAGCAGTCACCTAAAGCGGTATTTTCAGCGCTTATCTGTGCATACTTCCCAGGGCCGGCTTTAGTGCTGGTGGTGCCCTGTGCGACAATGTTTGTTGGTGCCCCCCCAATGACCACCCCCACCACGGATTCTCTCACTAGCACCCTTTAACAGTGACCAAGTCTCCATAACCCCACACTCTCAGATGCATTGAATTAGTTATATAGTGCCACTCATACCAGTGTAGGGTGTCCGAGCACTTTGCATCACACACACATTACACAGAGACAATCAATCATAAGTTTGTAAATCAGTGTATAGGAAATGTTACATAAGCCAAAGGACTAAAAGTATAGGAGTCACATGTCATCCATACTGGTAGGCAGTAGTTTAAGAGTGCTTGAGGTGGAGAAACACAAACTCAGAGTCGAAAAAGAAACAGCATAGTTGGGAGTTTCCTTTAATAATAAGAATCAATTTCTAGCCAAATTAACCCTTTTTGCAACATTAATCAATGTTCTAATAATGTATACTTTGCAGTGTGTATGCTGTTCTAGGATGAAAGTTAATAGCTCACTGTTGTATATTAGGACTTTAAGTTATAAATTGCAAGTAACAAAAGGATACCTCTTTTGAAAGCAGTAAACTGCTGATCTGTTTACATCATACGCACTCTGTAATCTACTTGGTACACGTTCTTTGCAGCAGGCATACTAACCCTCTGCACTAACTTCACCTAAGTCAAAACCTCAACTATACAAAATTCTGATCTCTCTCCAGGAAGATAATTAATCACAGGAGTTATCTTGACATTTATGTGAGGCCTGGTAATTGCCGGGGAAAGAAATGCTGCAGCAGGTGCTTCAAAAGCACAATAAACTTTCACACAGGGCGCCCCTAGAAAGCCAACTTTATATTCCTTTCCATGAAATGCATTCTCACACTACGGCAGTGAATGTGAAATCCAAATGTAAGGAATAGGCACAGTGGGGACCCAGGGGGTACTGGAACCAGCAAAAAAACCTAAGCCTCTGTAACCAGTTTACAAAGGCATGTTAAAATGCAAATGGTCTTTAAAGACCTGTGAAAAAACACGGGGGTGCCGGAGATAAGACTCCAGACACTGCCCAGCCGAGCCCACAGCAGCTCAAGTTTCACTGCAGCAGCCCGGGCTGAGACACAGGACGGGGGAAGTGTGGGGGGGGCTGAAGCCCTTGGGCCTGGGCAGAAGTGTGACTGGGAAGGCGCGACCCCCTTTGCATCACTCCATGGCCCCCCTGGGGGTCGCGCCCCACAGTTTGAAGACCCCTGACCTAAACCAATCTGTGGAACCACCAGTTTTCTTCTCGCAACCACAGACCGTTGCAGAAAGAGCTCTCCACACATTAGATGTCAAACGAGCCTTGTTCTATTACATCGAGAGAACACAACCCTTTCGTAAGACCAAACAACTATTTGTGTCTTTCTCACCACCACACAAAGGCAACCCCATCTCCAAATCGGGGATAGCTAGGTGGATTGTCAAAGCATTCAGATTTGCTACCACAAAGCAAAACGAACGCTATCCGTTCCCCCAAAAGCCCACTCTACACGTAAGATAGGGGCTTCCATGGCATTTTTAGGGAACATTCCCTTAGATGATATCTGCAGAGCAGCTACATGGTCAACACCACACACTTTCACTAAACACTATTGTGTAGATGTGCAAATTAAACAACAGGCTAGTGTGGGCCAGGCTGTACTCAAGACATTGTTTCAAACCACTGCAACAGATACTGGTGGTCGCTGCTAGGGATGGGTACTGCTATATAATCTATGCACAGTGTGTAATCTGCAGCTCATATGCCTCGAACGGCAATTGCTACTTACCAGTATGCATCTGTTCTGGGCATGTAGAGCTGCAGATCTACACACGCCCACCCGCCTCCCCGGCTACCTTTATCTGTTCCAGTTTATCTTATTTAGATACAACACACATGGGCATCTTCACTGTTATTACTACGCTCCATATTTCCCTGCTGGCGAAAAACAATCTGAGGATGGAGCCGAAGCCCATCCGCAATACGATCCAAAGGAGGAGTCACCAACCTCGTGACTTCCAAAGACTTTCCAAGAGAAAAACAACTGCAACATCCGGGCCCAACACCAGATGGCGATCTATGCACAGTGTGTTGATCTGCAGCTCTACATGCCAAGAACAGATGCATACTGGTAAGTAGCATTTGCCTTTACTGTGGCGGGGGTGTAAATCCGTGAAGAGAACCTGTGGCAGTGTATACACCGCAGAGAAGTCCGCATCCTGAAGCGTGTGGTGTGGGCCGGGGATTACGGGACAGACACGAGTGCGCCATCTTGGAAAGGCATCCTGCACTGCAAACAAAGTGGAAGCGCGGTGGGTGCACGATGGCCTGAGGCTGGTCCAAGAATTGCGACGTAGTGTACCAAGCACTGACCTAGGTAGAAGTCTTTAAGGCCCCGGACCGTGGCGGACTCAACTAGCATATAGGTCATACTAGTGGGCAGCACGCATGGGCGCAAATTAACCAGAGCTGTCTGTGAGGCACTGAAGGTGGACGAAGCATATAATTGGCAAAATGGGGAAGAACGATGCCAAGCAAACAAAACTACCATTTGAGAATAAAAGACTCACCCGCACAATAGATGTTGGGACCGAGCAAGAAGCAAACAAGATCCCTAGAGAAGAGCCAAAGAGACAAGATGATAACCTACGCAATATACTGTTAGAAGTAAAGATCAGCATCAAGGCGATCAATACAAAGTTGGACAAGCTAACCCCCAAACTCCAGCAAGTGAGTAAGCGTGTGGATTCGCACGAAACCCGCCTAGACCAAGTAGAAAACAGGATGTCAGCTGCGCACGACTATCAAGTCAAATCAAAGGAAACTTTACTGCAAATGGAAAAGGTCTTACAAATAATCAAAGCGAAAAATGAAGATTTGGAGGCCCGCTCCCAACAAAATAACATCCGCATCACGGGCATACCGTAGACTATGGCAATTCCCAAAATGGAGCCTTATGTGGAAGGGCTGCTCAGAGACATCCTCGGCCCTGAGCTCTCTGGGATGTTTATTGTTAAGAGATCACATCGATCACTGGCCCCCAAATCTCCAGTAGGTGCCACTCCCAGACCAATACTGGCTAAGATCCTAAACTATAGAAACAGAGACACAATTTTACACCTGGCCAGGGAAAAAGGCAGTATCACACACCAAGGGAACAACATATCCTTTTACCTCGATTTCACATCCACAGTCTAGGCAGCCTGCCGTGAATTCATGCCGGCTAAACGTCCCCTGCAACAGGCGGGGGCTGCCTATGCACTACTCTATCCTGCAAAGCTGAAGATAACGCATGAGGGTTCGGGGCACTTTTTTACAGATGCCAAATTGGCCGTCAAATTCGCTAAGCACATTGGCAAACAGGTAGGCTCTCCAACCCACGCACGACGAGAGGCAAGCAATACTGCAATGAGAGACAATCACTAAGTATTGGCTAGTGAACTGCGCCAGATAAGACTTCCCTAAATTGGCCTTTTGGAAGGGGGTCTGAGGGGTGTGAACTGGGCACAAGGATGATAATAAGAAAGCCCGACTCATCCAAGCTTACCTTGCTCGACATCGCATAGAAATATGTTTCCTTCAAGAAACACACCTAAACAGCACTGACTCCAATAAACTGCGCCATAAGCGATGGGGAGAGAGCAACTCTGCCATATGCTCAAATTACGCAAGAGGTTTGGCAATATTAATACATAGGGGAATCGAGTGGTCAACACACGAGACACATATAGACCCAGAGGGGAGCTATATCATGATACAGGTCACCCTTAGGGGAATCAAAGTAACCATCGTTGGAATATATGGGCCAAATACCGACTCCCCTGACTTTTTTAATTGCGTGTGGGCCAAAACTGGCACTTTGAGAGGAGACACCATTATTTGGGCGTTACAACAAACAAATGATGGACGGAATGCTGACAATGCATACATTCTCCCCCAGTCAAGAGATCTGGGTTAAATCCATCGTTCTTTTGCCCACTACACCACCCCAGTTTAGACATGGCCATATGCAAATCAGTCTTGACCCTGTGCCTCATGGGAACAGTCCAGCCCGAACTGCCAAGCCATGTCTTCCCTGGACCGGAATCAAGCATCCTAGGACCGGTTTCTGGCTATCAGCCGTCATCAGCCAGGATAGCTTGACTCCAGTGGCGTAGTGAGCACGGGTCCCACGTCTGGGAATACCCATCCCACTTATGGCGAAAAGCGTTACAACAAACAAATGATGGACGGAATGCTGACAATGCATACATTCTCCCCCAGTCAAGAGATCTGGGTTAAATCCATCGTTCTTTTGCCCACTACACCACCCCAGTTTAGACATGGCCATATGCAAATCAGTCTTGACCCTGTGCCTCATGGGAACAGTCCAGCCCGAACTGCCAAGCCATGTCTTCCCTGGACCGGAATCAAGCATCCTAGGACCGGTTTCTGGCTATCAGCCGTCATCAGCCAGGATAGCTTGACTCCAGTGGCGTAGTGAGCACGGGTCCCACGTCTGGGAATACCCATCCCACTTAGGGCGAAAAACGTTACAACAAACAAATGATGGACAGAATGCTGACAATGCATACATTCTCCCCCAGTCAAGAGATCTGGGTTAAATCCATCGTTCTTTTGCCCACTACACCACCCCAGTTTAGACATGGCCATATGCAAATCAGTCTTGACCCTGTGCCTCATGGGAACAGTCCAGCCCGAACTGCCAAGCCATGTCTTTCCTGGACCGGAATCAAGCATCCTAGGACCGGTTTCTGGCTATCAGCCGTCATCAGCCAGGATAGCTTGACTCCAGTGGCGTAGTGAGCACGGGTCCCACGTCTGGGAATACCCATCCCACTTGTTGTAACCATTATTTGGGGCGGCGACTTTAATATCATATTGAATGACCTCGTTGATGGAGAGGGAGCGTCCCGGAGTCTACACCCAAAAGCTAGCAGAACTCTAAATTCGATTATTGCAGAGTATCACCTTGTGGATATTTAGCGACAGCGCAACATTGGAAGGAGGGAGGGCACGTGTATATCTGCACAGTATAACGCGTGGTCCAGATTCGATTTTTGGCTTGTCTCGGGAGACATATCGTCCTCGGCAGAAGACATTGTGCATTTACCCAGAACTCTCTCTGATCACGTAAAAAGATCCCAAAATTACCCAGCCGTGAATTCACCTGGATGCTTTATTTGATGCGTAATTTAAGGAGGAAATACGAGGTGACATAATAGAAAATTTTACAATAAATCAGGGCTCAGTATCCTCCTCTTCTACTCTTAGGGAAGCATTTAAGGTAGTTATCAGAGGGAAATGCACTGCCAGAGAAGCCGGAGTCCTAAAATTTATCAGACAGACAATAAAGAAATTAGAATCTGCCATTCATGATTGTGAACTTAAATACTTTGAAACACATGATTCAGCCCTTCTGGCGCCTATCAGGGAAAAAATATCAGAATTTGAAAATGAAGCCAATAGGGAGGTAAAAGTTAATGGGAAAATATGCATCTGCTAGAAGGTACGGAGGGGGGGGGTCGGCCCGGTAAAACACTTACCAATAACCTTAAACCTTCACACAGCGCACCATATATAACTGAGATACTTGACGATGAAGGCAACATTGTCAGAGGATCACAAGAGATTCTTGAACACGTAACTAAATGTTATGCCACGCTATATACCTCTAATGCTGCAGACGCTGAGTACGAGCTAACAACATACTTAGACTCAATAGAATTACGATGGCTCAGTAGGGCACACAGGGAATATCTAGACGAGCCGTTCACCACGGAAGACATTATACAGGTCATAAATAGCTTACCAAGTGATAAAGCGCTGGGGTTGAATGGGCTGATGATATCATTTAACAAATGCTATGCCACAACACTTGCGGCCCATCTCATGTACATGTATCAGGAGTCGATTCTAAATGGAATCCTCCCTCCCACAACTAGGGAAGTGGCAGTACTAATGCTACTCAAGCCAGGCAACACACCGAATCAATGCGACTCGTACCGCCCTCTCTCACTTATTAACATTGATAATAAGATATATGTGAAACTATTAGCAAATAGATTACAGCCTCTGCTCCCCTTAATTGCCAGAACGGATCAATCGGGGATCATACCCAGCAGTTCTACAGCGCACAATCTTTGCACCTTTTTCTCAGTGCTCCACTACTTCGATCCCCAGATGCCTGCACTAACGGCGCTATTGGGCGCCACCAAGGCGTTTGATTCTCTGAAGTGGCAATATCTTTCAACCGTCCTAGCTAGACTAGGACTCAGCCCGTTCTTCATAAAGCAAATTAAACTGCTTTACTCACAACCATCAGCCCGACTGCAAATTAATGATCTACTCTCGCCCTCATTTAAGATCACGCGAGGCACCAGGCAAGGGTGTCCCTTATCACGCCTCCTCTTTGCCATGGCCATGGAGCCACTCGCTGCTAGAATTAGACAGCATCACAAGACGAAAGCGCTGGTATTTTCAGCACCTGACTTGATTATATCACTCTACCCCGATCATATCCCCTTATATATAATTGAGCCTATGGAGAATTTGAACCCAGTGCTTCGTAAACTCACCACATTTGGAGGCTTATAAGGCATACAGATTAACCGGGCTAAGTCTACACTTTTTCCACTCACGGACTCGACTGAACCATTTGATGCGGAATATCCGATATCCTGGGCTAGCAGCCCGGTCAAATACCTGGGAATATGGTTGAGTCGGGACGCACAGGAATTATGGGACATGAACTTGGGGCAAGTGGTCACCTGGCTCGAGGGGAAAAAAGCTATTTGAGCTAAACTCCCAATATCCCTAGCTGGCAGAGTAGCTATTGCTAAAATGATTGTTCTTACAAAACTATTATATATATTCGTGAACTTACCGTTGATATTAACTCAAACATTTCTGAAGAGGTTGCGATCGCTAAGGATCTCTCTAGTATGGGCGGGCAAACAGGAACGCATTTCTTGGGAGGTGCTCACGCTTCCCCTCATATAGGGCAGCATGGGCGCACCTGATGTATCATTAAATGCTTACTGTATCCAACGCCTTTTCAGCCACATTTGGCAGTGGAAGCTGATAGAGATGCCCCAAGATCCTTAAATGTGGCCATGTATCAAACGCACAGGAGGTGCAATACCGAAATAAACACAAATGAAACACTGCGCTGGGCCTGGGACAGGCTGCGAATTAGAGCAGGATGCCCGATCTTATATGCACCTTCCATTACTCTTGCACAGAATCCACAGCTGCCCCTGTTCGAAGATAAGGGAAATATGGGGAGAGCACTAAAACTAGGCCTAAACACATTGGCTGACCTCTAAGCCAATGATACTTTCCTGGCACCCCCTCCACCCAGTCCAGATACGTCTTCCAGACTCTCTGACTTGCTGTACTGTTACAGCGTGAGAGTCACATGTTGTAAGCTCCATATTACTTTCACGAACCCTCCACCCACCTTAACCGCCCTCGAACAAATGTTTATCAATGAATCTCCATGTAAACGTATTACTCCACTGTACAACACAGTGCAACTGTCATCTCTGGTGACAAAGGCTACTGCGCTAGAGGGATGGAATTCAGAACTAGAGGTGCCCATCTCCGAGGTTCAATGGAGCTTCTGCTGTGGCCAACTAGAATTACTTTCCCCTAACTACAAATTAAGACTGATACATTTTAAATTCTTGAATCGCGAATATTGAACCCCAATCCAACTTCACCGCATGGGACTCCGTGCTGACGCGAACTGCTGGAGATGCGGAGCCCCGCATGCCTCCTTCCTACACATCGCCTGGGAGTGTCCAATGATAGCCACCTACTGGATTGAGTTGTTTCAAAGGATTAGCAAAATATTAGAAACAAACATAGAACCGACACCTAATATAGGGTTTTTAGGGTATGTTAAAGATGCCCCTACGGCAATTCAGCGACTTCTGTCCATGCTCCTCCCCCTGTCGAAACGCAGAGTTGCCATGTACTGGGGAAAGTCGAACGCTCCTACCATCAAGAATTGGGTGTTAGATACCGCATTCTGTCAAGAACAACTGGGCGTGTTTTGGGAGCTGATGCCCCCTGCGTCCCGACCCAGGGATATATGGGGACCCTTTCAAACCTGGATAATGACCTACAACTCAACCCAAACCGCGCACCCAAATACGCCAAAGGTATGGACAGAGATGAACCACTTAAGTGGCGATAGCTCCACCTATACACCGTAGCCACGTTAAGATAAACATTGTATGCTATATAGACCTGTAAAAACGCGTATGAACATGATAGATATGTGTGGACCTGGGAAATCTTGTACTGGTCATTGCACGCACAAGAAGATATCCTGTCTTGCTTCCATGGGTTTTGTTGTTGTGGTTGATGTTGCAGAAAAAAGGATAATCTCATTGTATTTATTATAGTAAAACAGCTCAGAATAAGATGCTTGTTATGATTTTAAATGCCAATAAATAAATTTAAAAAATACCTTGCATGGCTTTGAGTAGCCTCATAAATCATGAATAAGGCGATGCTGTGCAAATTTGCATCACCTTACTCTGTGCCCAGGAGGCGTTCCATGGGCGTTGCAACACCAATGGCATTTGATGCCGCCCCAGATTTACCAAGTCATGTAAACCTGGGGAAGCGCCAAATCCGTACGCTTCCCAAGATGAGGCGTAATGTTAATTTCTCCTCCTTTTTACCTCTTTCTATGTGTGCTGCAGTATGCAGCACACATACAAAAAGGAAAACATCTATTAGGATTGTTTTTGTGTAGGAAGTTGTCACTTCCTGCACAAAAACAATCCTGCATGCAATGGAGGAACCCTTGCACTGTGGTGCAAGGGTGCCTCCTTAGGCGCTAGGCTGCAGAAACGGCACTAGCACAGGGTGAAAGGACAGGAATGCACCATATTGCAAAAATACGATGCATTCCTGCCCTTTTCACTTTAGCGTAGAGCAGGGCAGTTAGGTGCCTTGCTATGCTGCCTTACACCGAAATCCCATAAATTAGCCACTAAGAGGCAAGACAGTTGTGCACCCTAAATGTGGCTTAGATTCTTATTATACACGTAGAAGCATTATGGACTGTTATCAAATACAAGATGTTTTTACACAGTGCTGACGTATTTCAAGGTGCTACCATGTGCAATAATGAGATAAAAGGAAGGATGGTAAAATTAAATATTGCCTAGGATCACATCATTTAGTCAAGCAGGGAAGCTGGGATTGAACTCAGTTTTTCTGGTTTCTCATTGTGAATTTTAGACAATAGATGGCTAGTAATTTCTCCTGTTTTACATTACGTGTCAATGCTTTGTTTTTAATTCTTGTTGCATGAGGTTAGAGTTTGGATGACAGTGAAAAGCCTCAAGCAAGCTTGGCTCATTTTGGTGTTAAGGGTCTAAGAGGACCTCAAAGTAAGCCATGGAAAGTCATCTTTCTTGAGCTTGGCTTGAACCTTCAATCTCTCAACCAACTCTATTTTCTCAGAAACCTAAAGCCCGCCGGACATGGATTTGTATTCAAATTCCAAAAAGGGCATATTACCTATTCATCCTTCTGGGATCGATGAAATAGTTAACCCAATCCTGCAAAACTATGAAATATCCTGCAGCCTGCGTAATGTAGAACACAAATTTATATATTTAACTTAAACAGTTTTCAAGCAATGCTAAGGTTACAATGTGTTGTGTACTAGAACCCCTATAAATAAAAGTCTCGAAAGTACAGAAGGGCATCAGTTGTGTTGCTTTTTTGAAATCCCTGCACTTGCAGATATCTTAATTATGTTGTGTGATGTTGAGTAATGTTTAGTCATTTAGATTTAAGTGGAACATTAAAGGCACCATCAGTGATGCTTTTTGAAAACTTTTGAGATATATTCTTTTTTTTTTTTTTTTTTTTTTAAAACCTTTATTCAATAAATCCGGAACACAGCTATTCAGCCGACAACCCGGAGGTTCGGCAGCTTAAGTTGAGCAACACAGAAAAGCGTTCGCACTGCACCAAAAGGAGAATCAACAAAGGTTCAATTTTAAATAAACACAAACACAAACCAAACCCTTGCAAGGCGTTAAGCTTCGAATACACATGAGGGGTGCCCATCAGGGGGAGCTAGTCCCATTTCGTCCACCAGAGACAGCACTATAATGAGAGGAGGGAGGGGGAAAGCAGAGACCCATAAGAGGCAAGCAGTCATCCACAATAATTACCTAGCCGGAAAGAATGTCAAGGGGAAAGCTGCTCCTCGGGCGGATCCGGATCAGGGGGCAGACATATGTCCCCCCTGTAGTGGTTCCATCGCCCCCATACTGCATGCCATTTCCGCGGGCGCCCTCTAGCACAATACACTGTCTTTTCCCTGAGCCTGCACCAATCCATATTTTCCTTCCACGCTGCCAGCGCAGGAGGTCCAGCCGAGCCCCACAGGCGCGCGATGTCCCGCTTAGCCACCATGTTCCCCAGGGTCACCCACTGAGTCTGTGCGTCATCAAGATCGGTAGGACCCCAGACGTTCAGGAGACAGCACCTCGCCTCCGGCTGCATGACAATGCCCGTCACCTCCCCCATCACTGCATGGACTCGCCTCCAAAACTCCACGATCACACCGCATTCCCAGATGATATGTAAGAAGGTACCCACCATGCCGCAGCCTCGCTTACATAAACCCACCTCAGAGAAACCCATACGGACCAGCCTAGGACCTGTCACGTAGACTCGATGGAGTATTTTGAGCTGCACCAGCCGCAGACGCGACGGAATCGCGACCTCCCTAGGAGAGGAAACTGCACACTGCCAGTCTTCGTCATCCAGTTCGAGGCCGTCCCTGGTCCATTGATCCCGCAACCCACAAAGAAGGTCAGCCCGGACATTAATCAGCTTCTTATAGATGAGAGAGATCGCGCTCTCCGGCATATGGCCATCCAAAATTCGGTCCTCCAACGGAGAGGACGCAGGCACCTTCTCACCTTCTACCAGGACCGACCGCAAGGCATGACGCACCTGGGCATAGCGGAAAAACTCAGTGCTCCCCAGCTCATACTCCTTCTGCAGCTCCTCAAAGGACTTCACCCTGCCCTGAGCCAGCAAGTCTCCGACCCTGGAGATACCGATCAAATCCCATTTCTCGAACCCTTTTGTATGCCAAAGCTTCCCCAGGATATCAGAATCAAACAGCGGGGTAGCGAGGGTAAGCCTGCCCCCCCAGCCCAGGGAGTCCGTCGCCAACTTCCACACCCGCACCGCCACCCCAGTGGGCCCGGTAAGGGACGAGTCCAACGACTTCGAGTACAAGGCTCTGTGGTAATTACCGCCACGCAGTAACCACCGATCCATGGCATAGCCGGGGCTCAACGCCGAGCCATAGACGCCATGATTAATCGCGCACAACTGGGTGGCCCAGTAGTATCTTCGAATGTCCAGAAGCGCAATACCACCATCGTACCACGGGAGCGTCAACTTAGCGATCGCTATGCGCGGTCGCCCGTCCCACAATAGCGAACGCTGGAGGCTCTCAACCTCCCGAAAGTAACTAGTCGGGACCCATTCAAGGGTATTCTGCAAAGCATAGAGGAAACGGGGAAGAGACATTTTAAACAACGCTGCGCGCCCGAGGAGGGAGAGCGGCAACCGCCGCCAGCCTGCCGCAGACGCGCCAGGGGGGGGAGCAGATTCTGCTCATATCGCAGGATGGAGTCAGTGGAGATGAAAATCCCCAGATACCGGAAGCCCTGCTGGGCGATCTGGATTGAACAATTTCGGGGGACAGGCGGAACATCACCACACAAAACATACAGCTATGACTTTCCCCAATTGATAATAAGGCCCGAGTTCCTCCCAAAAGAAGTCAAGACGTCGCAAACCACTATGAGAGACTTCTGGGGCGAGGCGAGGTATAATAGGATATCGTCGGCGTAAAGTGAGATACGGTCCTCATGGTCAGGCGACCATCGAAGGCCACGTATACTCGAATGCCATCGTATCCACGCTGCCAGCGGTTCAAGAGCAAGGGCAAACAACAAAGGCAACAGGGGGCAACCCTGCCGGGTGCCCCTCCCTAGCTTAAACGGCTTGGACGCCCTCCCATTTACCACAACACTAGCAAGGGGACCCTCATAAAGCAACCTCACCCAGTCCACAAAACCAGGCCCGAAGCCGAACTTGGCTAGCACCGCCCATAGGTATGCCCACTCCACCGTATCGAACGCCATCGTGGCGTCAAGAGACGCCACAATAGCCGGCTCCCGCAGCGTGCCCGCCCTAGCAATCACCCCATGGAGACGCCTAAGGTTTAAGGCAGTGTTACGGTGCGGAATGAAGCCCGATTGGTCCGGGCGGATCAAATCCTCAAGCACCCGGACCAAGCGGTTCGCCAGGATCTTAGCGAGGATTTTCGGCTCCGCATTAAGAAGCGATATCGGCCGATAGGAACTACACTTGTCCCGAGGCTTACCGTCCTTATGTATCACCACTATGGTTGCCAGTCGTTGATCAAGCGGCAGAGACCCATTCACCCGCGCCTCCACTAACATGGCGCGCAGGTGAGGAGCGACCTTATCCGGACAAAGCTTGTACAATTCGATAGGCAAACCATTTGGACCGGAGGCCTTACCCGAGTTCAACGCCCGAATAGCACCCGCTACTTCATCAACCGTTATATCACCATCTAGGTCGTCCCTATCTACGTCAGAAAGGCTGGGCAGAGCAATATCACGCAAAAGGTCACACGAGTCCGCAGTCGGCTTGTCCGAAACCGAGGTGTACACTACGCGGAAATAATCCGAGAAACACTAGACTATACCTTCGGGGTCAGTAACAACCTCTCCCTCTTCCGTCGTTAACTCCGGTACCACTCTATTGACCCGCTCTTTTTTGTCCAACCAAGCTAGCAGTTTCCCGGCCTTATCCCCAACATCATACAGACGGTCCTGCTATTCCCTGCTAAGGGTCTTGGCAGCATTCTCCGCCAGATCCCTATAGTTGCTTCAAACTCAGATTATGCAGAGTATCCGCCGTAACCCCCTCCTCCAGGGTTATCTCTAGAGCCGCGATCTCATCCTCAATCTGCATCACCTCGGCGTCTTTCCGTCGCTTGGCGGCCACCACTAATGAGAGGGCCTCCCCTCTCAATACGGTCTTAAACGCCTCCCACAAAGACACCGCTGAGTCAACCGATTCTTGATTGTCCTGGAAATAATGATCAACTGCCTTCAGCAACGCCCTGCGCGTCTTGGGGTCACGGAAGTACCAGGGGTTAATGGGAGCCACCCTACCCCCTCCTGCCCTGCCAATATCGAAATGGATCTACACCGGCGAGTGGTCAGATATGCCACGTGCCATATGCCTAGCCTCAGAAACTAGTGAGGCATGCGCAGCCAGGGTGAGCACATAATCAATCCGGGAGAGACTACCATGCGCCCCGGAGTGAAAGGTATACTGACTCTGAGTGGGGTGCCGGAGTCTCCAGCAGTCCACCAAGCCAAAGGTGTCTATGAAATCAGGAAGCCACTTCTTAGCCCCCCCGGTATCTCTGGGCGGGTGCCTATCGAGCAGCCCGGAACCAACAGCATTGAAATCTCCCCCCACCACTAGCAGCCCCTCAGGGAGTTCCAACAAGGCCCTGCCCAGATCCGCAAATGTGGAGGCCTGCAGGGCCGGAGGAACATACACAGAAACCAATACCAACTTTCTACCCTCCCATCTCCCCGCCACAGCTACGAACCGCCCCCTATCGTCAACAATGGTGGAATCAACCTCGAATGGCAGTGAGGCTCGAACAAGTATGCCCGCCCCCCTGGAGCCCGATGTAAAGCCAGAGTGGGCAATGAATTTGTAACCCTTTCTATTAAGTGCATAACACATATTCCCTATAAGATGTGTCTCCTGCAATAGGGCAACATCAGGCGAGGCCCGCTTCAGGAATTGTAAGACGATCCCCCGCTTAATACGATCACCCAAGCCATTAACATTCCAGCTAATAATATTTAGGCCCCTACCCCCCATCCCCAAACACCAAGAGACCTCCACCCCCCCCGAAAAGCCACCACCAAACCATCCTGACAACCATTACTACGCCTTGCAAGAAAACCCCCCCCAACATCCCAAATCCTCCCCCCTCCCTGCACCCCTGCGTCAGCTTACAAAGCCCCCCCAACTTGCAGTGTGCCTGTCGCCCTATCAAAAACAAATCTACAAAAAGAACCCCTAGGGAGGAAAGAGCTCCAAACGGCCCTCCGCCACCCTCCCATTACTGCAATTAGCCACAAGTCATTGTCCGGGGCAAAAATAAAAAAGGGCCCAACACCCAGGGCATCACTCCTGCTCTGCCCGGCCACTGTCCACTCTCGTGACACAGTCCCCGCCGGTCCGCCTCCGTGGCAAAGCGTCCAACCACTCTCCGGCCATTTCAGGCGAGTCGAAGAAGAAAGTCCGATCCTCATACACCACCCGTAGTCTGGCGGGGAAAAGCATAGCGTACTTCAAATCCATCTCCCTAAGGCATCTCTTAACCCCCAGGAAACACTGCCTTTGCTTCTGCACCATCTGGGTGAAGTCTGGATAGAAGTTCACAGAGGCGTTCTGAAAGGGAACCGGGCCCGTCACCCTCGACGCTTGCAGGATAGCGTCCCGATCTCGAAAGTGGAAGATCCGGGCGACAATCGGCCTCGGGGGAGCTCCCACCTTAGGCCTCCCGCCAGGCACCCTGTGGGCCCATTCTACGGCAAAAAACTTTCCAAGGCCCTTAGGCCCAAGATGGTTCACCACCAAGTCTTCAACGAGTAGGTCCACTGAGCGTTCCTCCGAGGATTCCGGGACTCCAGTAATGCGCACATTGTTGCGCCTGGCCCGACCTTCAAATTCCTCCAGTCGACGGGCAGAGAGGTCACTAGCAGTCCACAGCTTCTCGACCTCCGCCTGCAGTCCCAAGACATCATCCGCAAGGCCAGTAGTCTTGAGGTACAGGGACTTGACCCGCTCATTGGTTTTGGCCAAATCCGCGCGTATCAAGTTAACATCGACCAAAATCGTGTCCACTTTTTGTGCCAAGGCATCAAACTGACGCCCGATCGATGTTTGCATCCCCTCAATAGCCCCCATGACGTCCTGCAACGACAGCTCCGAGGCCGGGGACGAGTCAGCTTTCTGAACCTCCAGCGACTGTCCCGATCCAACAGGCGACCCCTTCTGCTGGGCATATAGTGTCCACTTTTTGTGCCAAGGCATCAAACTGACACCCGATCGATGTTTGCATCCCCTCAATAGCCCCCATGACGTCCTGCAACGACAGCTCCGAGGCCGGGGACGAGTCAGCTTTCTGAACCTCCAGCGACTGTCCCGATCCAACAGGCGACCCCTTCTGCTGGGCATATCGATCCATATTGTTGGATTGGGTATAGCCTCCCCGCCTGGTAGCCTTGAATTTCGGCTTGTCAGCCTCTGCCTTGGCCGACATGGCAGACTCGATGTAGGCAATTACGGAGAAACGTCCCCCACCCAGCTAAATGAGACAGGCCGGACCGTCACTCAGCGACCTGGGTCGGGCGCAAGTCCTCCAGATGTCCGTGGAGCCTCAGGAAGCGCTCTCAGGCAGGGGCCAACATAGGGCGAGAAAGTGAAAGTGAAAGTGCGGCGATCTCCATCCGCCCGTCCACACCCCACAGGCCCGCTGTTGTTCAATTAGAGGCCGGGCATCTTGCCAACGCGAGCTCCTGGCATCCCTCGGAGGTAGGCCGCAATCCGCCGTCGTCCACAACTCCGGACCCCGGCGGGCGATTTTAGCCCGGGCAGCGTCAATCGCCCCCGCGATGACTCATCTGCAGGATACCGTGCATAAAAGACAGGAGAAAGAACAGGATAGTTGACGGAGGGCGCGAGGGTCCCGGGAGCTCAAAGCTCACGCAGCCATCTTGGTCACGCGCTAGGCTCCTCCGGTCGAGATATATTCTTAAAGTGTTGTAGTTAGAAGTGCCCACCCTTGTATCATGCTTCAAACTTTGTGTCATATGAACTGAATCGGTTAAAGCCACTGATTATGTTTGTCCTAGTTGATTTTGAAATCTATGGTAACTCCTGGTACAGCACATATCCAAATCGCAAGCCCCACAACCACAACATTTTAACAAAATGTACCTGGGAAAAGCTTTGCTGTGGGATAGGTGCCTTGTAAATAACAGAGCATGCAGGTTTTAGTGCAGAGACAGCTAAAATCTGTATCTTATGTCTCATAATCAGACATAACTCACAATTGATCCTATTTATCACACCTGATAAATTGAGACCCCCCCCTCTCTCTTATTATTTAATTTAACATGTGCAATAGATATCACACTATCCTCCAGGGTATTCGTAATCAGGGCCTAAGTAGAATTACATCGTGCACATTACAAAACTATTGTGCAGTCCTAATAAGCATAATTTTCAATGTGCTTTTGGGGAAATATATATGCATGCAATATTGTTAGAAACACTTAAGCTTGGGATGTAGCCAAGAGCCCCTGGGTCAGCGCACCTTTTAACTCCCTTGGTGCCCTTGAGGGGTTCACCCTATTGGGGAGTTCAAATCATTACTTCCGCCCCTGTTGGTCATTGGCTTCGCACTGGGGGTGGCTCCTCGGCTTAGGCTGAGGAGCGTCGCCCCACTGCCCTTTGAACAGGAAAAATAAAATGATAGTAACATAGTTATTATCATTTTATTTTTAGCGGTTTCTGGGCTGGGTTAGGGCAGGGTGGGGCTGGAGGTGGGGGGGAGTGGTTTGCACACTCCAAGTAGCATGACTGCTTGGTCGGCAGTCTCCCCAGCAGGCTGCATTACACAACCTAGTGGGGAACTTGCCCAGGCCCCAGTCCCCATCTGAGCGCTGATCCACGGCGCTCAGACCAATCACAACGCTGCAAAAAAAATATTTTTTTAATTTTATCTAGCGCAAACTAGACCCGAGACATCGGGTATCAGAGTGCTTTACATGAGCACCAGTTTCGTTACAGATGGCCTCATTAATTTTTGTAAGACACGGGGATCTTACGTGATTTGCCCAGGATCACAGGATGTTGAGCGTCATTGCCGAGGCTCGAACCCGGTTCCCCAGCTTCGAGGTCGACCGTTCTAACCAGAAGGCTTAATCCTCTCCCCAAGCATTGCAGTTTTGTGATTGGCTATGGGAAGCCTGGGTGCTTCCTGGTTCCACGCCTGGCTGGAGAAGCAGAGGAGTGACGCGGACAGCGGAAGAGGTAAGTTGTAATTTCTTTTTTAATCTTGCCCCTCCCCCCCCCCCGCAACCCTCTTTTCTCCTGTCCCTCCACCCTCATTCCTTGCCAGCCACTACTGGCTTCACACCAAACTTGCCCTAGCCTGGGGGCGAGCTGGGATACTTCCCCTTTGATGTGACTGCCAGGCAGCCACCTAAAACTGTCAAACAGGTTCTTACGGGTCCACATTGGCTGCTATGGTGCCGGCCCACTATGCCCCCCTTGGGGGTGGTGGCTACAAAAAAAGCACATCAATCTCATTCCATACCACTTATTCCATTTTGCCTTCGGATGTGGGTGGCATGGACTTTTTCCCTGATGGTCGAGAACGGTGCTGTCCAGATGGCATACCTTTTAGCGGGTGATGGTGAAAAGCATTTTCACTATTGAAGCAACCTGCCAAACTAGTGAAACTGTATTTTTACTGCCACGTGTTTTAATTTGCTAATTTGCACTGACGGGAGCTGTGTTAAAGCTCAGGGGAGGGGCGCTAGTGCGCATGCGCCGAATCAGTGGTATAGTTGTCAGACCACGCTGCACCACGGACACACATAAAAGCGCCTGACGACGCGACCGGGTTGCGGAGCTAGAGGGGTCTGCCCCCGTGAAGACCAAGCCGAAGGTCATTCCTTGTTGTACCATTTTTAAAAGCTTTTTTAAAAGCATTTTAACTATTGAAGCAACCTGCCAAACCAGTGTAACTGTATTTTTACTGCCACGTGTTTTAATTTGCTAATTTGCACTGAGGGGAGCTGTGTTAAAGCTCAGGGGAGGGGCGCTAGTGCGCATGTGCCGGATCAGCGGTATAGTTGTCAGACCACGCTGTACCACGGACGCACATAAAAGCGCCTGACGCACGACTGTGTTGCGGACCTAGAGAGGTCCTGCCCCCTGTGAAGACCAAGCCGAAGGTCATTCCTTGTTGTACCATTTTTAAAAGCATTTTTAAAAGCATTTTAACTATTGAAGCAACCTGCCAAACCAGTGAAACTTTATTTTTACTGCCACGTGTTTTAATTTGCTAATTTGCACTGAGGGGAGCTGTGTTAAAGCTCAGGGGAAGGGCGCTAGTGCGCATGCGCCGGATAAGCGGTCTAGTTGTCAGACCACACTGTACCACGGACGCACATAAGAGCGCCTGACAACGCGAACGCGTTGCGGAGCCAGAGGGGTGCTGCCCCCTGTGAAGACCAAGCCGAAGGTCATTTCTTGTTGTACCGTTTTTAAAAGCATTTTTAAAAGCATTTTAACTATTGAAGCAACCTGCCAAACCAGTGGAACTGTATTTTTACTGCCACATGTTTTAAGTTGCTAATATGCACTGAGGGGAGCTGTGTTAAAGCTCAGGGGAGGGCCGCTAGTGTGCATGCGCCGGATCAGTGGTCTAGTTGTCAGACCACGCTGTACCACGGATGCACATAAAAATGCCTGATGACGTATCCACGCAGCGGGCGCGTGCCCGTCTGCGGCCGAACGCGCCCAAGGGCCAGAACCCCTGCCTCTACACCTCCAGACCACCTCTGCTATACCAGTGCAGAGCTAAAACAGATAAATAAAACCCTAGAGCCCTCATGCGCCCATTCTATCTCACTTGAGAAGTATCAGGATAGGTGCATACATTGCATGTATGGATTTTCCCTACTTGACCCCCTCTTCCCCTGGCAGGGAAACCTTTCAAACTACTCCTGCTTAACTGTAGATCCCTGCCAAAACACACCTCTGAAATTTCAATGCTACTAAAAGACTCAGGACCAGAAGTCCTGTTTCTTACGGAGATCTGGCTATCCCCAAGCTCAAGAGCCGGACGTTGTGCAAGCACTCCCCCGGGCTACCTGGTCCAGCATTCAGACAGAGCAAGTAGTAAGGGCGGTGGGATCGCAATTATTCACAAAAACCACATGACCTGCTGCATCCTGGGCAGCCCTCTATTAGAATGTGAAAATGCCCACTTCTCAGTTGAATTCACCCCCTCACTTATATTTGTAGATATTCTTATATACCGCCCTCCTGGGGCACAGGGCCAATTTTGTAGTTCTGTACTGGAAACAGTTATCAACCTCGCTAGCATCTCGACTAATTTTACCATTCTCGAAGACCTTAACCTACATTTTGACGATCCCCTGGACCTTTCTTCCACTGACCTAGCCCACGACCTTGCGGCATACCAACTGCACCAAAAGGGCCCGCAAGCAACCCCTATTAAAGGTCACCTCTTTGATCCTATCTTCTCTAGTCTAGGCGAACTAATAGGGAAAGCCCCCTCCCTCTCCCATGGATGGACCATTTCCTAGTCCCTTTTTCCTGGTGTCCACCAACCGCGGGCTCACACTCCCTAGCGACACGTACTCGAATACGTCCCTGGCCCAAGCTATCCGTAGAGGAATAGACGCGTGAATTGGAAAAGACCAAACCCGACCAAGACGCTGATCCATCCGCAGCTAATAGAAAGTTCTCTACCTGGATCGAGAACTCACTCGACTGTGCTACCCAGAAAAACAATACAACAGAAAGACGGACCTAACAAGTCCGCATGGTTTACCCCCAAACTACATCTCTTGAAACAACAATGTAAAAAATTAAAAATAACATGGAGAAAAGACTTCTCAATCGATAAGAAATCAGAATATAGGTTGGCCATCGCAACTTATAAAGCAGAAATAAAAATAGCCCAGGCCTCTTACTCTGAGGTAAAGATTTCAGCATCAGCTAATTCCTCCAGAGAAACATTCCTTGTCGCAAAAAAACTACTTAAAATCCCATACCCCCCGGCGGCCCCAGATCTGTCCGGACGCCGTTGCAATGAAGTAGCAAGATTCTTTTCCACAAAAATCCAAAACAGCCTCAGGCACTTCCCCCAAACAGATAATGAGTCCACACCTAAGCCTACGGACTCGGAATAGCAGGAGAACAATCACTTCCTACAGACATACACTCCGCTTACCCAGGAATCACTCCTTCCCATTCTATCCTCTGTCAAGAGTGGGTCACTCCTCAACCCAGCACCACCTAACATTCTTTTTTTTTTTTTTTAAAAACCTTTATTTGTGCATCTTAAAAGAACAAATACGGGCCTACAACCGTCAGGCCGGCCACGATACAATGAAGCACTGATACCCACATTACATCCCCCGTGCGTCAATGGTCAGGATTAACAACGAGTTATGAGTCACATACTGGAGATATCTTTGACACCCGGGGAAGGAGAAGTGAAGGTTAATTTTAAGTTTTTAGATTATTTTATCAAAGAAAAAGTCAATGAAGGATAAGAACAAAGGAGATTCGAGTCCGCAAGATAGCCTCATCACACGGGAGAGCAGCAACATCAGTAAGAACAACAATGGAAGTAAAAAAACTCAAACAGTGAGGCGGTGCCGAAATATAACAGGATAGTCACATGAGCAGGTACGCACCCCTCCGGAGCCGCCCCCACTTGATCCACCCCACACCCGGACCCCGAATCGAAGAAAGTAGAGCGCAGAGACATAGAAGAAAAAAGGCCCATAGAACTAATTAAGAACAGAGTATTATCCCCCCACCCTACACCAATGCGGAGGCTACGGCCTACCCCCCCCCCGACATAGTGCCTGTCGCCCAATGAACCCGAAATATAGAGAAGAGAGAAAGTGGGAATAGAGTAAAGAAAATAAGAAAACAGAAAAGAAGGTGAGGAGGAGCCCACGGGACACCAGAGCGCCCCGAACCATCAGCCAGTCATGGCCCCCACACACTGAGAGCCCACTACTCCAAAAAACGGCATGCGAAGATACCATGGCACCACAGTGTAAGCGAATGGATACAAGTCGCGATGAGTGCGCGCAAAACAGACATACAGTTCCAGTCCCAGGCCAGCCCGTCCATAAACCCTGGCAATAGAAGTCAGTCTAGCCCTGGCCCGATCGCGGGCGTGGGATTAAACCAGCCCCTGCATGAAGGCCCCGTGTCCCGAGCAGACAAAGACAAGATGGCCGCTCGTGAAAGGATGGTGAAGTAGGATCACGAAATGGCCGCCAACCATCGGTTGAGGTCCCTCTTTGCACCACATAAAATCCAAACCTGGCAATTAAGGTACAGGAGTTCCACAAAAAGTAAGCCGTGGACCACCGCGGACGGTTCCACGACGCCGTTAGGTATCGCTCAACAGGATAGTCCAGCGGACGCGGCGAGGCAGGCAACAATGAGGCAGGCAGCCATGACCAGGGGGACAAAGTGTCCGCAGTTGAGGTGTAGAGCGGTGTACCCTGAGCGCCAGGAGCGCCAGGTGAAGGCATCAGTGTAGTACAGTCATACATCGCCGTTGCGTCCCCGCAAGTGGACAAAAGCACCGGGAGATCCACGCCCTGTAGATGACAAACAGTGCGCTCACGACCCGCAGCCGACAGTATGGGGTCAAGCCGCTCACTCAGCGCTTGCAGGCCAGCGCACATCTGTAGTTGGAAGTCCCGCAGGGCAGCCAGAACGGAGCCGCATGTCGGCGGAGGCTGGGCCCCCACAGCGGCAGCAATCCGGGACGGCACCGTGGAGCTGGTGTCCGTAAGAGGGAGGGCGAAGTGGGCAGCGGGCGAGACCGGAGTAGCACCCCCCAGCCTCGAGCAGGCACTCAGCGCCATGTTTTGCCGCTATACGGTGCAATGGCCGAGGGGGGGGGGGGAGTCGTGGCAAGGAGTCAATTCCCCTCAGGTCTACGCCGCAACGGGAACGGCCGACAGTCGCTTCTCTTCTCGCAGGTTCCCTTCGCCGATGGCTGGGCAATAGGCGAAGGGGGCAGCAGCATCCCACAGCGCGGTCATCAGAGCGGGACAGGAGACACGCCGCACCGGGGCCCACCCCACAGCTCCAGCCCAGCCGGCACAGGGTGCAGAAGGTGTCCGGCCGTCCCTCTCCGGGCTCATCCGGCAGCGATCCGTGGTGCGAGGGGAGATCGGGACCGCGGGGCTCAAGTTAGCGCTCGCTGGTCCGGTAACTGCGGAGCTTCCAGGGGGCCAGCAAAGGCCGTAATGGCGCAGGATTTCAGTGCCGAAGACAAAAGCACCCAGAACTCGGGCATCCGGGCGGGCTGAGACTCCGGGAAAGCGGCAGCACGGTCAGCGCGTCTTCGCACACGTTTCACCTCGAAAATCGGCGAGGATGGGCATCAGGATAGTAGTCCGAGGCCACGGACCGACGGAGCCGGGCGCTCAAGCGTCTGCTCCGGTCGCCATCTTGGCTCCTCCCCCCCACCTAACATTCTTAAACTGGTAGCACCTACTGTTGCCTCTCCCATCAATAATCTAATCAATGCTTCATTATCATCCGGCACAGTCCCCCATGATTGGAAAAAAGCAATGGTGAAAGCAGTATTAAAAAAACCTTACTTGAACCGGGCTGAACTGGGCAACTACCGCCCCATTTGGCTGCTCCCCAGAATCAGCAAAATTGCGGAAAAATATGTCAACCGCACACTCTCGGCGCACCTTGAGGCCCACAAACTGCTCCACCCCTCACAAACAGGCTTTCGCCCTTGTCAGGGCACCAAAACCGCCTTGTTAGCGGTGGTGGAAGATTCAAGAAAGATTCTCGATTCTGGAGGATCCTCTGCTATAATCCTCCTTGACCTAAGCGCAGCCTTCGACATGGTGAACCATCGCACCCTGGTTCACCATCTCAAAAAGGTGGGAGTGACAGGCACGGCCCTATCATGGCTACAATCATTCCTGGAAGAAAGATACTTCCAGGTATTTGAAGGTGACATCATATCCAAACCCTTCCCACTGCAGTGTGGAGTGCCCCAGGGACCGTCCCTGAGCCCACTCTTTTTAATGTTTACATGGCCCCTCTAGCCGATATTGTATCCCCCTTTGGAATCCACATAGTCACAAATGCAGACGAATCTCAGCTAGTCGTGGCGCTGAACCAGGCTGAACAGTCGCCCACTGATCTTCGTTCCTGTCTCAAGGAAGTTGCTAACTGGATGAGCTCATCTCACCTAAAGCTCAACGGTGATAAAACAGAGCTTATGCTACTGGGCAACCAGTCAAGTTTTAACTCGAGCACCATGTGGCCGGCCTGCAAGGGCCATGCACCAGTCCCAAAAACCGAGATAAAAAGCTTGGGTATTTGGTTACACCAAGATCTCACCTTTAGAGCCCAAGCGAGGAAGACTGCTGCCACGTGCTACGATCTGCTCAGAATGACCTGCAAAATACTACCCCTACTATCTTGCCACTCAAAAAAGCTACTGATCCAGGCCCTCATCCTCTCTAGGTTAGATTATGGTAACGCTCTCTACTTAGGTGCCCCAAACTCAGTGATTGCTAAACTGCAGACCGTGCAAAATTCGGCAGCAAGACTGCTCAAAGGCACGAACAACCGCTGCTCAGCAAAGCCCGTCCTACGCTCCCTTCACTGACTTCCAGTACAGGAGAGAATACATTTTAAAGCTCTCTGTATCGCGCACAAGTCCCTGGAAGGAAAAGGGCCACCCATCACCAAAACCCTGATTAGACCTTACAAGGCTACCAGAAGACTTGGCTCGGATGAGCTCCACCTGGCTGAAGTGCCCAGAATCAAAAAGGCCAGAAAAGGTGGCCGTCTTTTCTAATATAATGCTGCCAAGCTCTGGAACTCCCTACCGCTCCCCATCCGTAAGGAATCTAACCGTCTTGCATTTCGAAGACAACTAAAAACTTGGCTATTCCCATAAAGCATCCCCCCTCTAGCATCTGCTGCAGCGATGGGATGCCTCCGGGTAGCCATGCGCTATATAAAAGCCACTTTCATTTCATTTCACTAGAGAGCAGTCTTACACCAGGCTCAGGCAGCAAGTGTGGCATCCACCAGAGGGCAGTCTTACACCAGGCTCAGGCAGCAAGTGTGGCATCCACCAGAGGGCAGTCTTACACCAGGCGCAGGCAGCAAGTGTGGTATCCACCAGAGGGCAGTCTTACACCAGGCGCAGGCAGCAAGTGTGGCATCCACCAGAGGGCAGTCTTACACCAGGCGCAGGCAGCAAGTGTGGTATCCACCAGAGGGCAGTCTTACACCAGGCTAAGGCAGTGAGCGTGGCATTCACCAGAGGGCAGGCTCACAACCGATGATCAGTCTCCCATCTTCACTCATTGCTTTTGAATGCAACAGGCTCCTTTATCAGATAAACAGCATCACCTCCTCGCAATCTGCTGCAAATAACATGTTGATATCTCCTACTTTATGGTACTCAATTTGCCGACCTTTTAGAGAATTGGAAACTTGTCACTGGATTTTCGTGGATTCCAACTCGTGACCTGCCAACCAACCGTTTAACACGTGAACGGCTCACCTCATTGGTCTAGTCCACAGCTGCAGAGAGGGTTTGGGGGGGTTAACACAGTGTAGGCGCCAAATGTTATACTAATTTAATAGCATAAAAACCAGTGGTTATCCAGTGTGTTTTAGAGGGACCGATTCCAAAATACGGCTGGCAGGCAATTCAACAAACAAATCGGGAATCTGTGTCTAAACCTGAGCAGCTAAAGTCTGTGTTTAACGTTGAGGGCGAGCGTACCCTTTCCAAGACCCCTTTTCACCCACATAAAGTGAACACAACGACGAGGAAGGGTAAGCCTCAGTGTAAGGGAGATTACAGTTACAGTGAGGAACCAAAGCATTGCGCGCTTCCTCTCGGTGAACCCGGCCTATTTATTGACCTTGAGGCAGCCAGGCCTTGGGTACCAGACAGGAGAAAAGAGAGCAGCAGAGAAACCAAGAAATAGTTCCCAGGAAAAGAAGCAACAATCCGACAAAGCCAAACAGTTTATCTTTGTGCTGTCTTAAGGACAAGTGCTTGTGCGTTGGGCATTGAGATTTAGTGTTGTTACAAATTGTATGCGTCTAAATGCAAGGAAACAAGGGATGTGTGTTTTTTAAAGATGTACTAAAAAACCTCCGAGCCAAAGACAGTCACAGCTTGCGTAATGTAAGAGCATGAGTGGCGTCTCTTGGTGCCGTCGGTCTGCTGGACTGTCCTTGTTGGCTTGATTGTGCCTCCCGGTCTGCCCGGCTTGCCGGGAGGCGCGTTGGTTGGATGCACTTTGCGGCTGGCGCACCGAGGCTTCTGTGGGGTTCCGGGTCCTGGCTCCATAACTTCCTAAGGCCGGGCCTGGTGGAAGTCGCGTTGCAAAGGGGTGTTCTCGATCCTTCTCCCAGCTTGTGGGTGGCCTCTCCTTTGGCCCGCCTCTCCCTTGCTCGCCGAGCCGCTCCTGGCACGATGGGCAGTCGCTGTTTGCCGGTCGGTGCTGTGTTGGGGTGCTCCGCTTCCAGTTTCGGAGCGGTTCTGGCAGCGCTTGTCCTGGTGTGCCATTCTTGGTAGGGGTGCCTGGGTGTCCTGGGGGCATTTTTCAGTTCCTGCTGCATGTGCATCCTCCATGGTGAGAACTGCAAAGCGGTTTTTCTTCTGTGTATTATTTCTGCTTTGTGCTCAGGCACTTTGGCTGGTGGGGGCTTTGTTGGGGCTGCTGTATTCTGTTCTAGGTTACTCCAGTTCTGCCTGCATTCCGGGTGTCTGGTAACTTCTCTGTCCAGGTGTGCCAGTCTTGGTGGGCATGCCTGTGTGTCCTGTGGGCATTAATTTCGGTTTCTGCTGCGTTTTAATGCCCCATGGTGAGTACAGCGTAGCGTTTTTTAGGTCTCCCTGAGTCAGCGCGCATGAGCTGCTCGAAGAGACTTTAGTAGGTGAGTTTTCAAAGGTCTGCTGGCTGGCGACAAGCTTGCGTTCACACGAGCGTGCACGCGCGAACCGCCAGCCTTCAGCAGCACTTTGAAAACTCACATACTAAAGCCTGTCTTATAGTGTGTTTTCTTTACTTTTGGAATAAACGCGGTTGCCGCGATTATAGCAAAAGTAAAGAAATAGAAAAAAAATCTATTTCTTTACTTTTGCTATAATCGCGGCACCCGCGCTTTACATTTAGCATTAAAAGTGAAGTGTGGATGCCGCGATTATAGCAAAAGTAAAGAAAAAGATGTTTTTTTCTATTTCTTTACTCTTGCTATAATCGCGGCACCCGCGCTTTACTTAAAGCGCCGGGATTATAGCAAAAGCAAAGAAAAAGATGTTTTTTTCTATTTCTTTACTCTTGCTATAATTGCGGCACCCTCGCTTTACATTTAGCATTAAAAGTAAAGTGCGGATGCCGCGATTATAGCAAAAGTAAAGAAAAAGATGGTTTTTTCTATTTCTTTACTCTTGCTATAATCGCGGCACCCGCGCTTTACTTAAAGCGCCGGGATTATAGCAAAAGTAAAGAAATAGATGTTTTTGGGGACATTTTCCCAAGCCTTCAAGCCAACAAGACCTACCAGAATCTCCCGGGTCCTGGGTCCAGAGCAGCGCATTGTCAACGGGGTGCCAACGCTGTGTGTCTCCCCCGCCGCCAAACAACATCGTTGGCCGCAGTTGGGGGAGACTACAGCTCCCGTGAGCCTTTGCGGTCCAGCCTACTTCCGCCCACCAGCGCGCCCGGAGGCGCTTCAAAAGCACCGGCTCCCCCCGCGTCGCGGGACGCGCGCGGGCGGTGCCGGGCTGAGCCCGGGCAGAGGGCGGGCCGTCTGTGGCCGTCAGGGGCCAGAGGAGGCCGGGCCGGGCCATATCTCTATCGTCTGGCTCAAAAAATCCCCCACGAAGGACAGAAGGTACTGTTGCTACTTGACATTGTGCCGTTCAAGTGATTCGGGGGTTTACATTGGATAGTTTACCAACCGGTGCATCATGCCTAAACCTACCCTCCCCAAGCGTGTTCAAGGGTTTCGCGCATGTGTAACTAAACACCAACAAACGAAACCAAGAGCACCTGAGGGCAAACTCCCGACTGCAATAGACTTAATGCTCCAGAAAGCTATTGGTGTGGTCACCTCGGAAATTGAACTGACTGAGCGCCGTCTTTCCTTAACCCCCGATCTTCCATCTTTGGGGTCACCTGTCCATCCTATTGAGCTAGATTCTAATGAAACACATACTAGCCAGATTTGTTCTCCATCGGTTGCAATTACCCAAGATCTTATAATAGCACCCATGGTTACTGAGGGTTTTATTCCTATACCCCCCAAAACAAGGGGAAAAAGGAAAGCTATAAGGGCTTGTAAAAAGAGTAGGAAGACTCAGGGGAGTCCGTTAAAGGGAACCATACATTCTAGTACTCAAACATGTCTCATTGGTCCACCACCAACACTTTCCCAGGATACACCATATCCTTCTTGGGTACATACAGTGGTGATTAATATTGTTGACCAATGTAGGTCTATTATAAAAGAGGAGGTAGCCCCTATTTTAAAACTAGTCCAAAGCTTTACGAAAGTACATACCGACCCTCCCCGTAATTTTACGGCTAGTACATTTAACGCTCAAAACGATGGGTTGCTTACACTTCAGACTCCATCGCTAGCCCCAGTGCCTGCCCAACGTAAAGCTGGGCAAACTAAGGCAACCAAGGCTTGCATACCGACAGAGGGATCCCTTACAAATAATGGCACTAGAAGGCCCTCTGCTTATGTTCCCTACGCACAAGATCCATGTCCTAATAATCCCACCCCTTCAGTACAGAACACTAACACTAGTGAGCTTATAGCTACTTCCACTCTGGCTCGTAAAAATCCATTGGATATTAATACTGAGACTACTGTCACAAACTTGCCAACGATCAATCTTCCTCCAGCTGCATCCCCTGTATGTGACCATATTGACTGGTGTCCCTGAACTTAAGGAGGGTATTAAGGAAAATCACCTAGACCTACGAAATAAAGTTCTTTTTTGGTTGGCAAGACATGAACAATTCCCTTATGAGATGGCCAATGAGATCCTGATGGTGAGAAGGATTGCATGGATAGGACCAATGGGGAAAAGCTTGAGGGGGGATTGTGTGGTTATTAATTTTAGATACCCGCAGACCAATCACAAAATCCTCGTTCATCCCACACTACCCCTAGGTCAGCAAACTTCAATCAATGCGTCCCCCCTTGAATTTTTCTATCCTCAGTTACCCTGGGTTCCTGTTCCTCATCGAACTGGCTCTATCGCCACAGACATAGGGCTATCCCAAAATATTCCACAGAAATTTAACCTGAACATTCCACCCTTTAGAATTCCTGTGTACAATCGATTTGCTCCGTTAGAGGACGTTGATTGACTGGTCGATTCGACTGACCTAATATTAGATAAAAGGGTTTTGTCGTGCCCTCTGTTAATTGATGCCAACACCTTGACCAACTCCACCTCAGACACCATGTGTGCCCAGGTCTCTGGAATCATCCCAGCAAACACAAACCCTGCATACTTGGACATTACAACTAGTCCTATTCCCTCCTCTTCTTTATACACCACTCCCCAAAATATTCCTTCCCCCATTGACCCTTACCCTCTCAGAGCTATACCCATTGAGGTGACTTGCATCCCTCTTCTCCCTCGCCTCCTGTTTCGCGACCAGAAAGAAAGAATATTCACCCAAATAATCAATTAAAAGTATTATCTTGGAATGTCGCGGGCATCGTAAATAAACTTCCTTGCCCTGACTGGAATCTTTTCATCAATCAGTACGATATCTGTTTGCTTCAGGAGACTTGGGTAAAAGAGGAATTCACAAAAAAGGGCTTTCTCACAGTCAATAGCTTAGCCCTTGCGGGTCCTAGGGGAAGGCCATTTGGAGGGCTGTCTATTTTTATAGGGTCACATTTGGGATGTGTAATCTCTGAAATTACTACGCAAAGTATTGATTTGCAATGTATACAACTCACATTCCCTTCTGGGTCTATCCTTATTTTGGTTAACGTTTACTCCCGTCCCACCAAGTCAGGTAGCGAATCACCCACATTAGAAATCTTGGATAAATTTATCCAAACAGTAGCAGATAAGGGCATTCTGATTGTTGCTGGCGATTTTAATTGCCAGTTTGAGCCCTTACCGGGGCTCATTGATCCCATTACCAGAGAGGAGGATGAACAGTGGTCCATACCGGTCCTCCAAATTCCACCTATTAAGGCCCGGACACCTTTAGCCTTGCAAATAAACTTCTTAATACTCGCTAACTCACTGAGAGCCTGCAACGGGCGTTCCCTGTCGGACCTAGAGGGGAACCACACTTTTAATCGACCTGGACAGACTTCACGTATTGATTATATCATGGTAGAGGCCAAAACATGGCCCAGGATTATGGATTTTGAGATTCACCCTCGACACGATAGCGATCTTAATGCTTTAATCCTTGATCTGACTTTAGTGACGGAGAATAGTTCTACACAAAATAGTGGGAAGCCTAGGCCCCTACTCCTCTCTGGTGAAAGAAGACGGCTTAAGTAGCCGATGATTCTCAAATCCCCGGAAAAATGTTGTTCCGTCTATTCGGCCACATGCAAAGCCCTCGTACAAATATGTTACACCTTAGACCAGGACAGTGATAACAGGGAAATTGATGTACTTCAAATCCATACAGAGTTAGTTACAATATTGGGTGATTTTTTGAACCCAATAGTATCTAGGAAAAAGAAAACCCTGAAGGTCCTTTCCTGGTTTAATATCGAATGTAGGAGGGCTAAACTAGCTCTACTAGTTTCATTAAAATCTGATGATAGGACAAGGGTGGCTATGAGGAGAACTGAATATTAGCAGGTCGTAAAAGTGGCCAAGCAGAACTGGGAAGATGATAAATGGGACGATATTAAAAGAGCTCTTATTAATAAAGATATGAGGGAATTCTGGGCAATCATTCGATCAGATTCAAAGGAGGACCAAGTGGCCGATGACCCTAATATCGCACCGAGCCAATGGATTGATCACTATCAGAGTTTATACGCTCCCTTGGCTCCGGCCACTGAGTCCTTACCTTTCCCTAACTCGAATGATGAACCCATTGACACCATAACCCTCAAGGAAGTAGAAAAGGTTGTAAATAGACTCCCAGTAGGAAAGGCGCCAGGTCTGGATAAAATCCCTGGGGACCTATATAAGCACCAACCTGAGGTTTGGATCCCCTATCTTTGTTCCCTTTACAATGCTATACTCCATGGTGCACCTATTCCCAACACCTGGGCAGGTGCCGAGATAGTCCCGATTTTCAAGAAAGGCTCCCCACTCTTGCCAAACAACTACCGCCCGATTAGTTTAATCGATGTTAGCCAGAAGCTCTTTGCACACATTATTCTAGACCGAGTGCAAGCCTGGATGGATGAAAAATCAATACTAACCCCATACCAGGCTGGCTTTAGAGAGAAGACATCCACGGTGGACCAACTTTTTCGTCTACAAATTCTATATTGGAAAACCGTGAGGGTAGAGGGTGGCAGCCTCTACCTTATCTTTGTCGATCTCAAAGCAGCTTTTGACTTAGTTCCCCGGCAAACTCTTTGGGCGGTTTTGGCTGAGATGGGGATGCCTGCCTGTTTACTTGGGATTATAAAACGGCTCCACAAAGCCAATTTTGCCCAAGTAAGGTGTGGTAAGAGGGGCAATTTGACACCAAAGTTCCCTGTTAATCGGGGAGTTAGACAGGGATGTGTGCTGGCCCCAACCCTATTCTCCCTCTACACCAATGCATTAGTGGCCCACCTGAGGGGAGTTAAGGACATCGATGCCCCCAAACTTAACAACGAGCAGGTGGTGGCACTAATGTTTGCCGATGACACCCTTTTGGTGTCAAAATCCCCTATGGGGATACTGCGTGCCCTTGATAGTTTTTCCGAATTCTGTTCCCACAGAGGGCTCGAGGTTAATTCCTCGAAAACAAAATTTATGGTATGTAACCCGCCCAAAAAAAATGGCCCTAATCCTTCTCTTAATGGTGCTACATTGGACAGGGTTACTGTGTTTGAATACATTGGAGTCACACTTTCGGATAGGATGGAATGGGGTCCTCAGTTAGCAAAAGCCAAATTACGACTCACGCAGACCTGTGGTGGGATCCTCAAAATGCACAGAGCATCTACCTTCAAACCCATAGCACCCATGATCGAGATATACAAAGCACAAGCACGGGGTGCAACTTTTTATGGGGTTGAACTTTGGGGGCACTCCCCAACCGGAGACATTGGTAGACTTGAGAATTTGTTTCTAAGGTCTTTATTGACCTTACCATCTAGCACACCACTTAACCCATTTAGAATGGACTTGGGAGTTAGGTCTATTCAAGAAGAAATTGCACTAAGGCCATTATTGTATTGGCGGAGGCTGTGGGCAACACCGGAGCTTGTGAATTATTAAAACGATTTAAAATCACTAATGGCCCTTTCTGGTCTAGCCAATATACCGTGGCTAGTATACATTAAAAGGGAGCCTATTAGATTGGGAATTTCTGCACTATGGTATCACCCCGAGATAACTGCCCCTAAATTCTCTAGAGCCGAATTGGTTAATGCATTTTGGTTAAACAGTAAAAATATGATGCTAACCAATAATAAGCTAGGCCCATTGACTACGGATTTTTTTAATATTAAGGAGGAGTTTAAAATAGAACCTGCTCTAGATTTGATTGAGCCAAACGTTTCTAGAAAGCTGTATATGCAATTCAGATACGGTACACTGCCCCTGAGAGCCTTCTCAGGAAAGTGGTCGATAGATAACCCTTCTGATTGCCCAACCTGTGGTGCTACAAGTGAAACTGATTTACATGTTCTTTTTTTCTGTCCCACAAATAAATTAATCAGAAAACGTTGGCTCCTTCAACTTTGTAGGAATCTGGGCACTACACACTGTAAGGTTGCCTACAGAATCCTGAAGACTGACATATCATTACCTATAGTCTTCTCGGTATCACGCTACTGGCATGCTGTGTGGCGGAGGAGATGTTCCCTTCTTTCGTCCATTTCTTAGGCCCATCAAAATAGGTACTGATTTTAGGTTACTACTGTTTTTTATAACTATTTTAACTTATTACTGTTTTATTGTTCTAATGAATTGTTCATGAATTAATATAATCTTTATTGTACATACTTTTTATGAATTATAATAGTTATTTTTAACAATGTATGTTTCTAGATATAATTATCTTTTATGGTCTACGACCGAAATAAAGATTACTTTGAAATTGATGTTTTTTTCTATTTCTTTACTCTTGCTATAATTGCGGCACCCTCGCTTTACTTTTAATGTTATAAGTAAAACGCGGGTGCCGCAATTATACCACAAGTTAAGAAATAGAAAAAAAAATCTATTTCTTTACTTATGATATAATCGCGGCACCCACGCTTTACTTTTAACATTAAAAGTAAAGCATCCGGGCCGCGATGCTTGTTATGAATCTGTTTGCATCTTCAAAAACTGCACTTATAAACAAGTACAGTTTCACGTCACTATGGAAGTAAAAGTTTTTCCTAATCGTCCATTCTTCCCCTCTCCCGCCTGACCTCTACCCAAACATGTGTTTATAAATTCACCATCTGCTAGCACAGCTACCAGGTGGTACCAAGTCACAAAGCACACCTGCAAATTCATTATTCCAGTACAAAAAAGGCAAAAAAAAGAAATGCCATGCTTTTGTTGAAACTTTGATACGTGTGCCTTTATTGCACACGCTTTCTGGAGTTTTGAATCCGCACCATTAGTGAACAATGACTACCTACAAGGGGAGACGGGTGATTGATCTGCGGTGCTCAAAGCAGGACAACTCCTAATTGCTAATTGTTGGCAATTACTTGTTCTAATGTTTCACTTGCACCGTTAATATGATATCTAACTGCTGTTCAAACTGTATTTCATATTGTTGTATGCCTTTCAATATTATTAGGCTATTCCCTCAATTTCTCATCATTCCCACGAGCACCTCTTTCCCCAGTCAAAAATGGTAGATACAATAGACGCCAAAATCTTGTAGGCTTTTCAGATACTTCAGCAGATTCATCTGACAGTTCAGACCCTGGTGAAGGCACAAGTACCACAAGACGTGGAGGTGCCCAACAACCGCCTTTTTTAGCCAGAGGCCCTCAAGAACCTCCACAGCGAGGAAGGGGCAAGAGAAACCAACAATGGTACAACCCACCGGGAGAACGCAGGACTCGCAACAACTTCTACCAATGGTAGTGAGCGATCACTCTCCCGTCCAATACGTCGACACCATTCCCATCTTCAACTTGTCCAACCATCTACTTGCCACAGATGAACTTTCCCTCCTTAAAAAAGGTCTATCTTTTGTCCCTACAGTGCCTCCTAACTTCATGGAATTACACACAGAACTTCTCAGATTTTTTAGGCACATTCGCCTCAAAGCTTTTTTCCAGCTACATCCCACCCCAGAACAATTTCGAAACACTCCATTCCGACCACCATCCACCTTCTTACCATCGGCAACAATGATCCCCTCTGAAATAGTCACTTTTGAGAAAATGGTTCTTAAAGATCTGGCCACTATTCAGAATAACAAGCACTTCATTCCTTTCAACATTACATTGAAATAAAAACTGGCTATTGGTCAACTCAAAGAGAATGACTCACTAATTATTAAGAGTGCTGACAAAGGCGGAGGCATAGTCCTTCAAGAAAAGACAGCCTATGTGGCCGAAATTCAACGACAGTTGGATAATAAAGATCACTATTTGGTACTGGCAAAAAATCCCACTAAAGAGATTCAAGAATTAATTCAGAAGACAACCACAGAAGGCCTCCAGGCCAGTTTTCTTTCCAAAAAAGAATTCAACTTTCTTAATGTGAAAACACCACGTACCCCAGTCATATATACACTCCCTAAAATCCACAAAAACTCAACCAACCCCCCAGGTCGCCCTATTGTTTCAGCCTGCGGCTCAATCCTAGAACCACTAGGCGCTTATGTTGACTTCTTTATTAAAGAATTTGTCCCCAGTACACAATGTTATGTCAGGGATTCGATGGTGATGATCAATCTTATTGAACACTATTCCTACAACCCTACATTTGAAACATTATGCACTATGGACGTTGAATCGCTCTATACAAACATACCACAGACATCCGCCCTGCTGGCAATTAAAAAGACCCTTGACTCTCGACCTCGTCCTCACGCGGTCCCCACTACTTTTATCCTACAACTGCTTGAAATTTGCCTTACACGCAATTTCTTCCTTTTTGACAACATCTATTACCAACAAATCACAGGTACCTCAATGGGTGCAATTTTTGCCCCAAATCTGGCAGTATTGTTTATGGACCAACTAGAAACCAATGTCATCCTCACTGACTCAAACCCGTTCTTCCCTTGCATTGGCTTCTGGCGAAGATACATAGACGACATTTTCATAATCTGGAAAGAAAACACAGAGTGCCTAATCTCCTTTGTACATTGGATGAACAACAACTGTTTGGGTTTGTCATTCACCACCACGACTTCCAAAGAGTCTATTGCCTTTTTAGACCTCTCAATCTTTCATTTCGAAGGGGAATTACTTACACGCTTATACCGGAAACCAACGGAGCGCAACACTTTACTGAACTACACTAGTAACCATCCCAGGGCCCTAAGAGACTCATTGCCCTATTCTCAATTCCTTAGAATAAGGTGAAACTGCTCTTGCAAAACTGACAATTACAGAGAAGCTAATTATCTCGCATTAAAACTGAAAGCGAGAGGCTACCCTAAGAGAATCGTGAAGAATGCCTCCAAACGTGCATGGTATTGCCCTAGGGATATCCTACTCACCCCTAAACCAAAAAAAGAAACACAAAGAATAGCTTGTGTTACCACATTTTCGCCAGTTTCAAATAAATTAAGAAAAATGATACTTCATCACTGGCCAATTCTGAACGCAGGAAATCTCACATTAGACAAACCACTTTTTGCGTTCAAAAAGAACAAAAATCTGAAAGATCATCTAATCCGCGCCTCCCTACCCTCGCCTACGAATATTTCCACCCTTGAGGGAGTTTGGGGCCTCCCACCCGTTATAGGGCATTTCAAATGTAGAAACTGTAATGTTTGTGTTTTTTCAATGGAAGGCAAAAGTTTCATGTTCAATAACATTACCACACTCAGCAATTCCTTTTCAAACTGTAACACAGCGAATGTAATTTATTTAATCATGTGCCCTTGCCAAAAGATCTATATTGGCCAAACCACACAAAGAGTAAAAACAAGAATTTGCCAACACAGAAGCCGAATCAGATGCAAAACTCCAAACGCGCCCCTCGTCGATCACTTCGGAGAGGCCAATCACACCGAAGATGACATCCGATGGACAGTTTTGAAAGTACTGAAATTACCACAACGTGGTGGCAACATGGCCCAGATTCTAAACAGAGAAGAATTGAAAGCAATTATCATTTATGACTCAATTCGTAAAGGCCTGAACAGGTCAGAAGATTGGGCAACGCTCCTTTAAAACTTTGCACTCCAAAAACAGAGACTTTTCTCCCTTGAACATTCTCATTTTTGCTGGATCCATGATTGTTTGCATTTTTGCTGGATCCATGATTGTTTGCAATTACTTGTTCTAATGTTTCACTTGCACCGTTAATATGATATCTAACTGCGGTTCAAACTGTATTTCATATTGTTGTATGCCTTTCAATATTATTAGGCTATTCCCTCAATTTCTCATCATTCCCACGAGCACCTCTTTCCCCAGTCAAAAATGGCCCCCGCACTCACGCCATTTTCGGTTTCATTTTTCACCAAGGACTCCTTCATCAATCCAAAATGGCCCCCGCATTCTCGGTTCCACATTGTCATAGTCCCATCTTTATTTCCACCAAGCCGTGCCATCTTAAACCACCACTGCACTCCCATTCCTAGTCCCCATCGCCGGTTGACCCTGACTCATCTACACGACATCGAGACTCTTCTTGAGGTAAGCGCTAATCAGATCAACTGCTTAGCCTTTAGGACACATCTTCCCTCCCCTAATGTGCCCTTCCTTCATCCAGCTCAACTCAGGCACACGGACAGCCATTGCAGCTGCCGCCCGGACATCTCACTAGACGTGTCCCTACTAAACTCGGAGAACGGCTGACCTTAGCCTACCGCCCTTGATACTTTGTCGAGGTAAGCGCTACCTACGCTCCCCACACCAACCATTAATTAATTTTTCACCCCCCTCCCCTCCTCTAAATATGTTCTTTCCATTCAGCCCAACTACGTACTTCACGGACAGCCTCTGCAGCTGCCGCTTGGACTCCTCACCACACGCGCTACTTAATCGCAAGGCTCTTTCGAGGTAAGCGCTACTCATGCACAATTCCTTTGACCCCGCGCCCTCACTCCCCTTCGCTAGTGTAATTTCTCCTCTTAGCCCCACTACGCAATTACGGACAGCCTCTGTCACTGCCTCCAGGACACCCCACCAGACGCGCCTCCAGGATACCCCACCAGACGCGCTACATAACCAAATTGGTAGATCGCTTTAGTCTAGCCCACCCTGTTGGTAAGAATTTTTCCCCCCTTGATTGCCGTTTACCAGCACCCCACCCCACACCTCCTCACTGAGGTCCTACCCTCAGCCTGAAGTCTGACCATTTTTTGCGGATACTTCAACTTGTCTAGCATTTTTCCGTCCCTCGGTCTCGCCCTATTTAGCTAATTCACCTATGGCATCAAGCTAAGTTCCTTGCACATTCTCCCCCAAACTACCCTCTCGGGTCTGGCACTGCATCCGCCCCTACGACCTCCACGTCGCACGCCAACTGCTGCACCATCGCACGAACCTCCTTTAATTGACTTCAGCGACGTACTACTCGCTCAACAGCAGGCACTTCACCAAGCATTTGTGGATCATTCCAGACCGGCTTTCTCGTCCCAAGCTCACTGCCACGTACACAATGAAACGCATGGTCACTCATCACTGAGCGCATGCTGCACTCTTCCTGAGCCTATAATTGCATCTCTACTTGTTGTTTCTGATGCTGTCATACTGAATAATGATTTTTAAACTTAAATGTTGTTTTTTTATGTTTCCTTTCTCCCCATTTTTTCCTCATTAACGTCCACAGGCTTTGTATTCATACCAGGCAATTGTTTTATATCTCCTCGTCCTGATGATGATCCCAATACACTAGGAGCTAGGGATCGAAACGTTACGTCGACTTTCTAGAACAGCTCCACATGGTATCCATTGTGTAAATGTATTGTGGTTGCTGTCGGCTAGTGCCTACTTATGATTGATTACTGTATAGTAAGCCGCCTTGTTCACTCCAAAGCCTTTTTGTCTTTTTGTATTGTCTCCTATTTTCTTTATTTTTGTATTTTTTCCCCTTACCTTTTGGTTGAAAACTTGGTACAGGCTTGTGCCTTTGTTTCATCAGTTTTCACTACCCTAAATTATTATGCAACAATAATCAAGATTAAATGCTTCTCTGTCCGGCTGGACACAGGAGGAATCAACATAGGTCTCATTGAAGTCTATGTGTAATTATATTACCTATCCAAGTTTATGCTAGGGACTATTGTTAACTAAAATACGAATTCACCCGTGGTCCTTAGCTACCTTTTCGGGTCCCCTTGTTACTTATACTGGCTCACACATTCGACATCAACTCTAATCTCGTGGAAATGAAAAACTGGCAACTTCACATGATGATGTCAAAGTAATAAACAAAGACGAATGAAAACAGTTTGTCTGATTCTTTTAGTGGGGTCACTTATGTCAGTACTCATTTTGCAGCTGCTGGGATGGCCCAATATCTGGTGCTGCTTCCGGCTGGCTGCTGCTCCAGAGGCAGTGCTCTCCTGTTGCTTCGGCTGTGTCGGAGTTATTTTCAGGCATTGTTTGCATCCGCGAAGGGAAGGGTTCACACCTCTTTGTGCTGGCTCATGTTCCGCGGTGATAGGTCGCACTGGCTGAGCAGAACCAGAATTTGTTCATGGGGCTGGAGAAAAGATAGTTGAACTCCCTACTGGCTGGGCCTGAAGTAATAGCTTGTCTTTCCTCAAACAGCAATCCTGGCCCTTGCCAGCATTGGTGCTAATTGGAAAATTGGAGCTATGCTTCCTAAAAGCCCTTTTATTTTTTAATTTCAACATGTTCTATTTATTTTCTATACACGAATACCTTAGCAATTCAGTTACAGGGTTAGCATAGGTTGTCCCAGGCGCAGTTTATACATCAGTGAAAGTCTGGAAGTATGTAGATAAAGCAGTGTGAATAATAATGACGCACCTTTTGAAGCTGAAGACCTGAAATGTTGAACCTCTTTTTTCATCAATTCCAGTTTCCATTTTGACCACTAATGGCAGTTGCAAGACGAATCAAGGAATTCTGAGTTGTGTGGTAATTTTGCCTGTGAAATGACTACACCCTTCAGCTTTCCAGGGGACATTGGTTGCTACACCGATATTTGCAGTAATTGCCCCTTCCATACCTGACACCTCGGAATTCTAAGGTCATTTCACATCTCAACACGACCAATCTCTGATGCATCCAGTGCAAAATTAAATGTAACATAATAAGAAATGTTTACACTGTATCTAACACTTTCCATTAATATCCTATTTATACTCAATTCATCAGTCACAGAAGGATGAAGTAATGATTCACCCCTGCGAGGACTTGAACTAATAACTCGAAAGGCGCACACAATGACAGCAGAGAACCCTTATCACACTGATCCATCCTTTCAATAGAGCTGGAAGCATTGGCATTGGCATGAAAGAACGAGCGCTATCACAGGGAAAGCGCATGCTGGTGGTAACACCGTTCCCTGCTCTCGAAGCAGTCATTAAAGCTAGTGTACCGAATTCTAAGGCTTTGCATCCAAGGTGGATACAATGGGCGACCTCCTTAGCTTCGCCTGATGTCGAATACATCTTTGACGCGGCGTTGCAGACTCAGGAGAGTTTGGAGTATGAATTTGTTCATCCTGCTCCTCTGTCATTGCGCCCTATCGAGGAATATCATTGTGTCATATACACTGACGGGTCGGCGCAACCCGCAACTGGATCAAGGCACGCTTATTCAGCGGCTTGCGCAATTGTAGTCGGTACTTTCGTAAATGGAGAATTCCAATCTGATGCAGTGCATACGCAGTCATTGGGTGATTGTACCGCTTAGTTGGCGGAGCTTCGTGCTCTAGTGCTTGCACTTGAGTTTGCTGATCACAGGGTCACTACTCTTATAGTGAGTGATTCTTACTATTGTGTTCAATCTTACAACGACAATTTGCTTTTTTGGATTATGAATGGTTTTCGTGATTCCAAAGGTAGTACAGTGAAGCATAAAACGCTTTGGGCTCGGGTGGCAGAACTTAAAGGGAGTCTGCCACTTGTGAATGTGATTCACACTCTTGGTCACCAACGAGTTGGTGTCCATGCTGTCGGTAACAGTTTGGCTGACGAGGCAGCTAAAACAGCAGTGGCGACATATTTAGTAGCAGCAGTTACAAGATCAAAATCTAAGATAGATGCTGACATCTTGGCAGCTATTGCTGCTTCTGAGACAGGGACAAACTTCCCTAGAGGTTTCCCTTCTCGATACCATTATCACTTAAGTCCTGATAACGTCCCGTTAGTGAGGATTAACGACGTTGGTGATAGATTGATTCCCAACGCGGACTGCAGACCAAATTTGATAACAGCTGCCCACGAAGGTGTTGCGTCAGCGCATGCTGGGAGTGTCAGCAACTGTGTCTCTTTTACAGCAACGTTACTGGTGGTACGGTTTGTATAAACAAGCGCGGGCTTATGTACTTAATTGTGGCATTTGCCAGCAGATTAAACCTTCTTCTGTTGCGCGTCCACCTCCAACGCAGCTGCATATATCTAATCAACCACTTGCGTGTGTTTATTTAGATCACTGCGGTCCTTTTACCTCTGATACTGCGTACAAGTACATCTTGGTTGCAGTGGATTCGTGCACACGTTTTCTGTGGGTGTGGCCACAAAGGAGTGCTGATGCCAGGACTGTCATCAAAGCATTGCGTGTCTTTATAGGGAGTTTTGCGTGTGGCACCCTTCACTCTGATCAGGGCCCGGCGTTCGCCTCTAAGGCGTACAAAGAAGCAATGAAAAGTTTGGGGGTCCAAGTCAAATTTTCGTCTCCATACCGGCCTGAGGGCAATAGTGTTGTGGAACGGATGAACCGTGACCTAAAGCAATCATTGACAGCCAAGGTGTTAGGTACAGGCCGGAACTGGCTTGCCCACTTGTATGACGTCCAACGTGCACTTAATAATCTCCCTAGAAGGTCTCTGGGTGGGAGGACCCCTTACATGATGCTCTTTGGAGTGAGAATGTTTGTTCCGGACCTTGACGGTCTAGACATGGCGGCGGCTGCGGCCCCTTTGACCTAGATGACCACTGTGCTGTATTGCAGAATCTACAAGAAGCAAGGGACACTCTGGCAAAAGAACACGTGCCCTCTACATCCGAAGAAGCTCTCCTGATTCCGGTAGTCGGCTGACTGCCTCGAGTTGGTGACTTGGTCCGTGAGAAGGTGGAGAACAAGAAGGAGTTTGGCCCCTCTTATCGTGCACCAGTCCCGGTGCTTGGAGTATTGGGTACACGTACAGTTCTTTTACCCCCACTTCCTGGTCGCAAGGGTAACAGGTACATTTCAATTGAGAATGTCAAGCTACACAGGGTGGCCGATTCTCCATAGTATGACACCTTCGGTTTCCTGCCCTTCGATGCTGAGAAACTCTGTTGTGATGCCACCCTCTATCATCGTGCCTGAGGTTTCCATTGAGATGCTTACAGCTAATGATCCGCCTGTGCCACCTACTGCTGGTGGTTTGCCTGTAGATCCTGAGTATGCTTATCCTGCAGAAGTTCCTTTGCCTCTATTACAAACAACAACACTTACCCAGTCCCATTCTTCCTTTGAAACTGAATCATTGACTTCCACTGCCCCTTCCAAAATTTCTATATTTTTTGCCTGGTTCAAGAGACATTTTTTGGTTGCACCTTGGACTTACATCTGGTTGGTGCTGATTTGTATTTTTTTATTCATGACAATTGGCTTTGTGGTAGTGTTTTTTAGACTTATCAATGGACACTACCTGAATGAGCGTTCTACAATTCGATTAATTGATGGAACTTTGGCCCCCCATTCCTCATCACACATCATGAAAAGAGACCAGACGTTTGTGAACATCACCGCCTGGCCTGTACGTGATGGGATTGCTTGGGATGCAGTGAACTTTCAAATTCATGGTCCCACCGAAGTTATTAATGTGCCAACTGTTTTTCGTGTTTCTATGGGTGATGTAGTTAAACAAAACATCCGCTCAGATGATTGGGATGTACAAGCGATAGAAGCACTGTTTTCTGATTTAAAATATTATGCTGCATTTGATGCTGAGGATCTGTATTTAAATACTGCAAACTACGATGAGCAATTTTGTTTTCAACATTATGGCACACATTTCCTACACAGAGCAAATACTTTTCGGAATTTTGTTAATTTCACTCAATGGGAACATTGTCCTGTCCCTATGCCTGGCAGCTCTGCCACTTTATTGAAAAAATTCACATACTTTTCGGATTTTAGTGTGTCAAACCCTGGTTCTTTTTATTTTAAGGTGGCGGTAGAACCCACTTCTAAGGTCAGACTGACACACACAAAATTATTATATTCCAAATCCTTTATGGATGAATTGGCTATTGGAGGTTATGACGTATGGAAAGCTACTATCGATCTTAAATCGGTTTGGGGAACTAAACCGTGGCAGGTACAAGGAACGGAAGCTCTGCATCGTGCCTGTCTTATCCCAAACCATATATTATTTTTGAATTCGTCTATTTTTCAAACCACTTGTTTTGGATTGGCTATATCTAAAAAATTTAATTCTCCCTCGATCCCGGATCTGGGTGCTTATCCTGGTTGGGAAAATCACTCAGATCTGTCCCTTACTATGTTGCAGTCCCTTGTTTCCAATGGCACCTTCAATATTTCAACATTGAATCCTGAGGGTTGGTTAGTAAGGCAAACAAGCTCAGATTCCTGCCAACGTCGGCTTCTGGATTTGACTCCAGGGTATACACAACTTAGGGTTGACCCTCGTTTTACATCTTCACACACTGTGACTACCTACTCTGTAGGTAAGTTATGTCAGTCATGGCTGCAACATTCCACGTTAACTTCAGTTAAGTTACATTTATCGCGATTAAATGAAAAAATAGATTTGAATGATTTTATTAAGGGTCCTGCTAATGGCAGGTCTAAACGATGGGCTTATGCTATTTACAATGAAATTTGGAAATTGTCGCAAATTGAAGCTGCTTCTAGATTACGTGCTATTGACCAGGCCAATATGGAAAAAGTATTGGCTGTGATAGATAATAGTATTAATACTTTGTCTTCTAGAATTTATACATTGGATAATATTGTTTCTTCTGTCGTAGACATTGTGCAAGATGATGTATCTGTGTTGTATCATGGTCAAAATCAGTTGCGTTCAATTATGCAGTTTGCATGGACACTGCAAACGTTAAAGGCAGGGAAAGTCCCTTGGGATTACATGAATATTTCATCATTGTTCCTTCCTTTTAATTTGACAGAAAAACAGCAGTTCATGTTCATGAAAGATGCAACTTATGCATTGCTGCACATTGAAAAATTAGAACCTTTACCTTTTTCTGTAGCTGAGTTGAATTCAGCCGTGTGGCTTATCCACGGATTGGTCACTTTACCTTTTAGTTAGTTCAAATTTAGTTCGTGCATGAAGCATTATGCCATTGGCAGATATGAACAACTTGGTGATGCATTTTTGCACGAAGTTTGGTCACTTCCGTTCACTTACAGATGCGTCAGGGATGGCAAGGAGGTTTACTTGAAGGGTGAAGAGTGCACTTCCGCTCCTGATCATTCTGTGGTTTGTAGACATATACAGTTACATGGCGCTTGCAATATACACGCTCCTAATTTGGCTTGTGTCCTAAAGGGGATTCCAATGCCAGTTATAATGTCTTCTTTTAAGCTGCTGGCCAACGGTAGTTATTTGCTTTTAAATAGTGAAGCTTGCTGTGGGATGCTAGTGGGTATTCCTTACATAGTCACTGTTTCGCAAAAAGTAGTTTGCTGTAACAACGTCCTTTTCCCACCCCCGCAAGGCCGACTTGATATATCCATCTGGCCAGCGATTCCAACCTTGAACGCAGAGTTCAATAGAATGAGCAGAATAAAGGCTCTTTTGTCTAAAAGAGAAGTTGCGTTAACTTCGTCCCGTGAAACATTTCTTCTTAATGTGGCGAACACACGCACTGAGGTTCAAGCTCTTTTAAATACTGACCTCCCCCTCCATTTTGGAACCTTGATTCAGACTATCTTTAATGCCTCGTCTACGACTGGCCTTGTTCATTTTTTTAAAATTGTGGGCTCGGGCCTCGTGACATCTTTCCAGACTGTTTTTGGTGTAATCCCCGCATTTTTACATTCTATTTTTTCAAGTGTCTTCGGAGGGTTCCCCTTGCTCCTCGCTTTGGTGGCTGGGATCCTCTTGTTGATTTGCGCACTTCGATATGGCTGCACACCAGGAGTTGCACGACAGCATGCTCCGCCTGCTCCATCTTCATAGCCGGATGCTTGATTACTACGGCACCTTACCACTGGCGGTATTAAGCGTCAAGTATGGATTGTCTTTCCGGTTTCCATTTTTTACGTGTGTGCAACCTGTCTTTCATTGCCTAGATTGTCCCTTCCAATGGGCTCTGGACTTGTGCCTGTCAAACTTGGCGTCACCTGACCCAGATTTTGATGAACTAATGTGTCCCTTAGTGGCTCATGAATTTGATTGTTCTAGTGTCGGGTTTATGGCTTTCGGTGCTGCACACGGAGTCCTTGGTAACTGGGATATCGGAGAGGCGGCTATTGAATTCCTTGAAAGGAGTTCTATCGAGGAGACTGACAGTTGTCCTGTCATGGTGCTGGATGCTCCGATACTTGATGAACACGTGTGTTCCTTTCCCTTGTTAAATTGGATGGCGGATAATTTTGCGGAACGCTCCAATGATTTCCTCTTGGAAGCTGTTGCAACTTACGGTGCCTATACCTTTATGGATTGACTGATTGACATTTTCACTCCAGGGTACATCTGGGATGGTTAATTTTCTACGACAGTTTTGCTGATATTTTTAAGACATCATTTTTCATTTTTTAAACGAATTGTTTTCCTTTTTATACTCGGACTTTACACTTACCTTATATGGACTCATGGTTCATGCCCTTGGTTCCGTTCTAAATCACTTGAACTCTGCGTTCTTGATAAGTGTATCCCTATTGGTTCGTGCTCCGATCATGGGGGGGTGTAGGATGGATTAAGCCACGCCCTATTTACAACACTAAGTTAGCATAAACGAGATCATTGTTAGCAAGCAAGCTTGTCGTTTCTGCTGCGCTGCACACGACACTGTTGTTATGTGTTATTCATTTTAGAAATGCTGAATCGACTTTGCCTTACAGGATAACAAACTGTTGTTTCACATTCTTAACCGTGAAATGTGCCCTTGGTCTGTACATCATGCAAAGAACGAGTCTGGGTCACTAGAAGGTACAGAGTGTTGTGTTTAGATTGATCGTACCACTTGTTAGACATATCATGCATACAGCTGCCAATATCTGAAGGACAAGTGTCTTTAATATTGCAGAACAGTTTGGTTTTAGATGCATTCGAACAGAAGAGCTGATGCATGAGAGAGCTGATCCTTTGATGTGATTCTACTAAGCTGATCTATACGGTATGGGGTCCCCCCCTGTTAGCCTAAGAGACCTTCTAATAGTCTAATAATAATAATGTATTAGATTCTAGTGAAAGGAGTGTGGCTGTATACCACTGTCATTATTAGTATGCTTACTCCTTTCATTTTATATGGTATTGTAATAATGCTTATGGTTCTGATCTGTACTGTGAGTCTGCTAGTGTTAGCCAAAGTACTGCATCTTAGGACGCGAGGTTTATAAAATAAACTCTTTAAACTTTACCGTGTCTGTGTTATTATGTTGTGGACTCACAAATAGATACGAACAGGTATTTTGGATTCCCACCACTCCTGAGAAATATCTAAGTCGCTTGTTCTGGTTTGTCTATACATTGGGACCGCCTAGCTAAATCTAGGCTAACGAATGGGATACTAAGCTAGTCGGATAAGGGGTTCTGGGTTCTGAGGGTAGTTTTCTGGTACACCACAATTCTCTGAGGTCCTGGTCTCCTGAGCATAGTTCTGTGCAACAGCAGGATCCCTGCAACAAGGGGATTAGCCACAGTGTATTCAACAACATTATTTTATATGAAAACTCTATTGCATCCAGCATATATAACTCACCCCAACATCGCAATGTAAGTAGAGGTAAATATAGTAGACAAACACAATAGTCAATAGGGCTAGTTAGGATTATGTAGAAGGTGTGGAGATAAAATTAAATATAATATACTTATAATAATGATGTAGTGATGGGCAATGTATTCGGTGCAATATAATTGTAGAGTGCTAGTATTGGCTCAATACAGTGTCTCAAGCACAAACGTGTATCAGAATTGCCATTAACATATTTCTTTTTTGCCAGTCTGTGTTTATTCCTTATTCACTAACACTAAATTCTATTCAATATTCAGCTGATTTGCTTCCCAATATACATTCTTTGTCATCTTTAGGCCTACAACATGGACCCAGAGAAGCCTCAAAGTGATGTTAAAGCTTTCAAATAAGTTGGTTCTAAATTTACTAAAAACGTAAGGAAATACATTTACTTAGGAAAGTCATAGCACCTCACATCCAACAAAATGTTCCTTCCACATGGTAAATTGTGAGTCAGGAAGGATTTTATTTTGAAATACCTCTCCACCAGAGGTTGTCTTGTTAAAGTTCTTCTAACCTTTGTAATGTCTGCTGGCTCATTCCTACCCTTTCACAATGCGGTTTTGCAGGGCCAGTGTTGCAGCCCTATCAAACCACTCATAATAGGACCAGGAAAATGATTATATTAGACAGTATATACTGTTAACAATGTTTTATCAAAAATTATCACACCTGTGGTGGTGGCAGTGTGTGAACCTCACTTGCCCGTGGTGCTCTATCACGCAACTAAGGATTGCTCGAACAGACAGAAAGTTCTTTGACAAAGTCTTATCACTAGTGTAGCAGTCTACTGGGTTACAATATGGGTGGTAGCTACTCCCATGAAATTAACCAGGATTACTTCTTGCAGTATGGATTTGGTCAATTATGTAACAACGGCTATGAATTGCTTGCCACTGAATGCATCTAAAGTTCTAAAAAAACAACCTGACATGAAGTTAGAGTTTTTTTAGGGCCAGTACTCGAGCTATGAATAAAAAGAAGATGTAAGGGTAAATTCATTAACATTTACACAAAAACCTGCAGAATTCATGCACCATACAATGTCCGAAATTCTTCAAAGGAGATTGTGCATTATTAGTGACCTGGCTGCTTAGGGGCAGTGCTCACAATCCCAAGCCCAGAAGCATCACAGGAAGGGCCCAGCTCCTTCCTATAGGTTATTCGCTTCATCATCTGGGCCACGTTAGGCTTTGAGGCCTGGTGTTCCCACACACCTGTGCTCTGCACATTTGCTGGCCCTCCCAGGATATCCATGACAAACACTGTACTATGACCTGAAAGTCCACTCACAGACACTGACTGAAAGCTTAGTCACTTAACTTTCTTTTGCAGATGGAATGAATCTGACACAATACGTATATCCAACAGGGGGGAAACTGCAAGGTATCCCTTTGTGGATAGGGCCATGGTGACACACACATCCAACAGCTGCCCCCTTTTTTTTCTGCACAAGACAATCATTTGAAACAGGGTCTCGTATGGATGCACTTCACCACAGAATCGCCATTCACAGACTTTTTTGAACAATTAATTTGCACTACTTGTCTAAACCTGTATCAAGGATGCCAGTGTTTTCAGAATTGATTGCAAAGGTTTTTAAATCTTGTAGGAATTATATGATTAAACAGTATATGGGGACGTTATAACTAGATTATGCCCATAAAAATGTGAAGAAAGTGCTGACATGTGATGACTATGCTAGTTTCCATCTCTAATTGTGTTTGTCCAACACTTTCTTCTTTAAAGTCAGGACATGAAAGGTTTCTTCATTCAGGGGAAGAAGGGGTGCCAGCAGGAGAATCCATTTGGAATATACATTGAGCCACCACCTGTAGCCGAACGAAAGACAATTATACTTGCATGAACATGCCAAATGGAGGTCACCAATACTGTCCAGACTCCCTAGGTTCCTTTTGGTCTCCATAAAGATTCGCACACAAATGTGCATTCAGACAGCTATTATCAATGATGCAAACCATTAAAAAGACTATGCTATGGTTTTTTGAATGCACAGAAATTATGCTTCATAGGTTATATTTACTACTCAGAGAACGTGTACGAACATAACCCGGGAAATCGCCAGTAAATACATAGTAAATATGTTTTAGTTTCTCTAGGCATTTACATGTGTTTATTCAATATTTACGATAAAACGGGGCATCTCTGACTTAATAGTTTTCTGACTGATAAAAAATGAAAGGGTCTCTGTGCTCCGTGTATTTGAGCAAGCGTACAGATTACACCAAGGACTGTATGCTCACACAGGCTGCCATTGATCCTACTAAGGGCCTTAATATTCAAGATATGCATATCTTTTTGGAAGATGGGCACAAACAGTGTTTCTAACATCCATTGTGGGTCTGGCTACAGACAGCTTAAGCGTCTGGAGGACCTAATGTGATCAAATCTACACCAAATTATAATGCAGAACAAGCATTAGCATAGCCAATAGGTCTCGCTTTTGGGGCCTTATAAGTATTTAGTTAAGCAGCACAATATCCTTGGTGTAACAACATCAACTGTTGCATGGCTAAACACTTATAAGGTCCCAAAGGCGAGACCTATTGGCTATGCCAATGCTTGTTACTTGTTTTTTTCTGCTGTGTGCCTAGGCGCTTTGGCTGGGGTTCACGCCTGGGCTGGCTGGGGGGGGGGGGGGGGCTCAGTTGGGGCTGCCAGTGTGTGTCATTCACCCTGCCTTCGCCTGGGTGCTTTGTCAGTGGTTTGTGCTTTCTGTGCTCTGTCTCCTCTCTGCCTTGCTTGGTGCCTGGGGAGCTTTTGGGTCAGCTACCCCTTCTTGTTTGGTGGTGGCTGGCTCATTTGCCTCATAATTAATACTGGGGGGAGGTGTCCAGTCCTGGCCTCTGGGGGTATCCTTTTGGTTGTCTGTCTTCTGCAGCTGAGTCTCTGGTTGCTGGGTCTCTGGTGTAATGGGACGAGGACAACGGGATAAGGAGTAATGAAGATTACCGGTAAGGGCAGCACTCTTCATCAATTGGATGTTGCACTGTGACCGTCAGACTTTTCCGGATCACAAGCGCACTGTTGCCTGAAAAGGGTTACCAGGGCTACTCGATCATTATTCTTTTTTTTTGGAGGGGGTGCATTTTCTGCACATGGCTTAGGTTTGTGAACAAAAAGACATTAAACGCTTGTCTAGGCCCTGTGGAACTTGATGATCTTTGAAAGTGGTGGAGCTAGAAGTTCACCCCATTTTAAGAAATGTTGCCTTAAGAGTTCCCTATATGTTAAGAATTAAGTGTCAACATTTTTTTATGGGTACCCCCTTACGCCAAGAATTACCACCAGCATTGTGCCATATGTGTCCCCTTATGCCAGGTTTTACATCCAGTATTTTAGGACGTGAATTTTGCCTTGGGTGCACTCCCATATGCTAAACATTACTTTCAATGTCGTAGCACCAACATATTGCCACAGGTGCCCCCATGCCAAGAAGTTCCTCTAGTATGCAAACAACTGAATTTTTCCACAGTGTCCCTTACACAAAAAAATTACTTCTTGAATGTCAGGGTCTGTATTTTGTCATGGGTGTTATTCCTCATTCCAGGAAATATCTCTAATTTCCCAGCACAAACATGTTACCTTGCATGCCGCCTTAAGCCCAGAATTATATTGAGTTTGCCACGGCCAGCAGCAGACTCACAATCATAAAACACGCAAACAAACACAATCTTAGTCACTCACACTCTCACTCATACTCTCTCACACATTCACTCTCTTCCTTCTCACACACTTTGACTCGCACTCTTTCACTTACACATTCTCACTCACACTTACTCCCACTCACTGTTACTCACACACATACATGCTGTGAATGGAAGGCCCTATGCAGATCTTGGCTGGTCACCTTTCAGTTGCCTATTACTGTATTTAAACGTTACACTGATACTAATAGGGTGAAACCGTTGCCCCGACAGTGTTAAAATGTGAATAAATTATGAAGTAACAGCATCACAAAATGTACCACTTGACTTTACATGATGTGTCTTTTCTTGCAGACTGTTTTAGTTAACCCTGCTGAATTATATGGTCGTCCTTTGCCGCATAATTCCAGTGGACCAAGTTATAACTGGTTTCTAAAAAGTGTGGCTGACTATTGGAAACACGCTGCCCTGGGTGACTCTTTATAAAGTGCGTCAAACAAGTTCAGAAAGGTTTACACACACATCTCACCAAATATGCAATGTAATCAACTATGTGTAGCCCAGTCGTGTAGCGCAGCTTTGCTTTTCACTCTGGTACTTGTACTTGCTGGTTTTATAATGAAATAAACAAGACTGCAAGGACCACAATGCAACCGAAGATCCTGGACTGAATAAACTACTCACGCACAGACCTCGAAAACTTCAGAACTCATGCCTTTTTAGGGCGCATGAAGGTTGTAAGAATAGGCTTCTGCGACTGCAAAGTAAATACAAATATACAAAGAATCCCACAATGACAATGGATTGTTTGTTCCCTAAAACGCCACCTGTTAATGTTCCAGCCGTGGTTTAAATGGTGCACTCGTTGTTAAACTTGCTCCCTGCATTTGAGCAGCTCTGGCATAAGCCGCCTCTAGATTGCCCTAAACTCTCTCTTTCTTCACACCTGCTGTTTGAAGTGCACGTTTAACAGTCACTTAAACGCTGTATTTTCTTCCCGACCAGTTTATTGTTTGCATAGCGCCCACCGGGCCCTGCTGTGTGCAGAACGGAGCAGCACCTACCCCTGCTGTGTTGATGTCTCCCCTGAGACAGTTTCTGCTTGTTTACACTGGGAAGGCGGGGTGTTAAACACGTAGCACTTTCACAGACAGTTTTATATTGGACTTGTCTGTGTGCGCCGACGCCGAGACTCAATTCCCCGTTTCAAAGTCGGCAGCGCTGGCCATGAGTCCACATCCTTGCCAAGCCACTGCTTGAAGCCCAGACGCATGTCTAATCTGTTAGTACACAGACTGCTGGGCCATGCAATCTGTTGGACCATTAGAGAAGGGTACAGCACACTGGCTATTGGGCAGTGCAGTCAGTTCAACAGGGTATTGTATTAAAGTGCAGCATTTATAGAGCACTCACCAGTGCTTTAACTTTAAAAAATAATCGCAGTTACCCAAAGAAGCGCTGAACTGAGTGGGGGGATGGGGGGGGGGATAATGTGGGCAAGCACAGGGCGGTGCAAGGGGAGGGGCGATGTTTTCGACCTTTCCAGGCTTTGTATGCAAGAAATCTACATTAATCATAAGCAAGTCGGGCGTATCTGTCCAATAGTTATGACACTAATAAACATTATTACAACCCAAAGTGACCCTCTTTTATAGCTATCTTAAAATACCAAGATTGAGGAGAAAACAATAAAGGTTCCAAATGTAGGTCTTGTCCTTTGCATACAGCGCCTTGACGCTCGGCCATAACTCACTAAGCTATATGATAAGGAATTTAACGTGTGACCTGCATGTAATGCAAAGATCTCTGTGACAAAAACCATAATCAGCTGAGCTATCTACATAAAAACAAATCTGTTGCGTGCTGTGCTTTCCAACAAGTGCATTCACCCTCAAGACAATTTTATGGTGACTTGAACCTTTGATTGGAATCGATTCAGATCTTTCCAGCACATACATTAACCACCTCCTGCATAATATTTCCACTTCAGGCATCAGAAGGGCCTCTAGAGTGGTGGGTGCATACCCTGCCAGGATGGTTCTTATCCGGTATCTAAACAGGTGCCAAGAGATAGATGAAGTCACTGCCAGCCTAGATGAATGAACAGATCCTATGTCAGGAGCAGTGCCCTGAAATGGTTCCTTATTCACTATAAAAAAGTTTACACTATGGTCAGTGTTATTTGGTCATATAGATGATGAGTGTATATGCCCACAGAATACATGGAAAGGTGCCTGGTAGGTCCCAAGTCGCTCCATGTTATGTGACGTGTGTTCAACTAGTCTCTGATTTTTGCCATTAAAGCTTTGCTTGCAGACATTTTTAAAACCCTTATTTATAATGTGAAAAAGAAACTACAAGTCCCAGAATGAAAAAGCATTGCCAGCCCAATCAGTTAATCAATCGGGTTTATAAAGTGCGCTATTCACCCGTGAGGGTCTCAAGGCGCGGGGGGGGCGGGGTGCAGCTCCGGATCAGTCGAAGAGCCAGGTCTTGAGGCTCTTCCTGAAGGTGTGCAGAGTGGGGGAGCATCTGATGTTGACTGGGAGCTTGTTCCAGGTCTTTGCTGTGACGTAGGAGAAAGATCTTCCACCTGCTCTGGTTCTGTGGATGCGTGGGGTCTCTGCCAGGGCGAGGTCGGCGGAGCGGGGGTTCCTTTTGGGTACGTGGGAGGAGACACTTTCGTTGAGGTATTTGGGTCCGATGTTGTGGAGGGATTTGTAGGCGTGGGTGAGTAGCTTGATGGTTACTCTCTTCTCGATGGGGAGCTAGTGGAGGTCTCGTAGGTGCTGGGTCATGTGCTTGTGTCGTGGGGTTCCGAGGACGAGTCTTGCTAAGGTGTTCTGGATGGTTTGGAGCTTGTGTAGCAGGGGTTTGTTTATTCCAGCGTAGAGGGCGTTATTGTAGTCCAGTCTGCTGGTTATGAGTGCGTGGGTGACGGTCTTTCTGCATTTGGAGGGGATACACTTGAAGGTCTTGCGGAGGATGCAGAGGGAGTTAAAGCAGGTGGAGGCGAAAGTGTTGATCTGGCAGGTCAAGGTGAGGGAGGAGTCTAGAACGATGCCAAGGTTTCGGGAGTGGTCCGTCGGGGTGGGTGGGTTTCCAAGGGCAGGTGGCCACCAGGAGCTGTCCCACACAGTGGGGGAGGGTCCAAGGACGAGGACCTCTGTCTTCTCCAGTTCAGTTTTAGGCAGCGGTCGCTCATCCAGGCTGCGACGTCTTTCATTCCTTCTTGGAAGCTGAGTTTGGTGTCTTCGGGGTTCTTCGTGAGAGAGAGGATGAGCTGGGTGTCGTCTGCATAAGATACCATGCTGAGTCCATGCTGTCTGACCATGGCGGCGAGGGGGGCAATGTAGATGTTGAAGATTGTGGGGCTGAGCGAGGATCCTTGGGGTACTCCACAGTTGAACTCTGTAGGTTGGGAGAGAAAGGGAGGGAGATCCTTTGAGTTCTGCCGGAGAGAAGGGAGCGGATCCAGTCGAGGGTGGTTCCCCATACACAGGCATCGTGGAGTCTGGCTGCAAGAGGGCAGTGTGAGATGTTGTCGAAGGCTGCGGAGAGGTCTAGTAGGATGAGGGCCGCAGTGTGGCCCTGGTCAAGTAGCATGCTGATGTCATCGGTGGCAGCGAGGAGGGCGGTCTTGGTGCAGTGGTTGCTGCGAAATCTGGACTGGGAGGGGTGGAGGATGGCGTTCTCTTCGATGAAGGTGGTCAGCTGGGCGTTGATTAATCTCTCTGTGACTTTGGCTGCAAAGGGAATGAGAGAGATGTGCCGGTAGTTTTTCAGGTCCGTCGGGTTAGCCGAAGGTTTCTTGAGGAGGGCCCACTTCCAGTTATCGGGGAAGATGCCGGATTCGAGGGAGGCGTTGATGGTCCGACCTAGTTCAGGTGCTATTGCGGCAGCGGCTTTGTGGTAGATGTGCGGTGGGCAGGGGTCTATTGAGGTTCCTGAGTTGGTGTTCATGGTCGTGGTGGTGGTGTCTTCAGTGGTGGCAGGTTTCCAAGTGGTGATGGTCAGCTGGTTATCGGTGGTGGAGAGGGGGGGTGGTGTCCGTAGTCTGTTCACTGAAGTTGTCGTAGAGGGCCTTGATCTTCAGGTGGAAGTAGGAGCTGAGCTTGTTGCTGAGGTCCTGAGATGGTGTGACATCCGTGGCTTCGCTGGGGGGTCTGGTGGACTGCTGTATGACGTTGAATAGTTATTTTGCGTTACTTGCGTTGGTGTGGATTTTGTTCTTGATAAAGGTTCGCTTGGTGGCTCTTATGCACTGCTTGTATTAATTCATGGCGTTCCTGTAGTTGTTCTGATCTTCGGTGGTTTTCCTGTTCCGCCAGAGTTTTCGAGGCGTCTGCAGGAGCGCCTGGCTTTTTGGAGTTCGGTGGTGAACCAGGTGGCCTTCAGGAGGCGTTGTTTGACCAGGAGGCTGACGGGTGCGAGCTTGTCAGCGTAGCCGATGATCCAGCGGTGTGGTTCTTTGGCTGCGGAGTTGGCGTCGGTCGTGGCGGAGGGGGGTCATGGGGGAGGGTGGTGTTGAGGTGTTCCTCTGTGATCTTGCTCCAGTTTCTTCGTGGCAGGTACAGGGTGTGTTTGGGTGCGGTGGTGGTGTTGAAGGTGAAGTGTACGCAGTGGTGGTCTGTCCAGAGGGGCTGCATGGTGTGGCAGAAGTGGATGTTAGTCCCTCCTGCGAAGATGGGGTAGAGGGTGTGTCCAGCTCTGTGGGTGGGGGTGGTGACGAGCTGCTTCAGTCCAAGGTTGGCGAGGTTGTCAAGGAGGGTGGTGGAGTCAGGGTCGCTGCTGTTGTCGAGGTGGAAGTTCAGGTCTCCGATGAGAATGTAGTCCGTGGAGGCGATGGTGTGGGGTGCGACGAGGTCGGCAATGGTGGTGGCGGAAGAGGTGCGAGGTCTGGGGGGGGTCTGTAGACGAGGGTCCCATGCAGCGTGGTTCTGGGGCTGGTTTGGATCTGGAAGTGGAGGTGCTTTGTGTTGGAGAGGGGGTCGCTCTTGCTGGAGGTGGAGAGTCGGAGGGAGCTCTTGTGTGCAATGGCGAGTCCTCCTCCTGGGCGGTGGGGGTGGTCCTTTCTTGGGATCTTGTAACCATCGGGGATGGCGGTAGCTATGTCGGGGGCGGAGGTGCGTTGGTCCATGTTTCTGTGAAGAAGGCGACGTCTGGTGAGAGGGAGTCGAGCAGGTCCCAGATCTCTGTCGCGTGTCTGTGGAGGGAGCACACGTTGAGGAGGATGCATTTCAGGGCTTTGGTGGTGCGGGAGTCTGCCCTGGGTTCAGCGGTCGTGGGGTGGCTGTTGATGCTGAAGGAATGTCGGCAGGAGAACAGGCCGTGGGTGGTGTTATGCGTCGATCTATAGCAGTTGTTATCTCTTCTGGGGTTGAGTGCGAGGAGGGCAGCTGATTCGTACCTGTGAATGTCAGGGGGACCAGGGTCCCTGGCGCTGGCCCCTGTCGGGTCACGGACGGACACAGACGGGTTTGCCTTCGGTGCGTCCACTGCACACCCACCATATAGTAGGGGAGGGAGGAGGGAAGCGCAGCTGGGAGGCAAGAACTGGCAGGCGGAGGGGCCACGGGGGATAGCAGCGGTAGGAAGAAGAGCACTGAGGAGGCAGAAAACAGGCATGAAGGGGATACAAAGTAGGAAGAAAAAGGCACAGAGACAGATACAGGCACAAAAGAGACAGACAACAAACAGGCACAGAGACAGATACGGGCACAGAAGAAACAGAACAACAATGAGGCACAGAGACAGATACGGGCACAGAAGAGACAGAAAAACAAGGGGGCACAGAGACACATACGGGCACAGAAGAGACAGAACAACAGTGAGGCACATAGACAGAACCAGACTACAGCAGCCAGCAGACCTGAGCATGGCCCTTAGAGTGGAGCTGCAGGGGGAGAGCAGGTCCCTGACCTGGAGGTCAGAGGAATTGCTCACACTCACTCGCAGCGGCCGCCATTAAGTAGGGGAGGGAAGCACAGCTGGGAGACGGGAACTGGCAGGGGGGGAGGGGCCGCAAGGGCAGCAGGGGTGCGAAGATGAGCACGAGGGAGACAAAAAAGTAGGCAGAAAAAGGCACAGATACGGACACAATAGAGACAGACAACAAACAGGCACAGAGACAGATATGCACACAGAAGAGACAGAACAACAATGAGGCACAGAGACAGATACGGGCACAGAAGAGACAGAATAACACTGAGGCACAGAAACGCATACGGGCACAGAAGAGACAGAACAACAATGAGGCACAGAGACAAAACCAGACTACACGGCCAGCAGACCGGAGGGGTGGCAATTTGGAGTGGAGCTGCGGGGGGAGAGCAGGTCCCTGACCAGGAAGTCAGGGACCTGCTAAAATTCAGAATTGTCTGAAAATGTCATACATTCCATGGAGCCTCCTGTCACATTTGGGTTATGTCTGGTTTGCCATACGAACAAGCATTGCCATAGCCAATAGGTCTCGCCTTTGGGACCTTATAAGTTTAGCCATGCAGCAGATTATCCCCTAATTAGCATGCCCACACACTCAACACTTACGAACAATCCTGCTGTGATCAGAGGTCAAACAGTCACATAATAAATAGGCTGGATTAGCGCACAGCTAGAACGAACCCCTTTCTAGAGAGCGATTTTAACGGTATGGTGCTGTAAAAATATTCAATGTCAAAGTGAGATGTTACAGGGTAGCAAGTGATTCCTTATTAAAAACAAAAGAAACACTTCAGTTTTATTTTAAGGATGAAAGAAGCCAAGGGACTTAAGCTGAGAGTAAGAGAACAAACCATACTGAGTCTTTGTCCCCAATAGCAATAGCTTAAACTTGCGTAAATGCGAGACCTATTGCATTGCAAATACTTGTTTAAGCTCGCAAGCTAATTTGCACCAACGTCTAGGCCAAGGATGTACTTGGAAAGATGGGTTCACAGGTCATTTCCTTTTTTACCGTCTCCTTTAATAAGTTTCATCTTTACATGCAACATATAAATGTGATCAAAAATTAACAAGATGACACCTTTAATTACAACACTTGATCCGGCCTGTTTTTAATTATAACATTTGATCTGGCCCATTCTTAATTACAACATTTGATCCGTCCTGTTGAACACTTACTTTGAACTATACATAAATAAAAATAAATCTGCGTTGCACCTAGCCTTTGCATAAGAATGACCGGCCCACCAGCCTGCGGCGAGTGTTGTCTGCAGCCTCACAACAAAACAAGGGTGTGTCTCTATCTGTGTGTGCTTGTGTGGACATGAGAGGGGGAATAAAGGAATAAGTCAGTGGGTGGATAGAAGGATGAATAGAGGTGTGTGGGTGGATGCACGACTCGTTAAGCAAGTGTACGAATTGATGAATGAATGGTAAGAGAAGTTCATGGATGGCTGGATGAATAAGTGAGTGCAAATATATGTGAATACGTAGGTGGGTGAATGAGGGAATATTCTAGACCTGAGTATTGCCAGTTTCAGGGCGAGTATATAAAGTGGATAACCCAATAAACCCTTGAAGGCTTGGGTGAATTCAAATAATCTGGTAGCAGAGTGCCGTCAAGGGATTCTTTTTTAAGAAGCAACGTAGTTGTGTAATCTACAATTAATTTATCTAAATTCAGAATATAATCGTAGATGGGATTTATTCCAATTATTCGTGTCTAGAGTTTATACACAGTGAATTTATCATATGTATAAGTGTTCAGTCATCATAACTCGAGAGAGTGAAAAAAATGAAGCAATCAATTACCTCAAAATAAACTCAATATCAAAGTAATCAAACGAAGCAAAGGTGTGTAAAAGAGAAATGAATTTTATATCAATGAACGATATTCAGGGTACTTAAAAATAACAGCAGTTGTACTTATAATGGAAGGCAATAGTACATTCAATGGTTCCTTCACTTTAACAATAAATCAAACACTTTTTCAACACAGTATTCAATCGTTGTGGAAAAAAGTGAATCAGTCGACGTTTCGGTCTTTTGTTGTCATTTTACAAGACCATCCTCAGGACTACAAGGTTTTAAAAGATGACCCCTAAAAATAAAAATATATACCGTTTTAATATATATAAAACACACACCTATGCCATCAAAAAGAAATTTTGAAAAAAATTAATTAAACATATCGATACAATTATGTCCATTTTTCTCGCCAAGTTTTAATTTAGGAAGATGTTCATATTCACAAATTAATAACAAACCCAAAGTATAGACCTATTGTCTTAATTTGTGTAAAGGGAGGCCATTCAACATGAAACAATTATGATATACGTTTTTTGGTCTTCATAAATTATAGTATACTAATTGTCACATTAATGCTGTCCTCTTTGAAGAACTAAATAAATTTTTTAAAAAAACAAACAAATCTGGTGTTAAAGATTCGCGATCACCGTTATTCGTTATACGATAAGGTTCAAAGTACATAATCTATTTCAAAATGCAGTTAGACACTAAGGAGTGATTGAATGGGTGTTACCTTATCATAACAAGTCAGATAGATGTAGCAAATCGTTTTGAAAGCGAGTTCTGATTCCATCCACCCACAGTCAGGATTTCTCAGTTAATGATTAAGTTGCTGGAAGATAGACATTTAAAATTGCTTTGTTTGCATCTATCTAATGAATACTTGCGAGTTAAACTTGCAAGGGAATAAGTTTACCTTATTTTTGTTCACCATAAAGTCCGAACTGGCAGATAGCTCGAAGTTCGAGAAGTAAAGTGCCAAGGGAGTTAAGCCTCACGCTAGTTATCTCTTTTTCAAACTGATACTGTGGGAAAGAGATAGCACAGGTTCAGAGTCTTGAAAAGCGACTCGTGTTCACATATTTAACCCTCTATTTCGTGAAAGCATACCTGGCATTTGTTTGGCGTCGTCCGGGCAAGTAGTGAAAACTGGCAGTACCGAGTAGCACCAACTCAGTCCTATTTGAGCTCATGGAAGAGCTACAAAAAACGGACTGCGTCTTAGATCGAAGTCTAAACTGTTGTTGTATAGCCGCCATGTTTGAATGGTTAGAGCTTCGTTATAATCAGTAATGTTCAATAAAGGATATCTTCTCATATCATCAAATATATCTTTAAGATGTAAGCTAAATTGAAAAGGTGCATTCTTAATCTTTAGACTAATGAAAAAGAAATTTTTACTAAATAATCATTCTAGTACTAAGATGTGCCGAATTTGGTGGCCATCTTGGTTTGGGATATTAACCTTATTGTGGCGGCCATTATTAAGGAAGTGTGTATTTCGGTCAGGCGATCACAGTAATATAAATGTATAATTAAGCGATATTTGGGCCAAATTTATGATAAATTAGCAGAAATATTAAGTTTTGAGTTTTAACTTAATCTCACAAAGTATCTTTGGTGTTTTATTTCAAAAAAGACAACAATCTTAGTAAAAATATGTACCAAACCATGTTAGAACATATATTGCACTATAATTAAATCTCGAAATTGGTGCACTTTGGGACGACTGTAAAAGACACACGTATGGATATTTAGGCAGGATATATTCGGGTGATTGCTGCCAATGGAGAGACATATGATTTTTACTGGTATCGCTTTGTAGTCAAATCACAATTAGAGGGGGTATTTAGCGAATGCCTCTAATTTATAGCTATAAGTGACCCAGTGTCATAGTGGAAGAGAGAGAAAGGGTTTTAAGATTTAGACTCGGTAATTAATATTTCTAGAGAAAAATTCATCTGTGTACAAAAAATGCAATCTGCAATTCACGAATATCATTGGTGGTTAAATAAAGACATACTGTCCTATACATTGAAAGATCATACACCAAGAGGCTCTCAAGCAACTCTCAGTTACATCCCATTATAAGAAACTTGGCACTAATCCGACAAACAGACTGGCACAAGAAATATCTAAACTAAGTAAACTGGGTCTTGATGGAGGATGGCTTTCGGATAAGGAAGCAGCTTTCCTCATAAACAAAACCCCTACAGTGCCCGCAATCTACATGCTCCCAAAGGTGCACAAAGACCCCCTTAATCCACCGGGACGCCCAATAGTGTCGGGGTGCAACTCTATTCTGAAACCTTTAGCACAATACGCTGATTATTTCATTAGGCCTTTTGCCATTGATCAACCCTCCTATGTGAGGGACACCATGGCAGTAATCAATATGATTGAGAATTATGAATTTGACCCCATTAATGAATATCTAGTTTCTATGGACATAGAAAGTCTGTATACGAACATTCCACAACAAGAAGTTCTACAGATCTTACACAGGTTATTAGACACCAGACCAAGACCCCATCGGGTACCAACTGAGTTTATCTTAGAATGTGTGCGTATTTCTCTTTGTGAGAATTTCTTCCTCTTCCAAAACACGTTTTACCAACAACAAAAAGGAGTAGCTATGGGTGCAGTTTATGCCCCCGATATAGCGAACATTTATGTATCTAATTTCGAAAATGAGTTCATCCAGAATCCATCTAACCCATTTTTGACAAATATCAAAAAATGGCTCCGTTATATAGATGACGTGTTGTTGATTTGGCGAGGCTCACATGAAGAACTTGTAGCATTTCATAATTGGCTAAATCTGAGAAGTCCACATCTGCAATTCACCATTGAGTCCAGCAAATCTGAAATGAACTTTTTAGATATCACCATTAAGAATGATATCACCAATCACTTATACACCACCTTGTATACTAAACCAACCTCAAGGAATACTCTTTTAGAGTACAGAAGTCACCATCCTCAAGCTCTCAAAGATGGCTTGCCATTTGGACAGTTTTTACGACTACGTAGGAACTGTACATTTAAAGAGGACTATTTTGCAGAGGCAAAAAAACTTAAAGAAAAACTAAAGGCAAGAGGATATCCATCAAAACTCTTAAAAAAATCCATGAAACGTGCATGGTACAATGAGAGGGAGACACTACTAACCGTAAAAAACCGCCCGGAACAACCACAATTAGTTTGTGTCTCTACATTTGGAACCCATGCAAACGCTATCAAAAAGATAATATGTAAACACTGGAATCTTCTCAAAAACCTCCCTGAATTTTCCTCTAAACCCCTTTTCTCATTTAAAAGGGGAACTAACTTGAAAGACAGACTTGTAAGGGCTTATGAGGATAATTCCAAAGATATGGTTGACAATATGAGACAACTTATGCCAGTGGTTGGACACTATAAATGCAATATGTGTTCAGCATGCAACACCACACAAACCACTAAGAACTGTACGATCAATAATGTTACTATCTCAATCAAAACTTTTTCCAACTGCAATACACAAAATGTGATATATTGCATACAGTGCCCTTGTAATCTACATTACATCGGTAAAACGACTCAACCTGTCAAGAAAAGAATTCTGCAGCACCAATCACGTATTAGATGTGGTATTGAGAATGCCCCATTAGTTGAACACTATCAAAGATTTCGTCATTGTGAGAAAGAAATGAAATGGTGGGTACTAGATGTAATCAAACCCTCTAAAAGACAAAACAATGTAGACCAGGTACTAACTATAAAAGAGGGCAGACTCATCTGCATGACTGATTCGATCAATCATGGTCTGAACACTGCTACTGAATGGCATACTCTAGCATGTCTGTAACATCTAATTGGTAAAAGTTAGATACATGATTGTGTTTATATTCTGCAATTCTTTTCCATTGTGTTGATTGTAACATATGCTTTTATCAAAATCTGATATCTTTATAGCAACCATTGATTTATTGAGAGATGTCGTGCATAGACAATTGCTGACTTACTGTATCAGTATGAATCACGAATTTTGAAGAAGACATTGATGTTTATTAATCACTCCTTTTAAATATATTGGATGTCGTCATATGTTTGAATCCATTCTATATCTAACTATGCAATGTTGATCTTTATTATTGAGATTCATTGAACTCTATCTTTAGAATGATGGGTACATTACCAACCTCTAAGCTATGTCTCTAACATATGGTTTAAACTGTATATGCATAAATGAAATGTGATATTTCAATGTATAGGACACACTGTATATGTAAATATGGAATATGATCTTTCAATGTATAGGACAGTATGTCTTTATTTAACCACCAATGATATTCGTGAATTGCAGATTGCATTTTTTGTACACAGATGAATTTTTCTCTAGAAATATTAATTACCGAGTCTAAATCTTAAAACCCTTTCTCTCTCTTCCACTATGACACTGGGTCACTTATAGCTATAAATTAGAGGCATTCGCTAAATACCCCCTCTAATTGTGATTTGACTACAAAGCGATACCAGTAAAAATCATATGTCTCTCCATTGGCAGCAATCACCCGAATATATCCTGCCTAAATATCCATACGTGTGTCTTTTACAGTCGTCCCAAAGTGCACCAATTTCGAGATTTAATTATAGTGCAATATATGTTCTAACATGGTTTGGTACATATTTTTACTAAGATTGTTGTCTTTTTTGAAATAAAACACCAAAGATACTTTGTGAGATTAAGTTAAAACTCAAAACTTAATATTTCTGCTAATTTATCATAAATTTGGCCCAAATATCGCTTAATTATACATTTATATTACTGTGATCGCCTGACCGAAATACACACTTCCTTAATAATGGCCGCCACAATAAGGTTAATATCCCAAACCAAGATGGCCACCAAATTCGGCACATCTTAGTACTAGAATGATTATTTAGTAAAAATTTCTTTTTCATTAGTCTAAAGATTAAGAATGCACCTTTTCAATTTAGCTTACATCTTAAAGATATATTTGATGATATGAGAAGATATCCTTTATTGAACATTACTGATTATAACGAAGCTCTAACCATTCAAACATGGCGGCTATACAACAACAGTTTAGACTTCGATCTAAGACGCAGTCCGTTTTTTGTAGCTCTTCCATGAGCTCAAATAGGACTGAGTTGGTGCTACTCGGTACTGCCAGTTTTCACTACTTGCCCGGACGACGCCAAACAAATGCCAGGTATGCTTTCACGAAATAGAGGGTTAAATATGTGAACACGAGTCGCTTTTCAAGACTCTGAACCTGTGCTATCTCTTTCCCACAGTATCAGTTTGAAAAAGAGATAACTAGCGTGAGGCTTAACTCCCTTGGCACTTTACTTCTCGAACTTCGAGCTATCTGCCAGTTCGGACTTTATGGTGAACAAAAATAAGGTAAACTTATTCCCTTGCAAGTTTAACTCGCAAGTATTCATTAGATAGATGCAAACAAAGCAATTTTAAATGTCTATCTTCCAGCAACTTAATCATTAACTGAGAAATCCTGACTGTGGGTGGATGGAATCAGAACTCGCTTTCAAAACGATTTGCTACATCTATCTGACTTGTTATGATAAGGTAACACCCATTCAATCACTCCTTAGTGTCTAACTGCATTTTGAAATAGATTATGTACTTTGAACCTTATCGTATAACGAATAACGGTGATCGCGAATCTTTAACACCAGATTTGTTTGTTTTTTTAAAAAATTTATTTAGTTCTTCAAAGAGGACAGCATTAATGTGACAATTAGTATACTATAATTTATGAAGACCAAAAAACGTATATCATAATTGTTTCATGTTGAATGGCCTCCCTTTACACAAATTAAGACAATAGGTCTATACTTTGGGTTTGTTATTAATTTGTGAATATGAACATCTTCCTAAATTAAAACTTGGCGAGAAAAATGGACATAATTGTATCGATATGTTTAATTAATTTTTTTCAAAATTTCTTTTTGATGGCATAGGTGTGTGTTTTATATATATTAAAACGGTATATATTTTTATTTTTAGGGGTCATCTTTTAAAACCTTGTAGTCCTGAGGATGGTCTTGTAAAATGACAACAAAAGACCGAAACGTCGACTGATTCACTTTTTTCCACAACGATTGAATACTGTGTTGAAAAAGTGTTTGATTTATTGTTAAAGTGAAGGAACCATTGAATGTACTATTGCCTTCCATTATAAGTACAACTGCTGTTATTTTTAAGTACCCTGAATATCGTTCATTGATATAAAATTCATTTCTCTTTTACACACCTTTGCTTCGTTTGATTACTTTGATATTGAGTTTATTTTGAGGTAATTGATTGCTTCATTTTTTTCACTCTCTCGAGTTATGATGACTGAACACTTATACATATGATAAATTCACTGTGTATAAACTCTAGACACGAATAATTGGAATAAATCCCATCTACGATTATATTCTGAATTTAGATAAATTAATTGTAGATTACACAACTACGTTGCTTCTTAAAAAAGTTTCAGGGCGAGGCAGCTGTGGGAGACTGACTTGCAAGAGGTGGTGATGCAAATGAAAGGACACAACAGTGCACTGATGTGCAGCATCACTGCTCCTGTCCCCTCTGTCAGCTTGTGGCAGGAACGACGCTCGACGATCATACTCCGACCCTTGAACCTACCTGAACACTAGATCAACTGACAGACACGCAGCACACCATAAAACTCTCAGATAAATAACTAAACTAATTGTAACGATAGACTAAAAAATTTAAGAATGGAAAGTGATGGTGGTTTAAAAATTTAGGACGGGATGACGTGAACAGGTGTCACTTAGTAACTATGCAGTGTCCTGCCCGTGACACAAGACTACAACAGCGTTCTTCCCACTGACGGCCCATCTCATTCACATGGAGTCGCAGGACTCTCTGTGATTAAGTTCAAATCGCCCTGAACTCTGAGAAACTCTACCGAGCTGGTGGTGATTTTGACCGCAAATACTTATCAAGCGCATTTTTGCACTTTTTTAAAGGATTTTTCAAAACCTTGTTTTCAATGTAATTTCTGTACAATATCGGTGTCTTCAAATAATGTGGCATATGCCTTGACACTGCACGACAGATGAACAACAAAACTGCGGGGCTCGTGCCTTCGAGTCCCTGCCAGTCCAGGATGAACTTGTGAGGAACAAATATTTGCGGGCTGCATCTTAGACATTCCTTCACCCTTAAGACGAGGTCTCCGTGCCCCTACTGGCAGGCCCCAGTCCCCGCTCTTACTGTAGTCCATGATGGAGTCGCACACGTTTGTGTTGATGAAGCACCATCTCCACAGAGTGACGTACTTGCGGCACATGGTCAGATCGGGCGGGCAGGCAGGCGACGGGCTGGGATGCAACGGGTGCGGGAAGGGGCCTCGGCACGGACACTTCACGAGTCTCCCGGCACACTAACCGACAACAGCACATATTGTCTGTTCCAATTAAAAAATGCTAGGGTATAAAGGGCGCTGAGGAAACCGGTCTTGAGCAAATCATGCCTTCTCTGAGGGTATTTAAGCATGTATGTCAAAGTGGACAACTAGTTCAAAGCTTTTTCCGTTCCGGTACAAGGCGTGTAAACAAAATTGGACAAATATGCCCCATGTTGTTTTATTGAAAAGCCGAGCGAGGTTATGATGCGAAAGACGAAAGTGTACTTTTTCCAAATTGGCACTTTTTAAAAGAAAGGCATGCATATATTTCAGAGCCAATTATGACTCGTGAAATACATCCACTTTGGAACAATAGCTAAATACCTAGCAACGCTGGAAAGCGTCTGTAACCTGAGAAAAGCTAGAGCTCTCACAAGCAAAGCTGCAAAGGAAAACAAGCGCAGCTGCGAAAGTGAAAGCGACCGAGCCATGTTTAATTATCCACGACGAGGGAGGAATGCAGCTGCCACCCTGCGCGCTGCTGCTCGCTCCTGAGAGCAAAACGCCGTGGAAGTGACACATTGGAAAGGAGGTGGGACAAGCACCCGCCTTTGGCCTCTTGCGTGCTTTCATTATTTAAAGACACATGCAACGGCCCATCCAATGTGTGGGAGGAGTCAGACCCACACAGAGAAGTTTGGAGTTCTCACAAGAAGCCTCCCATAGTGCAGCACATGCGCGCTGCGCTAGGCTCGACCTAAAAAGAGTGGATCAATCTGTAAAAAGTTTTTTTCAAAAACTTGTTTCCTTCAGGTTTTTTTTTCTTTGGGGTTAATCATAAAATTGGTGGAGAGGGCTGAGATTTACATTCAAGTAAAAATGTTTAATTTAAATTGCTGATGAGCAAAGATTTTCTGTCATTTAAAACAACGGGCATGCTAAAAAGCTGTACTACCCTGAAGAATGTGCCCCACACCCCCGTCCTGTGCAAGATCAAAGGAGAAACCAAACACCCTGCCGTCACACCCCTGCTGGAAGACTTGCAGAGTTGCAGAACAAGACTGTGTCCTGATTACAAGAGTTGCTGTTTTGACACTCTTGCGCGAGCTCAGCCCAGGACTGCGCGGTGAATCAATGCAGGTCGTGTGAAAAGTGCTGCTGAGGTTAGAGATAATGAGAGGAGCACCACCTGTGTCAAGGCCTGGCCCCTATGCGTACTGGTACTCTCCTTGTTCGAAGAGAAGTTCTGGTACTCAAGGGGAGAAAATTAAAAATAGCAGTTACTCAGTACCTGTAAGTACTGGCCCATTTAAAGCACTGGCGCTTACTGCACCTATCTCGGGCGCTGCAGCACTTGCCTGCATGGTTAGCACACTGCATCGTGTAGGGTGTACGGTTGAAAGTGTGTTGTCTTTGTTTTAATCCTGTGTAAGAAGTATTTCTATGATGTATGTGATGACAACACATAGGTGCAGTTATCGGATCGAGAAATGTGAGAGACATACAGTTTATGGTTTTCAGTAAACTGGTAGCTTTGAGCAGCTCTGCTAGTCCCTTTTGGTATTTCTTAGGATTATAAACCTCTTAGCTGGTTACTACACTGAGTTGTCCATTCTGAGGTATTTTGTTAGGTCTCGCCTGCGTGAGCATGCTCTAGCACATGCGCTCTCACTTGAGAGACACTTGTGTTCTGTAATGGGCTTCTAACCAACCCATTGCTTACAATTCATTGACACCATTGTTGCTCTTTTTTGCTTCCTTCTAATTGGGCAGCGCTTGCAATATGCCACTTCCTTTTCTTTCTGTTGTGCACGGACCAAGCACATATTAATTATGTTAAATTAGTGTCCCTCCTCTGGCCATTGGCTGCTCATTCTGTGATTCAGGTACTATTTCTTCTGAGAAAAAGCCTATGACGTGGTTAACGCTGGCTGCGTTATATCGGTTTTTTTACCTTCTACCCACCACGTCCCTATTTGCTCCTCCCTAGTCCCTTTTTCTTCTCCCCGTCTCACCCACCCTTCCAGCCCTGTTTCTTCTTCCCCTCCCACCCGCCCTGTCACTATTTCTTCTCCCCGCCCACCCGTCCTCCCATCCATGTTACTTCTCCACCACCCACCAGCCCCTGTCTCTGTTTCTAATCCCCGTCCCACCCACCATCCTTCCCTGTTTCTTACCCCCCTCCTACCAATCCCTGTTCCTTTTCCCTCCTTCCACCCACCCCGTCTCTGTTTATTCTTCCAACAGAAGGAAAGAAAAGCGGTATGAGGCAGCCAGCATTGGCCACTTCATGGACTTTTTAAAACATCCCAAAATCCATCAAAGCCACCCCCCACTACCTACCACCACTGCCCCCCCGCTACCCACACCCACCTGAATGCCAAAACCAATAGATCGCCCATAGACAATGCCCATAGGTTTTGTCAGTGCTTGTTTTTAGCTTATATTCCTGAGCAAGAGTAGGTTAAAGGGAAGGATCTGCTGGGATGGAAATTGCTAATATCCCGTACCTGATTGTCATTGTGAGATGTCAAGAAGTGGTTGTTGTATGTAGCTTGTTGGGGCCTTCAGTGGTGGACTAGTTTAGAGTCCTCTGTTGGCCAGTGGTATGAGGCAGGTGTCTTCAGTAAGTCTGTGTCTGTTCACTTGTGCACTGGCGTAACGAAAATTGACCCCCCCCCCCAAGGTACATGGTGGGGCCCCCTCCGGACTGAATCAGTAGCCCCATCCGGACTAAATCGGGAGCTTCGACCCGAATACTATGCTGAGGGGGCCCCCTGGAGCTTGAGACCACCCCCCCCCGGGCTGCGAAGGGCCTGTGTTACGCCACTGCACTTGGGGATGTTTAGTTTACTGCAGTGGACTGATACAGGACCGGGTGACGGACATGACCCATAGCAGTTTTTTTTTTCTTATGTGAGTGTAACAATATCCAGCAGTAAAAAACAATTAATCCTGCAGCCTGTATTAACTGCAGTTGACTGCCCGACCACTGAGTGTTATAGTATTAGTGTGAGTTATGTTTTGTATTGTAATGTAATTGTTTTTTATGGCACTTACTACCCCTGACTGAGCACTGGTTTTTGCATTGTTCATACCTTACATTGCTGATAATTTGATTTGCCAATACATAAATATATAACCAAACTAAAATCTTCAAATCATTTCAAATAATTTTTGGCAGTAGTATGTCATTATGCAAATAATTATAATTACACAATAAAAAATACAAAACAGAATGTATGAGGGCAGAATGCAAATATATTTAAAGGGTGGTCTAGTGGCCTCCAAAGATGAAAAAATAAAAAGGTGTTAGTCACAGTATTAACCAGAAGTGTCATTATTAATCTTTAAAACACTGCACTAAAAAATAAACACTACCCAAATAAACATTCATTCAAAGTACTAACAAAAAGCAAAAAAGTAAAACATATGTCAGAAAATGAAATATAAAGGTGGGACTTAAAAACCTACTTTATCCAGGTTCGTTTGCAGGTTTTGATCTGCCCTGCGGCCCTCTCAAACGCGCTTCGCTCTTTTTGATGTGAACTGTCAAACCGCTTGACAGGCAGCAACAATATGCTGTTTTTTCATTTAACTCTCACGGAATATCCTGGCCTTGTACACTATCATAAAATGCACCAGTATTAAAATTAACAATTGGACAGTGCAGTTGGGTGAAAGCAGCAGCCAGGTGGACAGTGCAGTCAGGGACAGTCAAGTTCACAAAGTCTGCTCGACAGCGCAGTCAAATGAAGAGAGCAGTCGGGCAGCAGGCAGGTGGCCAACACTGTTAAGGAACAGTACAGTACACAGAAAGGCTGCTGGACAGGGCAGTCAGATGAGCAGTACGGTCTGTGGATACATCATTTCCGGTGATGTGACTGCGGACAGTACTGTCAGGGGACAGTATAATCGAGGGGGCTGTACACAGCTAGGAGTACTGAACCCTGGCTTTCACGCGGCCTAGCGGATGTTACATACAGGGGCACAGTACTGTCGAAGAACAATAAATTGTCAAGCAGTCTGTGCCACAATAATGAGGTCAGAGAATAGCCACAGGGCACACCACGATTCTGTGGTCTGGTGGTGGCGTGGCGAGTACAGTGTGGCAGCCAGTAGTGTCAGGTGGATGGGTGGACCGGATAGCCAGGTGCACATAGATATTTAGATGTCAGCAGGGTAGTCCGGTGGTTTGAGAGGTCAGAGTTATAAAACACAGAGTGGTTATGTGACCAACAAGACGTCGGGTGGTACTGAGGCCAGTACTGTGCCATAGAGAGTAGTGTCAAGTGGTTGTGACTGTGAGCACAGGACAGTTGGGAAGCAGTGTAAGCAGCTGCACACAATAGACATTTGGGTACTCCAGAGGGCAGTGCGGAACCAGGCAGGCAGGGGGTCCTCTGGGGAGTTCAGTTACTGGAATGGTATGGGTGCCTATGTGGCGTGAGAGTGGCCAGACCCAGTGCAGTATAGTACTATGATAAGGCCAGTAGTGTCAGTCCAGTCATGTGGCTAGGCTAGTAAATAAAAGCTACAATGAACGTAACATGTCCTGAAAGCTATCCTAAGATCCCACCGCTTCGGTCCTTGTCTAGTCTTCCTGACAGACTGGAGGTTCTGACGGCGCCCGAAAGGCGCGCGAGGCCGCTACCGCACCGGAACGAAACCTGCTGCCTCTCTCCGGGGTTTAGTCCCTTCTCGCTCTCTATTGTCATCGAACCCTATCTCGCCTATAAAAAGTATGAAGGATAAGTGTGGTATAGTGGGTTGTTTTACGGGTGGGAAGGATATGTGCGCTACACCTGTCTGCGCCAGAGTTGCATGTTAAGAATACAGTGGCAAATGCGTTCTGGGAGTTGCAGTCTTGGTTCATCGGAGTGCACTCATTGGACTACAGTGCGAGAGTATGACAGGAGGCATGGTGTCTCTATAGCAGGTGTCTTTAAACTCTCCCCACCCGCTACCAGTGGGGGGCGGGGGGGGAGACAGTCCTACCGCAGTTCGGAGGGGCTGGGGTGATTGTTGCGTTATTCACCCGTCTTTGAAGGTAGCCTGGAAGTGTGACCTTTGCTTGGTGCATTTCAGCCTGCCTTTCACACCTCATTTACGTGATGGGAGGGCAGGGGCCTGCCGCTCATCAGACTGGCACTGGCGCCATGGAGAGCTGGGCCACCCTTTGTCTGGACTGACACCTGAGGGGGCTGTTGATGTTGGGTGATGGGAGCAGAGCAAGGTGTAAGGGAGTGGGGGCGACAAGTGGACTCAATGTAATTTACAAGCAGAGAGAGGCGACTATCTGCTGGGCCCTGGGGCGGGGAGGGGGGCACTTAGTACAGACCAAGGAGGGGGGCACTGCGGACAGTACTGTCGGGGGCAGTATAGTCGAAGAGTCAGTACACAGTCAGGAGTACTGAACCCGGGCTTTATCGTGGCCCAGTGGACGTTACATACACGAGCTCAGTACCGTCGGCGAACAATAAATAGTCAAGCAGTCTGTACCCCAATAATGAGGTGAAAGGTCAGGAGGGCACACCATGGTCCTGTGGTCTGGGGTGGTGTGGCGAGTACCGTGTGTCAGCCAGTAGTGTACGGTGGATGGCTGGACAGGACAGACAGGTGTAGATAAACATTCAGATGTCAGGAGGGCAGTCCAGAGGTTTGAGGGGTCAGAGTTATAATACACAGGTGCAGTGTGACACTTGGCAAAGAAGAAGGGGGCAGACACTGGCTGCTGGGGCCCCAGACCAGTGGCACAGGGGAGGGGAGCAGGGGGGGCAACACCTGCCTTCTCCAGCATGTCAGCTCCCCTTGCTGCAGGGTAGACAGGCCTCCCATACTGAGGCAAAAGGTCCAATAATAGTAATAACAATGGTACCAACAGATCTGAGCCTGCTGCTTTGAAAAACACAAAAGAAGCGCGTTTCAAAGCTGCTGAGTATGGACGGAGCAGCAGATCGGAGCTGTGTTTCTTCGCCATGGGCTGTGCACAACAGTTGTTTAATAAAGAATATTAAGACGCTCCGAGATCTGCTGTTTCTGTCCTGCAACAGTCCTCTGTGCAATGAGACTGACAGCATCATGTCGCATCTCATTTCACCCTTTTTTGGGGGGTGTCAGTGTCCTTGGACTCACCGGCCTCCAACCCAAGGATGCACCTCCCTTCAGGGGGCTCATGTGCTCCGAACACCTTCCTCGCGCTCCAGAAAAACGTCATTTCCATTAAATTCAATTAAACCACCATTAATCAATAAATAAATACAAATTAAGAATCCCAGAATTCCACCCTCCTCAGAGACCCAAACATGGAGAGGTGTGCATCATGCCTCAACCCTTAAAAGCTGCACTTTTGTAGGTGCGAGTGCCGCATCTGTGTGCTTTATTCGTTGTTTAGTGATATGTTAGGAAGCACTGAAATCTTGTCAACATTTTTTATTTCAAAGCTGAAACATGAAAATATTGGCGTTTGAATATTGTCTCCTTTTTTTCAAGCCTCAGGGTAATGTATGAAGCCTCAGTCCCTCCTGTCCCCTACCCTTCAGGCTCTAGTTTTGAAGGGGGTCCCGGCATGGAAACATTCGGTTCAAGGGGGGCTTGGGAGAAGGAGGTTTGGAGGTCTCTGCCCCAGAGGCACCCTGCGCTCTGAATATCCTGTTTACGAATGCTGCAGAACTCATGATAACGCATCATACATATACCTATTATAAACCACCTCGATCATCTCCATAGCGAGAGGCAGATTCTCCAATTAAAAATGCCACCTCCTAGAGCTCTGGCAGTGTTTGGTGCGGTCTGTCTGTCCATCGCTGGCCTTGGCGTCGCCAGGACTATTTGCATCCGTTTATCTAACCTTCGACAGTAAGAGGCCTCATGCAGCGCTTAAACCATCTCAATTTACACTCAGCGCTTGAAGACCCTGTTTAACACCGATCCACCCCGTCCTGCTTTGCACACACTCGTTTCAATGGTGGTTGTTCTTTGCCAGTCACCCTCCGGCCTCTACCTCCCTGCCCCCCCTCACCCCAGAAATGTAGATGTCTCGTCTGAGGCGCGTTCATTTTAGTTTCTTGCAACAGAATTCCATAGCGGTTAAAATAAGTCTATTTCTATATAATGACAGTAAAATCAACTGTTGTCTTTATTTCAGCCCGGTTTCCTACAAGGAGTCTTTCACTGACCTCTCAAGGTTGTGATCTCAAACCCCCCCTTTTGGGTGAAATTTCAGTTGGGGCCTATTTCATTGATGCTAATAAGGTGGCGATGTGTTGGGTTCAGCGCTACACACTGGGTTGTAAATAGGCATTCTGTGGGGTTTGTGCCCGAAAGAGGGCCTGATCTAGAAGCACTGTGAAGACTGAGCTCTTCCTAAAAAAGACACAGTTCATTAATATTTTTTCATTAAGTAATTTCCGGAAGGTACATTTCAAATGCTGTTGATACCAAAGAGTGAATGAATACTATTTTCCCTCCAGGAATACCTTTAACATGAATAGTTTTATACTTGTATATCTCATGTTTCTGTCTCCCTCACAGCGATCTTATATCGATCGTCTCACAAATATAGGACGGTCAGGGGGCAGGAAACTCACTGGGGCGCTACACATTTAAGTGGACATCAAACATTTACGTGGTTAAGGGGCAGGGCAGTCTGGTGAAAGCTACAGCCAGGAGGTCAGGATGCTAGGGCGGAGTCTAGGGGACTTGTTGATCCTTCACTCAGACAGCAGGTTTAGAACAGCATTACTCCCCAAAACATGCCACTGGTTGGAGAGGCGAGGCCCATGTGTCTTCCGTTGCAGCTTCTAGGATTCAAGATGGCGCCCCTTTGGATGAACAGCTGATTGGATCTTCTTCTTCAGAGCCACTGAGCGGTACCCAGTGGTGGTGAATTACCTGGCAAAGCCTTGTGGGAGACAAAGGGATACTGGGGGCGTGGAGATTTACACTCTGTGTGACCCCAGGGTGGCCATGGAGGGAGCGGGGGCACTGAGAGGGTGCTTAGGTAATTATCAGGGTCAAAAGGCTTGCTGTAGACTGCCTCCTTCTCAGCCAGATCAACAGTTTCTACAGTGCATCATGCCTCCATACAATAAACAAAAGCGAAAGAAAGACTTTTTTGTATTCCCCTCTATTCCAATGAGTAGTAACTCTGCGGTCACTGACAGGGATGCAGACCGCTGCCTGGACACCATGACTAAGGGTGAATCCCTGTTCTATGGCCAGATGGTAGAGATGAAGGTAGAGATGAAGGCCACAACTCTGGCTACCAACAGGAAGGTAGCTTCAATGGAGCAAACGTTTGAAGAAATGACGATTGAGAAGGATAGCAAATTCAGAGTTTGGAAACTAAAGTAGTGTCGCAGGGGACGCTTTCTCATAGTGTGAAGACTTCCTTGGCTGGGCTACTACCTCAGTGCTTCCTCCAGAATTTAAAGTGGAGCATCTGGATAACTAGTCAAAAGCAACTCTGATTAGATGTTTAAGGGTTGCACCCCTGTCCTGGGAGCTATCATCTCTTATGGTCAGTTTTCTAAGGAAAAGAGACTTGAAGGATGACTTGGAGACCCCGTAGGGGGTGCTAAAAGGTGTGAGGGTTCTGTCAAGATATGCAGCAGTGTTGATGCAAGAGCAGGGACTGCCTTGGTTGAATTAGGGGAGCCCTCTGAGAGAGTGATACAGGAACTAGAGCTGCAGTCAAGACTATTGTTGTCAAATCCAGAGTGTCTAAGAGCCTTGTGTTTCCTTATGTGAGCCAGCCACTCAGGAAAGGGAAGAACTTCAGACTACCTACAGAGAAATGCAGCCAGTTAAACTGAAAGTGTGAATATGGTTCTTTTATACCCTAAAGATAGCCTCAGGGTTCCAACCACAATCAATCCAAGATGGCCACCAGACATGAGCTCAGCTAGTGAGCTCCGGGTTGGGGATTACCGAAAACGGGGATATCCCTGTCTATCCCTGCCATCCATCGCCCTGGTGCACACCGCTACCCCGCACAACGATCCTTTCACCCAGAGCTGCCGATGATTAATCTGACTCACCTCCGGGTAAGCCGACGCACCTGGACTGCGGAGCTGGACACTTCTAAGACCTGGAGCACCCGCAGTGCGCTGCTATCCAACCACCAGACCGAAGTGGAGGGAGCTAATCGTGGGATCCCAGCGGCGATTATGGCTGTGTCGCTGCCCCCTGACTACCGACCCTCAAGAGGCCGAGGTCCTGGTTGGTCATCCGCGTCATGGATCACCCGCCGCCTGGCCACCCAGGCTAGCTGACTACCGGGGCTGGCTGTGGAACCCGGGGTGAGACGCTGGGTGACAGCCTAGTCCAAGCCTCACCCCTGGTTCGCTGACACTGCCCGGCTGCCTCGACCCTTCATGTGCATCCCGGATGCGTCGTGCTCCTTCCCCCGAGGTCCTCGAGGGCACCCCTGGCCTGCGATCCCCGCTCGCGTGTTCTGACTGCATCGTGGGCTTGCCGGGAGCGGCAGTGCGCCAACCCCAGGTGCTTCCGCTGTAACGGCGATGGCGCTGAATGGCTGTGAAGAGTCCGTGTTAGCCGCCTTCCACTCTCTCCCTGCGTGTACCCTATCACCCCGGAGAAACCGAGCTCCTTACCACAGGTGTTCTCCACCAGCTCTCTTTTCCTTGTTTGCCGACCTCCACGAAGCCTCGCATCTCTGACATCCCGAGAGCAGCCTTACTGCTTCTGCTGCAATGCAACACACGGTGTTTTCGCTCGACCGCTGAGCGAGCCTGTCTGATGCCTGCATCTAAGTCCGGGGTGAATGTAGGACCCCTCCTACCCTCATCTCTATGCACACAATTTGGCTATGAATGGTATCAAAGCTAGTGCGGCAAAAAACAGATGCAAAAAACAAATGATGTACATATGAGCGCTCGCTGGCTGGCACTGTTACTCACTCACTCTATTTTACTTGATTTCTACTAGTCCCTGCCTCTTCTCCAATATACAAAATGGCGGCAAAATCTAAAATCAGACAGGAAAGATCACTCTGGGCATAATTCTAGAAACAGAGTCACTTGACTCATCCTCACTACAGCACCAAAGAGTTAAAGTTGAATAGGCCTATCAAAAAGGACACAAATTTGAATCTGTAATAGGACTCCCCCGTAACATCCCACCAATGGAAAGTGTTTATATGACTAAAAACTACACGAGCTGTATTCTACAGTAAATGGGGCGGCCATCTTGGACTGACCACACTCTATGGATGGATCCCTAAATAACTCAATGCCTCGACTCTTCACTCCACAAATGTGCAGGTGAGAGTTCCCTCTTCTTACCAAGAGCTACGTCAACCACACAGTTGTGCTATACGACCCCTATGCAGACCTGAGCCATACATACACGACCCCCATCTCCCTCCCTACACCCCCTACCCAGATACCTAATCCTCCACACTCTTACACCTCCCCTCACACCACGCTCTTCATTAATATACACAAACACACTACACACTGCCTTTCTTTCAGCTCCTACCTTCCTCACACTGCTCACACGAGGCGACTATCTCAGAATGTCCTGTCACAAGGCAGGCCACATTCAAATCGCAATACTCACCCTGGCCTAATACAGACAAACACTACTGCCCAAATTAGCCTTGTCCTCTCTGCTTGTTCACCGCGAAGCACCACTGCCCTTACACACACACCCTCAAACTCCTTTAGGTGTCCTACTCCCTCTACTTGGGCCACTTTCGCAGCACTCCACCATCACTGCCACTACCCCCTGAATCACGCCATCATCACGGATAACGGGCTCCTCCGTAAGCCTCCTGTCACCTGCACATGCACTTATTCAGACAACACCAATGCCCACTTACGCCACTAAGGACTCACTAGACTCCTCTACCCCTCGGCGACCCTACTCAAAGAAGATGGCAACCATCTTTGATTGATCAGTAATTGGCATTTCCCTCATTATTTAGACCAACCATACACCGCAACAAGACGCTAATGCGCAACTAACCTCTCCTCCCATCGATTCATGCAGAGCCAGAACTTTCAGTCATTAACTATGCACCCACCAAACCCCACCCGGAACTCTAAACTTGTGGGTCCATAAATTACCCAGAAAATCTGACCAGTAATGCTAAAAGGAACCTAAAGCACAGAACCTTAAAACAGCACCCGGAAACACTTATAGTAGACAACTACCACACCGCGACTAATGGCAAGATGAAAATTAACTTCATCTTTTACACAAATCGCCTGACTGAGTGGAAAAACACCTTCCTTCTTCACTTTCAAGTCACCAAGTCAGTAAATATTCCCTATGGCGAAAAATTCTCCACAACCGTCACCCCTACCTTTAAAGGGGAACTCACAATTTCCATCTTCAGAACTTGAAACATTCTCATACAGGCCACTGACCCGCACCTCACCACTTTTAATCTGCACTTCCCAACATTACTGTCCTCTCTAACTCATCAGTACCATCAAACCAATCTCCCCTATCCACCCCCCACCCTGACAAAAAACTCGGAACCGACCCAATCTCCCTCCCCAGTCGACCCACGCTACAACTCATGGGCATCCACCATCACTAATTATAATCTCACTACCCCTATCATCACAGTCCCCCGTCAAACACCCTCTACAATGGCTTCAACCAATACCACCAGGTCCAGTAGACGCACAGTTAATAAACACCACAAGGCTAATCCTGAGCTAGGCAGATCGGACTCAAACGACAGTCTTTCCATTACTGAACCCACTACAGGCACCCCCCTCGAATTCAGGACACCCGACTCTACCCTCGCAAACTATCCTCAACTTCACTACTGTCCCTCCTCCTCCTGCCCAAACCATCTCCATATCCAATGTCACCGATAATCCCTCGGACACTGACCTCCCTCAAACCACTGCACACTCTCCCTCTCCTGTCCTACCGCCACATGCCCAAACCGCCCACACTTCTAATCACATGGCCAATCCCCTGGATACGGACTTCCTCCTAACCATTGCTCACTCCCCTCCCTTGGAACCAAGACCCACAACACCTCCTCCTAACCTCTTGACCAGAAGCAAAAACGACCAGACTCCTCACGTCCAATGTATCCCCACTCCTAATCCCAATGATGCAACTCAATCCCACAACCTAGTACCCTCTCCTTCCACAGACCCTAGTCAGACACTGCTCCAGACGATGACATAGCTACTGACCCGAATGGAGCAGAAAATAGATTCCCTAGCAGCAGATATCCTACACCTTCAACAAGACTTTCCGAACCGGATTAAGCCACCTTGCTCACCCACTCCATGTAGCACACACCTTCCCCCCACACAGCCTCTCCCATGGCCCCACTTGGCACCCCATGGCCCACCAATCCTATGAGGAATCAGGCACATCGACCTAGCCGAGCTCTCCGCCCCATTTCAGAACGAGAAGCAGATGATATCAACGACTCTTATATCGCAATAAACCAGAACATGGTCCCTTCTGCAATCCCATTTTTAGTGAGCACTAAGAGAATCCCTAGACCTGTCCTCTCGCCCAGACCCCCTGCTCAATACACTTCTATACATACAGCACACACCAACACTGAGGCTCCCCGTCCTCTATCGTGCATGCTCGTCTACTGTAGATCAGCAGTTCCACACGCCACAGATATTGCTGAAGTTATACTCGCGGATGAAATATTCATCTCATTCCTCACAGAATCCTGGCTCAATGACCATTCTACCCCATCCTAGACCTTCTCACCCCTCCAGGCTACAACCTCGTAAGACACAACAGACCGATTAAAACAGGTGGCGGACTAGCTATTATTCACAAAGAAGGAATACAGTTTACCAGATTAAAATCCACAGAATACCTGACTCTTGAGTACGTAGGTGTTGAATTTATAGTTAAAGGCACCACGCACATCAAATTTCACACCATCTACCAACCTCCTGGTGAACATACCCTCTTCGCTGAAGAACTAACCGACCTAATAACTAATTTCTCCCTAACAGACACGGAAGACGTGTTCCTGGGTGACTTCAGTATCCACTGGAACGACCCAGAAGACCCTACAACCCAGAACCTCTCCAACCTACTTGAAATTATCAACCTCAAACAACTCTGCAGTGAACCAACACACATCAAAGGAGCAACACTGGATACGATCATCACCAAAAATGAGTTGGTCCCTTTGAGATCTATCTCTCCCATTGACTGGTCTGACCACCACCTCATACTGTTTAATATTGACTCACATGTCAGAAACCAACCAATACGACCTGACAAACCTAAGCACTGGACCAGGAACATCAAAGGAGTCCCCATAACCGAACTGGAATCCGGGATTCATACCCATCTACAACCCCACCCTTCCACTATGACGGCCAATGACCTCACAGCCCACTTTAATTCCACAATGACAGAGGTGTTAGATCAAGTAGCACCACTCAAATGCAAACATTTGAGATCTATCAAATCTAAATCTTGGTTCGACGTGCATCTTAATACTGAAAGGCGACAACTCAGAAATCGGAAAGGACTTGGAGACTAAACCCTTTGACTCTTCACCTAGCGCAAATTA